>NC_064874.1:25644402-25766902 GCF_943734745.1 Anopheles darlingi | reverse complement strand
ATGCGCAGCTCGATGGTGAGCGCCAGGAGGTAGCAGCTCGTGATCACGTAGCTACCGAAGAAGGTGAACAATAGCTGAGTGTTCGCTAGGTAGAAGTACAGCCGGAACGCAAACTTGGCTGCCTCAGGCCACTGGTCGGAATCTCCGAACGGAAGGTACGTGAGCATAGGTAGCAGTACATTCTGTTTGCGTGCCTGGTACTCGGCTAGCAGGAACCAAAACGCCAGCGTCACGATCTGCACGAGCAGAAGCGTCGAAAGGAACTTGCGAGCATTGGCCACGGTCCGGTGGCGTATGGCGCTGGCACGCTCGTTAAGTCCATGGAATGCGGACACGTTGATGAAGTTTGCCGTTTGCCGGAGGTCATGTTTGTGGTGATTCTGGGGAAAGAAAAATCGGAAAACCGAAAGGAAATGAGGAAGCATCGGAAAAAAGGACATCATAACTCACGATGACGAGCAGACGCGAGAAGGTCAGCAGAATGCCACCGAATTCGTTGAAGCGCTTGGCGAACTCCTCCAGTGTGGTGTTCTGGAGGCAACTGACGACGAGGTTATAGGCGACTAGGAGTTGTGCCAGCTGCAGGACATAAAACGCGCGCCGAAAGTATCGACCAAACCGGTGGCTTTCGAACAGATTGATCCCGTTGATCGTATCCATCCAGTCGACCCAACGGAAGAAGTTTATCTTCTGCAGCGGTTCACCGTTCATCACCAGGCTCATCGCGTACTTTCACTTAGGCGCTTTTGTGGCTATACCGTGTACCGCGACTCGGACACACGCGAGCAGATTGTAAGTCGACCAGAGTGCAGTCGGATTTATATAACCACGAAAATGTCTGGCACCGATTTGTGGACCGGATGGATTACATGCGGGGTGTGAACGGACAGCTGCTTAACCTGAGTCACGTTGTGCGTTGATTATACGGCGGACACAGACGGACGGGATGCGACCGTTGCTGCGTTAAGCTGCGGGCTTTGTGATAAGCCTCCGAGTGATTCGCTCGGCCGATGGCCATTTGGGTTTGACTTTGATCTTCGCACCTCCGTCTTGGGTCTCTCTTGGTACCGGGGCGTGGTACAAAGCGTCACAACACATTTATTATTTACGGTAGCATCAACGCAAAAGGTAAGGTAGAAGGAAGGCCGGTGTGATATTAGGGCACACGTAAATGCACGACCTGAAAACCTTCAATTTGCATCCTTTGCTTCCTTCACTCACACTTTCCTTTGTGGTGCTTGCATGCCAGTTGTAACATGAATGTAAGTTTCATAAAACATATTTTAATTTTAACGTCACAGTCACCATCTCGCTTCTGGGAAATTATTTAATATAAAAGTTTTAAGATTCTTAGTACTGCATTTATTGCATCCTGCATCTAACTTCGGAATTGTTGAGTTGCATTGGTGTCATGAAATTATTGTGGCGAATTCAGGTCAGTTTCGGTCAAGGAGATGATCCATTTGATAGCTCTTTAAGGTAAACATTGCTTCATAAAAAACAGGAAACTAAAAGCACGCATAGAGTTATGATAGGTAATTGAGTTGAGTGCGTCAAAAAGAATATAAATGCTGAAAATGGAGAAGAGTGCTTACGAAGGTTTTAATTTTTGAAATTATGCTCCTTGACCTTTCCTTCGCCAAAGGCGGTAAGTGCATGCAAAGTGCATCTCATTCGGGTAAGGAAGCAGAATTTACTTCCTACCTTTAACCCCTAGGAAGTGGTGATGCGAATCAGTGAACGGTTTACGTTTCAAGTGCTTTTGTAATTCCTTCGTTTAAACTCGCTTTTGCTCTTCACTTTCAGTTTCAAGAGCAAATCGGCCATCTTTCTCTCGATTTTACTCGCATTTTGCGCATCATTTTTTGCATCACTTCTCCCAACAACCGGGGACTGTCTATCATAGAGTGTTTAACTGTGCAACACTCTCTTACTAAATGCCCGGCCAGGTATGTGCTGCTGTGTTGTAGTACCCAAGTATTTGTCCTTTTTTCTCATTTTTACATCCTGTCTTTGGCTTCGGAATCCTTTCCACCACTTCGCCTCTGCGTTGTCCGCTCCCCCCAGGAAAAGTTGTTTCGCTTGGGTAAAAATTGTTTTCCCATAAAATGATGAGCTTCAGTTCGGTCGAACCGAGTGCCCAGATCGAGGGTAGGTGGGGGATTTGCACCTACGCGTGTAAATATGGTCATCAGCATGGCGGAGCGGACCGACCGGATCGTGGTCGGCAGCGTCGCTACTTTGCATTACAAATTAATTTGCAAACTAAAAGCAAGCTTTTGCACCGGGCAGCACCGTCACCGCTTCCTGGCAACGTCCCGCATGATGGTCTAGGCCATCAAGGCCTCGGGCCACCGCTGGACAGGTGCAAATGAAACATGGTAGCCCGCTGGCAACGGTAATGAAAATTGCAAAATGAAAACCTTTATCCCCGTACCACGGCCTGCCGTTTTTTTTTGTTGTTGTGCGAAACATCCTAGTAGCCGTTGGTATGAGTGTCTGCGGCCTTTGTGGGGTGTTTTGCTGTTGCGGGGGGTGTGCCAGAGGAAGGGGGAAACTCTTTATCCAAACTCTATGCAGAGGATCGCTGTTTTATTGCAAGAATATTTGTACGATCCGAAAGATGGTCGTAACGAGGATAAAAGGTTATCAGTGTGCATTTTTTTTACTGTTGCACGCAGGCGTTTCTTTCTCTCACCCTGTAACACACTCTGGGGACACAACAATTGTCATGGCGTTTGATCTTGCTGACCAGCATCAGTGCTACTGAGGCACCGGGAGGGATCAGGATTTATGATCCTTCGCCCACTATGCGTTAACCCTCTTCTTTTGGCTAATTAACTGTTGCGGCCAAAGACGAAATACTTTTCACTTTGGAGCTGACAGGTTAAACTTCGCTTCGCCTGGGCTGGTCATCCACATGCTACTGGCCATTGTCTAACCCTTCACTTTCTCTCTCTCTCTCCCCCTGTCCCGTGCTCTCTCAGCCCTAAGTTATGCTTTAATTTCATTAAATAAAAAAATCGACCGAAAAACACGTTTCCCTTGCGGGCGCCAATGGCATTGCCAATGACAACCGGTGCGCCGTTACAGCGCCGGTTGGCAATCGTCCGTGTTCCATTCAGAGCGCTTCGGTGCGTTTCGGTTGGGATCAAAAATGAAAAATATAACCCCGTGCGTCCACCGTCTCCGTGCTCCACTTCGGATGCCTTGCGGCAGCACCGAGGACATACTGTATCGTCTGCCGATCCACAGGACCCCATCCTCTCAGCTCTTTGCCCTTCACCCCGCCGCTGATGTTTCATCGAGATAAAACAATGAAAGGCGAGAAGGGGCCTGAGGTTAGAATGTTTCGCTGCTGGCAAACGCGTGCAGCGTCGTGTTGTGAGCGTGAGTGTTCCGTTTGCCTGCGTCTCTTGAGTGTCTCTTGCACGGTGCCGGAAGGATGGCGGCAGAAGATGAGATGCTTTTGTGAAATTAAATGATCTTTCTCTATTAAAAATAGACAAGACGAGTTGTAGCAGTTGTTGTTGTTGCGGTGGTCCTCCACCGTACAGCAGGCGTGCATGCGGCACGGATTTTGTTCATCTTGGTCATCTTGGTGGCCGATCGGGATCGGGTGACCTTTCCCTGACCGATCCCCATTCGACGCAAGCCTAATTGCTTGGTTTGTTCCGTCTAACGATCGAATTGCCGAGCGGAACGGAATGAAGCGGTGGAGAGGGGGGGGGGGTGAGGGGTTCTGGTGGTAACGGAGTAGGAAAGGTGTAGAATGTCTGGTGCGATGGTGATTAATGTAAGGAATTCTTGATTTTACTAGATACGTTTAGATGGCCTTCGATGAATGTTTGAGACGCTGCGTTGAGATGTAATCGATCTTCGGGACATGACGTGAAGCTTCTGTTATCTTAATTTGCGGAACATAGTTTCCCTCAACCATAAGCCCCCCGATACAAGGTAGAAATTTTACGGCTAAGAACTGTCAAAACGAGATTTCATTAAAGTTTCTATCGACCACGAGCATAGTCAAATGATTGAAAAGTATTTCATATCGATCTTTCGGTTGATTATTACTACCGAGGAAAGAAGTTCTAAAACTTATCGTATTTGTATGAAATGTTTACTGTCGAAATTGCTATCGACACTTTGTTCATAAGTCCTGGTAAATTATAAGTCTACTATATGGCTCTTAATCTAAACATGTATTTCTATAAAATTTCTAATCTACGAGGAATTAGGACTTAAACATTCCTTGAGTTAAGTATTGTTCATGCAAGCACATTTGTGCATTCGTATGTCAGTAATTTGCTAGCATCGTTAGTTCGAATGATTTTGATAGTTGCCAAACAAAGTTACTAGAAGCAACTATTCAAATCTCCTTATGAAAGTTTATCTCGTTGCTATCGCGTACTGGTAACATTAGATATTCTTTCGTGTTTCGCAAACTTCTATAGAGCTGAAAAATGTCGCCACTGCTACTATCATAGCTCTTATTACACCATATAAGTCACTGAGTAGTGCCGTGATTCACAAATCCGATGAATCAACAACTGTCCTCCCACTCCAATCCGAACTCCGATGACAAATGGTTCGCCAACAACTAACAACAATTGGTTGTTGCCAACCTGGTGACAAAAACGGAAACCCTCTCCCTCTAGAGCCGTTTATGAATGATTGGTCGTTGGTTGAATTAACGGGCTTTTCGGTTCAAGCAAGCGTTCGTGCCATGCCAACAAAAATGGTCGCTTGCCCGCCCGCGTTTGTCACCAGAGTGCGGAAACGAGCATCTGTTTTGCGTTTAGCACTACATCACCGAACCTCAAACCTGCAGCCAACGCCAAGCGAACTATCACTAACCTAAACATCGCCTGCCGGGGACCGGCGTGAACGCGAACGGCCGAAATTGTCTTAAAGAGACAACAAACGACATCGTTGGGATCGCTATATGCCCTTGTGTGGTGGCGACACCGAGGAGGAAGAGATAGAAAATAAATGGATCGGGACAGTTGATGTGTTTCTATAATTAGCTTGGTTTTTTTTATTATTCCGCCTCGTTGATGTCTTTCTTGTCCTCGTCGGATAGAGCGTATCTCTCTCCCTGTCTCTCGCTTTGAGTTTAAGCCATGTTTGCGCTTATGCTCGTATGATTTTGATTTTCCGCTTGGAACCCTCCGTCGTCGTCGTCGTCGTCGCCGTCGCCGTTGTCACTGTCCACTCGCTCCAACACATACATGCCGCTAACATGATAGCATCCGCGTGCGAGTGAAAATAGAAGAATAAACGTAAAACAACCATAAGCGACCGAAAGAAGTGTTAGAAGTGAAATTTAAACACAATGGATGGTGCACGGTCAAGAAAAAACCATCAATAAAAATGACACAACGCTCACAAATGGGTTCGGCGAGATGGCGTTTCGGGACACCGTCGAGTGGGACACAATTTTTTTTCGCGTCAAATGTGAGGTAAACAATTTTTTTTCGCGTTAGCCAAAGTTTGCACGAATGGTACGTTGTGCGAAGCATCCCGATAACAAGCAACTTCTAAGGTGAGTCGTTCGTTTACACGCACGATGTTGGTCGAGTGCGAATCAGCGTAAATGAACTGTTGTGTGTTGTAGTACAGCGTATATTGGTACTGTCCATTCTAACTTAATAGCCGTAGCCACACGGGGCGAAAACCCTAGCGCAAACGAAAAAATTAATGCCAAAACGGTTTCGCTTAACCCTTACACGCTGTCAAACTTTTATACGTCCGCGGACTTTTTCGCTGAACCCTTGACGCTATCGAACACTTTATTTACGAAAATGTAGGTTCTTTTCGTATTGTTTTTGCATTTTTAATATAAATATAACAGCAACAGCAACAAAATCGTTAAAAACTGCAAAAATTATTCGGAAATCAACTTCAGTGGCCAAAACACAGATGAAAACAATACGTTTGACATTTCGGCATAAATTTTCGGGGTTTTACGCCTGCCACACGAAGCGAAAACATTTTGGCATTAATGTGCAAATTTGCGCGCAAATTTTCGCCCCGTGTGGCCACGGCTAATCGCAATGTGAGTTTAGTGTCGTTGTGTTATACGTTGATTTTCATTTAATTAATCAATTTATAATTTCATTCTATATTAGGTATTTTATTCCAATGGTTTTTGTTTATTTAATTTAGTTTTATAATGTTTTAACTTTATAATATTATTAGGTAATTTTTGGTCGTACGAATGTTTCATGGAAGCCGAGCCTTTTTTAACTTGCCAGTTGGACTCTTCAATGGTTTCATTTTATTTGATTGATAATTTTTAGAAATCATTAAGTATTGTACACTTTCGCTACTTACGTTAGCCTCTTTCTTCCAATTAATATTAATAATGAGAACGAGGTCTAGGGCAAATGAATCATAAAGTATTGTAACCAAGTGACAATTGGAGCATTCCCTCACTTTAAATAATGTGTTTATATGTGTTTATCTGCATTAGAATGTAGGAAAAGTGTTACAAATAAAATAAAAAGGTTGTTTGCCCTCCCAAATGAAGCGTAAAACTAAGTATATGACTTTTGCAAGAATTAGTTCAATCAACTGGTCACAACTTTCATTGATTTCAAGATGCGCTTAAAGTCCTGTTTCTTTTATTTCTAGCAAAGACGCACTTCTTACATAGATAACCCCGAGCTCCGGACCACGCTTCTCAGCTGAAGGCAATGGAAAGAGGGAAAGTCAAAGTATCGATGCCGTACCTAATTAAATTGTCTTCCAAAATACCTCAACTCTCGAAACAACGATAAAAAGTAAGAGACAGATCGACAGAACAAAGTTGTTTAATTACAAGAGTTCAACCCAGATGGTCGCACCGCACCGCCCCTCCCTTATGGCCCCAGAGGAAAACGAAGGAATGCTTTTGATGGAGAAAATGAAAAGCTTCTTCCCTCGCCGGGGCACTCGCCGCAATCGCGTACACGTATCAATCTGACGTCGAATGGGTCCTCGGTACAGCTAACCCGGTTCCATGAAAAGCCAAACTTTCCAGTAAAATGTGTACGAGCGCGTCTTCGCGTATGTGTATGTGTGTGAATGCAATCCATCCCACCAAAAAGCCGCGATCCCTTTCGCAAGATACGCCGCATTACAGGCGCTGAGCCCGTGCGATCCATAAAGATAATGAATCCGGGTTTTTAGGGGAATGGCGGAGGAGGTTTTTTGTCAAACTTCAACACAAAAGCACCGAACCGAAAATAGGCTGGAGGAAAAGAAGCAAGCAAAGGCAGCAGCAGCAGAAGCAGCAGCAGCAACAGCAGCTCGACAGCACGAAAATGGGCGACAAAATGAACGGCCCGAAATGGAGATTTATGCGGTGGCAAGATCTTGAACAAATTAGACAATCAGATAAAGTCGCAGCTACGCTTCGTTGCCGTTGTCGTGAGCGCCACGTCGACCGTTTTTGATGACGTTCTTTTTCGGCAGGACTCGAGGGAACGAACCCAGGAAAGTGAACATCGCCGCTCGCCACCCCCGGGAAGGTGGCGAATGTGTGCCATTCCAAAGCCCCACAAATCCTCCACGACTCGCTGTATAGCAGCCTCTACGTCCCTGCGTCCTGGGGATAGCTTATCTGTGGGCCGGCTGGGAATCGAATTAACGACAATCGTTTGCCGTCTAGCAGTCAAAGGACGACAAAGAGAGAGAGAGAGCGAGAGAGAGGCCAGGGCGGACACTTACTGGGTGTCCCCCGGCGTGTAGAAAGCACAGAAGACAGTGTGACAGGCTCGGCATCTTACCGCCTTGGACAGCTGTCCCCGTGCCGGACGTCTCCCGAGAATTTGGGCCGCTGCTGAGGCAGAAATTTTATTCATCACTTTCGAACAATCTTTGACAGTTGCGGGAGGTGCGTGGTGCGGTCTGAAGCTGGTGGTCACTGGCCAGGCGACATGATATCGCGACAGAATAATGACAAACTTTTATTGTGTGTGTGTGCCTGTGTGAGTGAGTGTGGTGTTGCTTCAGTCGGCGACGCTTTTTGCAGAACATGGCTATGGCTACAATTCTGCACACAAATCAACGCATCGCCCATCGCACAATGCCCATCGCCGCACGTCCACGCCGCAGTCCAGTCCATCCAAGTCCAGCTCAACTTTCTTTTGCGAGGAGAAAATTGACTTTTCATGTTTTGATTCTGATTGTCGGTGCTCGGGAGCACTGGAAGCGCTGGGAGCGCTGGAGTAGAAGACAGACGCGCTTGCGTCCGCTCCGCTTGGGTAGTAAATATTAATTTGCTATCCAATGAATCTATTGCTTCTATTACCAGCGAGCCCTTAGCCGGTGACGTAATCAACCTGGGAGGAGGGATTAATATTTTCTGGAGGGAGCGCGCTGGGGCAGGCAGACCCGAGCGTCACGTCGAATTCATGTCAGCGTCGGTGAAATTCGATGGAAATTGAAATGCTCGGAAAACGCTATTAACGCGGGCATCCCCATTCATTCTCTGTCGCTGACGACAGGCGGCTATGCTAAGGAACAACGGTTGTCCGTTCACACCGTGACTGTTGACAGAAATCCAATTGCAGCCGATTGATTCTTCATTTCTATTTTTGTGAAAATTCCACATTTTTGATGAATTTATTCCGATCAAGAGTTTGAATGCTGGACGATTGACATGCTGGAAGCCGTGGTTATGGCGAAAAAAATGGATGATGAACTCCTCGTTGGAACCGAAAATGCAAACCAAAAGTATTTTTGTTTCCAACATTTATTGTCATTATTTTTGATTAAACAAAATAAAAGATTGAGAAAACGAAGCAGGCTATCGGCCAGATCCACCAGATTGATCTAGTAGCAGTAAGTTTTGATTGCGAACCATTTCGTATGTCAGTTGCTAAGATTCATCTTCTTCGTTCAGCCAAGTATAGAGTGAGGTTATCAGAGTGGTCCTGATCGGGTCTATTCGGTCTATCGCAAGCGTTCTCTTGCTTTAGACCGGAGAAGTCACGAGATGAGTTGGATAGGTAAGCGCCTCAAATGGGTTTTTATACATAATTCATGCCTCCAAGCCAACCACCGAACCCGGACCGGTTGATCCGTTACAGGCGTATTCACATTTTGTTTTTTCGTTCAGCCTTTCCCTCGCGATGATGACATTTGCTGCTGATGCGGCTCGTGAAGCTCTCCGTGATGATGAATCCGCCCATGGTTCGGTTAGCAACCAGTCATCCCCTCAGCGTTTCGCAAGGGTTGCTGTCCTTCGCACGAAAACAAGCGCGTTTGTTGAAGGAGGAAAAAAAATATTAATTAAAGATTACATTCCACGAAGGCCACGTCAGCTTTCCATGATGGATACGAGCAGGATAATCAGGATGCTGTAGGATGCCGTTCTCAATCAAAAGCCATACAGCGCCGACACTGCCTGACAGAGGTCTCTAATTCCCTCTCCGTAACGTGCAGTTTTCAGCAAATCCCACAAATGACGTCCCTTTGTGGTGCACTAATTGAATTATTCCTAATGGATGATCAATAGAGTTATGCCGTGCGCCCGGGTACCGAGCTGCGATGCCGGATGGTATCGCATTCAAAGGATTTACCGACCTGTACAAAGCCCTAATGAATTATCCTTGAGTTTTCCAAATAATTAATCGGCAACGAATATAGCTCGACATATTTGTGCGTGGGCTCATCACCATTGTTAACCTATAGTTTCCCATTGTTCGCAGTGAATGGAGGATGTGCAGGCGTTTGTAGAAGAGCCAACGGCCACCCATGGAGGCGCCAGGTAGCTCACTTCAGCAGCAGCTCAGGGAATGTAATTCCGTATCGCAACTTGATGAACAACATACCAACGAACAACGCAAAAAACGCATTCTTTCATCCATTCACTCCAGCGACGGCTGCTGGAAATCCGCAGGGAAGCTTTGCGATAATGCAATATTAGAGAAAGCATTTTCCTGATTTCCCTTTTATGCTTTAAAGGATTTTTTTCGTTTTATCAGGCGAATGGAACCAGCTACCAAATTTTATCCACAGTGAAATTATGTTGATGTAGCACGAAGCAGCACTTCATATGACATTTATTCTTCTACAAAAGATGTTCTAGAATGTTGGAAAGGGGTTTACTACGGTGCATTAGATGTAAAGACAAGTATGTTATGCTGAATGACTCAGCTTCATTCAATTAGAGTTTATGGTTTCGATGTACTTCGAAAATATTACACAATATGTTTTCCTACACAATACACAATATATTCCTAGGATGATAAATGTTATGAAAACCATATGATTGAATTGAATTTCCGTAAATCTTCACTCATTGTGTAATCCATCTTTTGTCAACGTTAAAATGCATTCAATAATGCTGGATTCTAGAATGATAAAAAAGCAAATACTTTTTCTATCCTACTTTTTCTAGCAAGGATTTTCCACAGTGAATTCATCGGAATCTTTCTTATTATTCACCAGAAGCTGAATAGTTCTACGAGGAATTAAACTTGCTCATGTTTTTGAAAAGCATCATCAAGAACAAGCAGCATCGTACGTGAACAAAGGACGGACCTGAAAAAAGCCTTCATGAGTTACTTGTTGATGAACGGCAAGTGCATGTTACTGAAGCTCTGATGGATTCTCAGAACGATATGAAAACCCCCATTCCCACAGTGTATGGAAATGCATTCCTCACTTTGTTTCGAAGCGCACCCAGCGGTGGGCGAATGCTCTCCGATAACGCATTATAAAACCATGTTGGAATTCCCAACATGGCACAATCACGTTCAATACCTGGAAATGTCTGCTCACCTACGTCACGCCCATTGGAAGGAACAGTATGGTTCGATTGTTCCACATTTCCATACCATCATCATCATCAACATCATCAACATCATCATCACCAGCAAGGTTCAACAGGCATCCGGACTCCGGGGTTCCGAAACCAGCGAATGACGAAGGCGATCGACATTTGCGAGCGAGGGAGAAAATGGAGGCAAAAGTAAAAACACATTTCTTAAAGTGAAAACTCAAACGCTGCTCACCACACTCGCAGCATGGCAAAACATTCGTCGGAAAATCGGTTCCAGGGATGACCCCATTTTTTTGTCTCGCTCATCTCGCGACCCCATTTTCGCTGCGCATAAAGCATCGCACGGTATGGTACGGCATGGCATAGCACGCCAAAGCAGCAAAAACAAAACCATTCATTAATCGACTCGACCACATCTAGCAAGGGGGAGAGGTGGTAGTATGCCACGAGCACTAGGAAAACTTCCTTATTTTTCCACCGAACAGATGCTAGATGCGGCCACACCACTCTCAAATTCCTTCCCCTTCCTCAACCATTCCATCCGGCCATTCGTCCAGCATCCAAGCATTCGTTCAACGGCAGCACCAGCACCAGCAGTGGCCCTGCCGAAGGAAAACACATTTACCTTGCGTCGAAAGTTTTTGGACGCCAGCGCGAAAACCCAAACAAAAACACTGATCTCCCTCTCATTCCCACCTCTCCCCGGTCCCTTCGACTCTCCCGTGCCACCCTCCATGTCCTTCCTATTGTAGTGGGAACGCGGTTTCGCGCGAGGGAAACGCGCGCACTGAACGAAAGATGATGCTGTGTGCGCGCGCCTTGGAAGGAAAACTTAACGAAAAGTCCATGTTCTTTTTGCTTTCCCCGAGAGCGAGGCCTGCTATGACGACGACGACGCTCTTTAGGCGTGTGTGTGTGCGTTTGCGTGTCTCTACTACGATGTGATGGAATGGGAGCGCCGCTCTCTCTCTCGAGAGAGAGACCGAACGCAACGCATGGCCGCACATGGCGAGTTGGCACATGGAAAAGCACGCGCTTCGTGGTGCTGTTTGCCATTTTCACGTGGAAAAAGTGTCTCTTCTTTTGGGGAGAGAGAGAGAGAGAGAGAGAAGCAGCATGGATGCACCGCACACAACGCACACAACTCATTCGTTCTCATTGGCGCTCCAGAAGGTCGTTCCAAATAGACGGAAAGGTCCCTTCGGTTGCTCACCTTCGCTCTCTCTGGCTCTCTTTCTCACTCTCCTCGAGAGTTGAGGGTTTTCCTTTTCCCATATCTCTCGCTCTCTCTCTTGGCTCTCGTGATGGAAAATCATGTCTCTCGCGAGAAGGCGGAAAATGCTGTTGGCAAAACATGCAGCTCTCCTTGTCGCAAAAAGGTGCCAGCAAACAAATACTAGCGCCGGAGCGACAGGAAATGAGAGAGTGCCCGAGAAAGAGAAAGAAAATGAGAGCAAAAAAAGGGAGCCAGAGAGGCGCGATAGGAATTGATAAGAAGAGAGAGAGACAGAGAGAGAGAGAGAGAGAGCGCCACAGCGCGTCCAGGGCCAACGCCATTCTCTCTTTCGCTCTCGCCCCATACTCTGTGGCATGTGGACGGCAAATTTTCACGGCTGCCGTTCCGTTGTTCGCCAGTGGCGTTGGGTCGCAGAACGCGCCAGTTGTTTGAGCAATTGCCTAGCATTGCCGCCGTTTACACACATACACTCCCCATACGCGCGACGCGGGGGTTGCAGCGACCCAGCGTATGCAAAGTCCGGAAGTAGCGGCTGCACCAGCGCTATTTACACACCGAAAACCACGGATACGCACGTAAGAAAGTGATGGCAGGTGGGGGGGAGGGGGGGCCCCGAGAAAAGTGGTCTAATCTAGCTAGCAACGCGTGTGCCGAAGCCTTTGGCGAGGTAGTGCATTGTTCTGTGCGTGAAAAACAATCGCGTGAAACGGTGAAGCACGGTGTGCTGTTGTGATGTGTACGGAGGGAACACAGTTTTCGGTGATTAAAACCGTTCTCGATGGCGACGATGGGAACGTGAAATCTCGTCATCTTTTTAAAGCGTCTTTTATCGAGCTCAAGATCGTGCTGCCAACGGTGCGGTGTTGTGTCTACTGTGGTTTTTCGTTGGTGCGCGAATCAAAGAACCAGAGCGGCTCAACAAAATCCACTTTCCGTGGTGCCTGGTGATGAGGAGCCGTCGGCTGTGAAGCCATGTTGCCATGATCGTACCTCAAAAAGTACGTCTAGTAGGCACCGCCGTTGCTGGTGTGCGGTAGAGTGCTTTGATGGTGATTGTTGTAGGTCGAAATGTGCCCAAAAGCGATTCCGGTTTGTGACAGGACCACCACTGACAGCAGGAACTGTGTGTGGATTCAAACGTTTAATGAATGGACTGAACGCTGGGACTGCTGGAATACGGACGCGCAAAGTGCCGACGGCTTTTTGGATCGTCAAGAATTTTCATCTTGCAGGAATGGCCGCAGCTCAATCCGCAACTCCACGGAACGGAATCCGCTAAGAATGGATTAAATATCGTAATCGTGTGTTGCATGCATGTTTGTTCAATACTTCTGGATATCCATCAACACAATGGCTCACGACCCTTGATTCTCGCGCGCGCGTAAGTATGGACGCGTTGGACGTTGCAACGCGCCAACAAACACTCCGAGCGAGCACATCCGAGGATCATCAAGTGATTTGCGCGTGCTGGAAACACGCGGGGATCACAGCAAAGGAAAAAAAACAAAAATCGATTTCACTCCTGCCACTGCCGAACACCGAAATGAGTGATGAAGGGTCTACCGCATGGCCCGCTCGCTTCATCATCATCCGGACTCATCCATTGCAGCGTCCCAGCGTCACAACACAGTCAAAATGGGCGAGCGGGCGGTGGAATGGAAATCGATTTTTCCATTCAATCCCCAGCGCCACCTCAGAGACAAAACGAAGCGAAGAAGAGAAAGCAGAGAGATCCTTCGCCCCGTGCCGTTGTACACCTGTGTGTGTGTGTGTATATATATTCCGTGTATCTGCATCAGGAATGTTCCGTTTTTGTCTTTTGTCGATGCCGAGAAGAGCACAATGGCGACAGCTTTTGGGGGACGGGAGAGGAGAGAGAGAGAGGCCAGGTGCCGAGGGGAGGAGAGGAAAATGATGGAAAGAGTGCACACACACACCCACACACCCACATACATTTATCATCATGATGGGAGGACCGACACCTACCGAGATGCCGAGGTGCTTCCAGATCCTAGAACTCTCGACTTCAGGTGTCGAGGCGCCGACGGTATTCGATGATGGAAAATGGCCACCACCATTGAGTCGTTGACGGTGTCGTCTGGTGTCTGCATGTGTGTGTGCATGTGTGTACATGTGTGTGGAGTGATAGCAGCAGAACTGACGTAGCTTTTCAATGCATTCTTTCTCCTTGCACGACGTGAAGTTCGGGAATCGGGAATCATATCCAGCCAGTGAGGATAGAGTACCAGGATTACGGAACCGATTCACACACACTGTCCGCCGTTCCGCAGCAGCGCAACGGACAGACTTCACTCGGCTTTGTTGTTCGATGACGTATGACGCTGGTTGACAGCATAATGTTCTTCCGCCTTCCCCCTGTTTCGCATATACCATGCGTCCCCATCAGCGCCTATCCGGTTCCCGTTTCCTCACTCACCGTTGGGGACCTTCCGATCCGCTCGGGTGTTTTTTTTTTTCCACGGTGCCACTCCGGACTGCACACCAAAAATAAGTCATTGCTCATCGGTAAGAGATGTTATGATGTTCCGTGGTGCATGTTCGTGGTGGTCGATGGTGACGGTGTGACGTAAGGTACACACACACACACACACACTCAACCTCAACGACAACGACGACAAACGGTGCACCGTGTCTCGTGTGTTTTTCCTGTCCTGTGGACCGTGACGCGGATGATGATGATGGTGATGGTGATGCTGATGAAGAGTATGACCGAGCCAGGCCCGGGTGGTGGCCTTGAACTCGTTGCCAGCGTCTGGTCGGAGGATCTGATGTTCTTCCTCTATTTTTTTCTTTTTATTCTTTCGGAGGTTAGTTTTACCTGCCGAGTGTTGATGGAAGATGGCGAACGCTGACCACGCCAAACGCGCGACGCGCAAAGTGCGCAAATTGTCACAATACGCATTGCGCTGCGTCGTTCACTTCCAGATTCTCTGTGCGTCTCTCAGTCTCTCTCTATCTCTCTATCTCAGGTTATGGCACCACGAGATAACTCTTTCGTCAACGGGCTCAGCGCCACGGTTCAGGACGGGGGGGTCTGCGTTGTCCGGAATGTCCGGCGGTCTTTGCACGCGGAAACGAAAATAGGCTGGCCCCCCTCCTTGTGTACCGAGTCAGACGGATAAAATGCCAAAATCCTCTCTCTCTCTCTCGGTGTGCGTGTGTGTGTATGTCTGACCGAAGGAGATAAATGGACATTTTGGACGGTGCTCATTCCCAGCCCTGCCCGCATCTACCTGTCGGCCACTGACGGATGAACATGGGGCATGTTGGTTGCTACTGCTGCTGTGCGTGAAATGGAGTCTAGCAGCGACTAGCAGCGGATTTGACGTGGCCGTTGATGATGTACGGATTACCGTCGTGATGGATTGGGCCGCAATTAACGCCGCACCAACCACCACGTGCCATCCCGCTCTCCTTCTGTGTCTTTTCCTCGATGTATGTGTTTGTGAGTTTCGGGGCAGCAATATCGTCGTCTAGGCTTGTCACCGGCGTGAAGTCACCGATCAATCTTGGCCTTTACACCTTTAACGCCGAGCAGCGCAATGACACCGTTCCAGTTTCTTAAAGAACTGGATGCAGAAATGGTTTCTGTCTGTTTTTTTTTTCCAATGTTTGTCACTCTTTCCTAATGAAGAGTTTGAACAAGCAGTTTAATGATTAACTCGAGCACCGGGTGCGAGCGTCATTAATAAAGTATTTCGATTCGAAGAACGAACAACAACTCCACAACACAACATTTGCACATCATAAACGCCAACGCACCACCGGGGAACTCAATCAACACACGAGTGGAAGTAAAGGAGGGAAAGGGTAACGAAGGGGGGGAAATGAAAAGAAAATTCAATTTTAGTCCCTCTCGCACACCGCGGTAGAGTGATCCCTTTTCGCGAGCGGCGGCACAATTGCTTTTCATCAACAGTTGACAAACGTGCAATTAACGACATCTACCTCACCACCGCGCACACTGCACACATACATGTGCACACACACACACGGGGTGACACCATGGCGTTGTAATTCCGTCGACGGTGTTACGTTTTAATGAACGACGGTCGTTTGAAGGCGTGCTGTGTGGCGTTGTACCTCACGGTGTGTTTTATGTTGCTTTATAGCAACTCTCGCGGGCGCGTGTGTGTGTGTGACCGAGACCGCGGTACTGCGTAATCGAATCGCTCTACACGGCACGGTATGGAGTGTACGCGGCCTGTTCGGACCCCGGTGGCATGGCATGGTTGGTAAGCAAACTTAAGGCGCTCTTCAGCTCATCAATCTCGTTTCACTCACTCGCAGCCCACACGCTGCTACACCGCGGTATTGTATTTGTATGTTGCGCTCCTTCTCCGCCATCCTCCCCTTTCGCCATTCCTTCAATTTCTGCGGCCCCGGAAGGGGTCATTTAAAATTTTATGGCATTATGATTGCATCGGTTACCGGTTAGCCCAGTATCATCGTGGGTTCGTGGCACGGCAAATGGCCCACCTGTCGTGACCTACCACCATGCAGAATGGAATGCACAATATATGCTGGCATGTTTGTAGTTACATTAACCGGCACATAATCGTTAAGCTTCCGAGCGAGCAATTCCGCTCGCGATACGTACGTGCATGTGTGTGTGTGTGTTGGCAGGGGGTAATTATAAACATAAAATCGGAGCGAATCCCAACTCCCTGGCACATTGGCGCACATACTTCGACGGCTTGACGGTTGGCCTCATTCTGCTAGAACACCACCAATCTCTCGTTCTTGATTGTCGTTACGTGAAGGCATTAACCGCTGGCTGCATGGTGACTGCCTTCTTTTTTTTGGGGTATTCATCACCTTTGGAGTTGGAGTGGCCAGGTGTCGCGTCGTGGTTTTTCCTCCTTTTTTTTATCACAGGAAGTATGGTTATGATGGCAGCACTAGTAACTTCGTGCGCGAGTGCACTACAATGTCAATGTAGCCATTTTCCGGGGCCACAAAGAAGAAAACGAAGAGACGAGAAAAAGAAGCGATCGAGCAAAGTTTTGATTTATGGATTTCGAGCAAAGCAATCTTGTAAATGAAAAATCAAAAACCACGACGACAACGACGACAACGAACGCTGTATCTTATCCGCCTTCTAAGGATCGCTTCGAAGCACTGTTAAGTCCAGGCTCAGCACTTTACTCTCTCCCTTACTCCCTTTGCACGATCGTTCCCTAGAAGCCCTTCCAAACACCAGCGCTAATGGTTCGATTGTACGCCCCCAAGGTGGTGCTAAACTCTCGGCAATCTCTTCACCATCTTAAGCCCTCGCCGAAGCGCCAGGCGGAAGGTGAAGAATAGAAAACTTCTCTTCTCCTGTTCGCCCGCGACGTTCGACGTCCGCGGTAAGCCGAGCACAAAATGCTTCTGATGCTGACCTTCCAGGGATTAGGCGGCGGTGCGTTCACTTGTCTGGTGTGTGTGTGTGTGTGTGTGTGTGTTTGTGTGTGTGAGCTGGGTTAAGATGGATTCGTTTGCCAGGATGATCGAAACGCCGACCGCCCTCTCGTTTGCGCATCGAGGGCAGAAGCCTGCATCCGTTTGGGCATTTTGGGCTATATTTAACAGCATGAAAATCCTGGCAGGAAATTACAAGAATAGGTATAATCCTCTCACTCACACCCTGTTGGCGATGTTGGCGCCGAATTCTGCTTCGATCAAAGCTCCAATCGCTTCAAAAGCCACGTCGAAGTTTATGGAAAACTCTTCGGGCTCTTCAATTAATACATCATCGATTCCGATCCCTTGTCGCCGATCCCCGGTGTTCGGTTGGTTCTACAAGAGAAAGATTTGATCCCGATAAGATTTGCTTCGCCACTTAAAACTGATTGGATCACGCACACCCGTGGGACGGGGGCCCAGAACTGCGTGATTGCGTGACAGCCAGCCATCGCCAGGGCCGATGCGTAGCTAGCACGAACTGTGCTTCTTGATAACAGCGAGCAAGAACAGAGAAAGAGTGTGTGTGTGTGTGGAAGGGCGTCGGAAAAAGAATGGAGGTACATAATTCGACATCTTGCCGTCACTGACTCCTCCTCGGAGTCGGAGGAGAGTCGTTCCTGGAGAGCAATATTGAGTTTCTGTTTTCGAAATTTTCGGAAGGACCAAGGACAACTGCCCCCCTCCGCCTCCGTGCTCTGATGGAATGTCGGATGACATGCCCTTGAGCTGCTGCTGAAACCAGTTCACGGGAAAAGGGGTTGTGAAAACATGCCAAACGGGCAGCAACCGAAAACAAAAAAAAAAAACGAGACGAAAGGCTAAGGACGCGTAGGAGAACCAAGTGATATAAGATTTTTTCTACGAATTTGACCGTTGCCCAAACTTCTAGTTGGTCTACCCACGGCTCTTGGGGATGCAAACGGAGCACAAAACGTTACCGAAATGGTTGGAAACTTTAGTCCGAACGTGACTACTACGGCGATACATTGGCTTATTGGAAGACTCTCAAGTTTTGACGCTTCCACCGGGTTACTTTGATGAATTTGCTCTGTCAAACGAAGATACAGCGGCCACGTGTATTTTGAACGATGCTTTAACCGGAGTGCTACGATCGGACAGTGTCCGCACGTCTTGTCGGCCCCACCGGGGGGTCTCCTTGGTAAACAAAGTGATAAAATCGTGGACCAAAGAAAACGAAAAACAAAAACGCTTTTCGCTTTAAAAAGAAACCCCGCGCTCGATAGTTTGGTCATCCCCGCGTGTGTGTGTGTGTGTGTGGGCGTAATTGCCCTCGTCACTCCACTCTTGTCGTGTCCACACAGCGGAACCCTGCTGGACCCCATAGTGCGCTAGGGCCTTCGCCTTTTTCGCCTTCTCGATTGTTTACCGACGACGACGGGACGCTTTTGGAGGTTTGGAAGATAGGTGTGAGGGTAGGCGGACCAGGAGCAGGATCATCAATCAAAACCGAAACGGCCGTCCGGACCGCGATCTCTCTAAACCGCGGGAGCGCGCGCGCGGGCAGGCACGGTACCCCCCGCCCGCTCGCTGGCATTTGCCTTTTGTTGGAAGACGCCCCACACGTCTCTAGGGGTCCAGAGGGGTCCAGAGGAAACACGAGAAAGGAGAAGGGGGGGACGAAAACATTCCAACATTCCGACTGGGTTGCGTGGGCCATTGTGTGGCCACAGCACAAGCCGAGCGCCACCGGGAGCTGAAGGCCGAAAACTGACCCAAAACTGACAGCTCGGCATGCGTCGCACTAGCCCGTGTGTGCGTGTGCGTGTGTGTGTGCGTGTGCCGGACAGCTATTACCACGCACGTCCGTACCCGGTAGACGTCATATCTTTGCACATCTGAGCTGCAGCCGAGTTGGCGTTACGGTGACTTTGTCCAGATATTCATTCGGTTGACCACGAGACAGTCCGAGATGCCCATCCATCCAGAATGACATAAGGTGACATAATCCGGAATCGGTACCGTTGCAAAGGAAAGGAAGAAACATCAAAAGGAACTTTCTGTATGGATCTTGGACCCGGTGGACCCCAAAACGAAAAACGGTTCGGTTCGGTTCGGTCGAAATAAATTTCCATAATTAATTATCGTCCGTTTGAGTGATGGAGCCTTCAGTCGGCCATTTTACCTCTTATAAATGCGCTGCGCCATTTTCCCTACACCATTTCCCCTTGTAAAATACGGAGTACGGATGGGAAATGTTTTCACTTTCTAGCGACTGACCATCCCGTGGACCACCCCCCCGCCGGTGGTGGGATACGAACGTCACCGGAATGGGATCCGGGATCGAGGGGCCGTGAGTGGGCGAGTGGGTAAAACGCGGCACGACAGTTGACCATGAATGTTGCTGCTGCTGCTGCTGCTGCTGCTGCTGCTGTTCTGGCCTCGCTGGCCACACCATTAGCATCCGCAACCGAATCGCACCCTGCTCTTGGGATGCTCTGGCGGGGTGCGTGGCGTTTACAAATGTTTTGTTTGTGTTCTGCACTACCACCACCAGCTACTTCTGCACCGTCTAGAGTACCCCCACCGTAATTACCCAGCATGAATGGAAGCGAAACCGATGACAGACCAAGAGTAAGTCCGGGGGTAATCGCTCGCCAGATCGCACTCTGTACTCGGCTACAATCTACTACCGTTCATGCTAATGATCATGATGATGCTGATGCTGATGATGATGATGTTTTCGCGTACGATCCGCATTACTGACGTGGCCACCCGTTTTGAATGATGATTGATTGAAGAGCCGAATTGCGAAAGATAAATTACGGACCTTGAGTTCGTGATGTGCTGCGAAGGTTTGCGGGATCGCTTCGCTAGAAAGTGAAGGAAATTTGTTTGCGATCCAGCGACCTTGATTGATGGAGTGTTTCAGTTCCGGTGGATCGTCGTCGTCGTTGTCGTTGGAATCATCTCGAGCACAATCGAATCCCAAATTACGGTCCTCTGTTTCCTCCAGGAGCATCAACAGTGTTCAGGTATTGTTGGTTCCAGAGCCTATCCCTTTTACTCATCTCTTCTTCCATTAATTGAGTAATTTGGGATCATCTTTATTGCCACCAAATATTGACAACGTATGGATCCACTCTGGCAGCTTCCGACCTGTTTGTGTGTGTGTTGTTGATGCCGGAAGCTAATGGACTTCCTGATAAACAATCATCGCTCACCTCTAATCCCGGTGGTCCACTTTGGGGCTCAATCCGATAGCTGCTGCTGCTGCTGCTGGAGCCACGTTGGTGACACCGTGGACGCGGTTTTTATGCCCTCATAAAGATTATATTGGAAAACCAACCGGTTATAACCGGTTGCTGGAATGATTTTATAAATCCGTTCGTTACGGCGCATCGCGCAGGGAAGGGGAGGATCATCATAAACTCGATTACTCTCGCTGCTGATGGACACTCGTTGGTGTGTATGTGTGTGTCTGTGGCCATATGTGGAACGCTGCCACTCTTTAAAGTGCGAAAGATGCCCCAAAAACTCGAGAATGAAAGAGAGATCGATCAGAACGACAGCGAGCGAACTTTAAATAGTTTCACTGCTCCGAACAAATCCACTCCAGCGAGCGAGCGGCCACGGTGGCTGGCAAGGGATTATGCTGCGATGTAGCCACCCCAGACCCTTCCCCGTGCCGCTGATCCTCCTCATCCTCTCGCCTCCTCTGCTTCGTTACGGCCGGCGGATGAATAAAACATAAAATTGGATTACGTCTGGACGAGTCGATAATTTGCGATCATCAAACCGGGCTGGTCCGGTGGTCGGTGGTCGTGGCGATTGGGGATTTTGGGAAAATAGATTCTACCTATTATGAGCATGACGGTCCTTGGGTGGTGCTACGGGGTGCCGGGGTACCGTGCCCCCCCCCGGGAGATTTGCTGCCTAATGCCCTTTCATCGATACGGTCCGATATGGTTCGAACCGTGGCCACCGCAGCATGTGTGCCAACGGAAAAGCAGAAGCAAGAGCTCATCCTCGCGTCTGTGTGTGTGTGTGTGTGCCTGCTGCTGTTGGTGAATGGATTCTTCTGCCAGAATCTCTCATAACAGTTTTACTCGCTCTCGTCTTCTTCCGGGCACCAGAAGTTCCACCAGTATTGGCACAATGGCCACCGAGCCGGTGGTGGCCGGTGGTAATTTAATTAAAGAATCCGATCAGGAATCCGCTGCTCGAGCTCGAGCCAACACCGGCCGCCTGCCAGCCGCCAGTCCTATTCTACCAGCCATCCATATTCTATTTATTCCCGCATTTGTTCCACCTTTATGTGTGTCTAATAATATCGCTCCAGTGGTGCAGAGTGCTCCAGAGCGGCACTGCTTGTTGCATGTTTGTCGTCGGCACCTCGAACTGGACGCGTGGGATGGTGCCAAGCGCACACACACGTACACATAAACACACGCCTGCACAAAACACTCCCACGAGCAGTGAAGCAAGTGGATGGTTCCTCGATGACCATTTCCCGCGTTTCTGCGTTACGGGAACGTCGAATGAATACATCTTTTCGGGCCCATAAACTGGACCTACTCGCCACCATCACTACTACCCATGGAGCCAACGCCGGCAAAGGTGAACGTGCCTAAGCCGTCCATAATTAATTACATTTACATAATTTCCTTTTGCCGTGGGTATGGCTATGGCATGCTGCTGCACGCCAGCAGCACCCAGCTCTCCTGCTGTTGCTGCTGCTGCTGCTCGAGTCCCATTAAGAAGACGGCAGCGATGGTTTCATTCCCTTTTCATTCCGAAACCATGGGACCATCATGGGTGTCTCAATTCTCCTCCCACGGGTACAGTATAACATGATAAGAAATGGTCCTATCTCATCATCATCATCATCATCATCATGCTTGCTGGCCAGCAGCAGCAGCAGTAGTAGCATCCTTGGGGGCTCTTTTGATTCTTTCCCCAACTTCTTCCAGCGACCGGACACTGCAACTTCCGTGAAATAGAAGCCCGGAGCTCGCCGCGCAAATGAGCTTCTGTAACGCCACGCCACGAGTCTTCAAGTTTTCTATCTGTGCGTGTGTGTGTGTGTGTGTGTGTGTGTTTCGAAAATGTTCGGAAAACTCTCGCTCGGCTACTGTCAGCACTTGTGTTTCGGTTGAGTTTTCAACTGCCCGTCAGCCTCCACGAAATACGCACACAACAGCAGCCGGTGGGCGGGGGAGAAACATTGGATGAAATCATGCTTCTTGCTCCTTAATTTATTTGAAGGCCCGTCCTCGTTTCGATCAAGAAACGGCCCTAAAGGTAATTATGAGCCACGGCAGCATGAACGGGGAACCTTTTTTGACGGAGGGACCGGATTTCCATCGCTTTCTCGACCTCACGCTTGGGCGGATATTGTGGCGGTGGTGGTGCTGACGACGGCGAGGTGGGGTGTGTGATGTAGGCTGGAAAAAGTTGAATGTTTTCGGCAGACTTTTCCGGGATACTTGCTTAACTTCGTGGCTTCCTGGAAGTAGAGAGCCCGGTAGATGTAATGCGATAGCAGGAGCAGGAGTGGAACTTCTTCTTCTTCTTCCTCCTCTTCTTCCTCTGCTAGGGAGCTAATTCTGGCCTGCCAGTAGCGTCGATCCGTGCAAGCATCACTGGATGGTGGTTCCATTGTGATGAAGAAAATATAATTACCTGTCCAACACACCGTCGTCGGAAGCATGTTTTAAACATGTTGTTTGCTATCATTAAAGTATCGGTATCAATGCGATGCGATACGATGTTGTCGAAAGTTTTTAATGTACTTGTTCCGCATATTTCGCCTGTAGATGAAACTATCTAATTCCCATTCGCATCTCGTTTCCCCCTTCCAGCGCAACGGCACAAAAATGTAAGGCGATAAAGATGAGACGCGTGTTCCGACGGGTGCGTCCGTGTAGAGCAACATAAGAGCAAGTGGATGCTGAACGTGCATGGATGCTGTAACCATAGGCATCGCGTGTGCATAGCATGCTGCAATCTGTAAAGTGCAAAACGAAAAATCGTGTGTAAGTGTACAGCCCACCAAGCAATCAAAGCAAACAACGTCTCAAATCAAAAACCATGACGCTTAGCACATCAGAACAGTGTCAGTGAGAATCGTGGTGCAGTGCGTTTTATACCGGTTGTGCTCATTCAACGGAATTCAAGAGTGATTATTGGTGACTTGCGCAGACAAATTTCACGTATTCCGGTGCCATTTTGCTTACATCTCTTACCTTATCTTTCCCATTAGCATCTCCATCAGAATAACCAAAGTGTTGTGTATTAGATAATCTAACGCGGTCAGCGTCAGTGTGTTGTGAATAGTGTATTTGGGCCCTCCTTCTCCTCTTCCTCCCCTTCCACTGTTTTTGAGGGACGAGGGCGGACGAGCAAACCCCCCTCCCGTGGCCGATACCAAAGGTTCGTGTGTACATTCCGCACCAGCGTGCGTGTAAGTGCTGTTGAAAGTAGAGTGTATTTAGTGCTGAGTACGTGCGTGCGTGCGTGCGTGCATCCGTTTGTGTTAGTGAGTGTACGTTGTGCGTAAGGTGTACAAAAGGACGGTTGTGTACGTGACGGTGTTTGCATCACGCATCGCTTAATCTCGACCGGTTGTGACACTAGCCCCAGAAACTAACTACCACCCTCTCTTTAGTGGCGTCAAGAAGCGAAGGTAGAGAATTTGTAAAAACAAAAAGCAGAAGAAGAAGAAAACCATACACCGGAAACAGCTCGGTTCGATTTCCCGGTGGTCACCAGAAATGAACTTGCGAGACGAATGTGAACTCGCTGCGATCGATTTGTGGTTAGTTTCTAGATAATGAAAACGCAACCCAAACCGGGCATGTGGTAGCGGAAAGCGGAAAACTACAAATTAACTAGATAACTCATTACCGTCCTCTTTAGCGTGTAAGGTGAATTCGAACCTCGAATTCGAATTCGAACATTCAACGTAAACCTGTAACTCGTACATACTCGAAGGACGCACATCGAAGTAGCCGCCAATTGGTGAAAGGGCTCCCTTCGCTCCTCCTTCTCGTGTCCTCTCAACTTGCAACGTGTGTGCCAAAGCCGACGAATGCTGTCGGTGCAAATCCACCGATTTACAGACCCCGATGAGCGGAAAGGGTCAATATGAATTACTCGTGAACCAGAGGGAACCAGAGAGTGAGAATGCTACTCAGCCAATAAAATGCTCCATCGTCTCCATCTCCTGTAGCGAATGTACATAGAGACAAGCAGAGCGCAGAGTGTCGGGAGAAATCAAAGTAAACGATGAAGTGAATCTCTGGTCTGGTGACTGGTATGCAAATCCGCCACCGGACGCCACACACTTTCTGCGCGAAAGTATTGAAAACCAACTCATCGTCATCGTTTTGGTATCGAACGGAGGCTTCCAAGGCATATGTGTGTGTGTGGCAGCAACAGTGCGACCGGAAGTAAGAGTCAAGCACCCGCACGTGACCTGTTTCCGGGCATCGAAGTGGTTCGCGGTGCCACGCGTTGTCACTCATAACGATGTGGTGGCAAAGCCTGCCATGGTCTGGTACTGCAGCAGAAGCACAAGGAGAAGCAGTAGCAGTAGCAGCAGCTGTTGCACGCTGTCCAACACAGCAACCGCACCGAAGCAAGATGATGGTGGCTCCTTTGGAACGGCGTTCCGTCGGTTAGCTCGAGAAGTGCCCGGCATCCGGCCCACGATTACCACGCGCAACTCCAACCGATAGAGACTGTGAAGCCAACCAACGAATTGTGTGTGATTCGGTGTATGTGTGTGTGCGTGTGTGTGTGTGTGCTTGGTGGTACAGGGTGGTAGCGGAGGGCGGTAGTGAGCTGGCCCCACGCCATTACGCCATATAGCGGGCCTCATGCTGGGTGGCTTGGGCTACGATTACAACAAATAAATGAGTTTGGGGAACGATTGTGACTGCTGTGTGCGTAGTGTGCACGTGTGCGCGCGGTCTGTTGCGATTGCCTGTGATTACCGACCGTAAGACCATCTACTTCGACAAACGGCAGCACCAGCAGTAGCAGCATCAAGTGTCCGTGCGTAGGTGCGTGCTGCCCGGCCCACGGTAGTGTGGTGCCGATGCCTAGCCAAAAGGTCCCTGGAAAGCCGCGAGAAAGTTATTTCACGCGTAATTGGTAACGGGGGCCTGGGCTTTGGTTTTTGGTTTGGTGGCGAAGCAAAGAGGTTCCATTACGCTTTGTTCGTGTGTGTGTGTGTGAGCGTACGTCTGTGCCTGTGTGTGTGTGTGTGTGTGTGTGTGTATGTGGTACGTTCACGCTGGCAGCAGGCGCAGTGATCACCGAGGAGGAAAAACGCTTTCTACGGGGTAAGTTTTGCAATGTTGCGTGTCCTTTTGTTTCTTTCCGCTGAGCCGTAAGGCGTTGATTGCTTTTTACTAATGTATTTACCAGCCTACGCCGTGGGGGGTCGCACGACTGTGCGTACGCTCCGAAGAGGATACTATGCTCCTACGCGTTCAACTCGCGCGTTCAAGCGTGCGCTGCGTGGCCCCAAAATGTTTTTGGTGGTCATGTTTCATGGCGCATTGATTCTGGTAGCGTTTGCAGATTATCGCCATTTCGATAGGCTGGTGGGTGTTTGGCTTCATTCCGACAAGAAGAGGCAATGGCAAAACCGATTTTCAGCCATTATTTTGCCCCTGCAAGTCATCGTATTAGAAACGAACCGTTGCTCGAAATCCGGAAACTGTCAGATGCTGGATAGTAGTATGTTTATGGGGGGGTGAAATGCTGTTGTGAAGTGTCTTATTTGCTTATGCTAATGTTAATTTTGATCGTCAAGTATCAAAAGCAACATTATGCAAAGCTTGTCGAAAGTATACAATGTGGATTTACTTTTTCAAACATGAAACATAAATCGCTCAAATCATTACTGAGATTAATGATAACTCGCGTTTCTAGCGGATTTATTCCAACGGTTATTATACTTCTGAAACGGTATAAAGTAACAGTATTAATTTAATTTACTTAACGGGTGTGGTTTCGGGCAAATGGTTACGTTTTCTTTCAATTTGATCTGGAAGAAACATTCTAGAATAGTTTGCGCGTGGCATTCGTACCAAAAGCATTTGATGTATTTCAGGGAAATCATTTTAGTACTCTTGCAACGAAAATTATAGACAAGCGTCACTCGTCTAATCGTATAGCAATGGCGGATCATTTCAATTTAGTAAAGTCTATATTCTTTACAAGGGTAACATGTTCGATCCGAAAATGATAGAAGGGGTTTTCAAAATCTGAAATTTCTATTATTTTGGATTTTTTCTTAGAAAAACCCAGTCTTCGATTAGTATTTCAAAAATAAGTATTCAACAGTTTTACACCAAACTGTCTCGTAAATGATGCACAGATACTTCAAAATTCTACGAAATTCCAAAGATTAATAGCGTAAAAGCAATCAAAATATGAATTTTTGGGTGAATTGCTCAAATATCCTGTATTATACTTAGTAACGCATACAAAAGTGTCTATTAAACTAACCGTTTAATAGTTTTTTTGGGATTTCATTCGATTTGCATGACAACCTATTACAATAGTCCTGAAAGATTCTCGCCATCTTCCAACAACAAAAGAAAACAATTAACTGCCAAAGTTCCTCGTTTTAAATGAGCAAACGCAAACTTGAATCCAAATTCATTAGAAAACACCGGCAACCAGCAACAACTAATTCGTTTACGTACATCACCTTCTCTTTGCGCCAAGCCAAGCGCACCATCATCATCTGAAACAGATTCTCGGTTCGGCAAAGTGGTGAGCGAGCAGCAAATGGAATTAGTTTCGTTCGCTGTCGCTCATCACATCGCAGGCTTATCCGATCGATTTCACGACCGAAACAAGCGGCATTCCGTGAAGTGTTTCATCGTCGTCGTCGTTGTCGTTGTCGTCCCGAAAAATTAAGGACCAACAGAGGGGGGGAGGGGGGGGAGTCTGCCTTCCTTAAATCCGTCCTCACACTCGGTACCTCGGTACTCAGTCCGTCAGTCCGTCAGTCCGTGGAAACCGTTGCGCGAGAGATCGAAAACACATTCGTTTGCCAAGACGATTAAAGGTTTCGCCTCGAGCCCAGTACACTTCACTCAGCAACAGGAGGAGAAGCATGAGGAAGAGAAGGAGGCGAAGAAGCAAAAGGAGAAGTAGGAGGAAGATGTGTAATGGTGGGCCTCAAGGAGGGAAAGGATAATTAAATTTATAACGAAGATAATTTGAGTTGTTTCGCGCGCTCGCACACACACACTCGGGGATTCGAATCCGTGGTGGAGATTGCTTTAGGCATTAGGTGCATGAAGGATGGCGAAGAAGAGCATATAGAGCATTGGCGGTCGGTTGGTCGGTTGGTACGAAAATAGCCCAACATTCCCGCTTCCCGTCCCCGTTCGTGATATTGTGTCGGCCATCGTCATCATCGTCGGTATGCGCCCCCCCCCCCCCCTCTCTACCCTCCTGCTGGTCGGTTGGTGATTGTGTTTCTAGGCTAGACCGCGACCCGGTACCGCAACGAACGAACGGCTTTTGGGGAGGACGGCAAATTTATTTGCTTCCTTGACTTCAGCGCACCACCACCCTCCACCACCAGTCTCCCTGCACCGCTTTGGGTGGTTTATTTGTCGTTGGTAGCGTTTTGTTTTTCTCTTTTTTTGATTTTGGTCGTTTTTGTTTTTTGTAAGGGAACGACTTAAGACATCCGCAACTATTGTGTCACCGTTGTTGGCACCGGATTGAATCTCTCGGCGGCGGCGGCGGGCACTCTCGTGGACGATGCTGTTACACTCACACCTTCGCCAACCGTTGGTAGCGGAATTAATTTCTCTTCGTTGCAGTTTTCTCCCCCCCCCCTTTCTGCTTTCGCGATCCGAGAAACCGAGAGACTCAAGATGGGTTGTGTCTGGTGGTTTTTAATGTGTTTAAATGCAAGCAATGGTTGATGGCTCTTCTCTTTATGCGTCATAATGCTCGATAGTGGAAACTCGCAACTCGTCTGTCGATGTCGATACTAACGAAACGATGCTAGACAGAGCATAGCAAGTCGCATTCACCGCCACTACCAGACGAGAGATGAAACATGATCAGTGGCCACCGAAAACGGGGCAACCATTTCAATGTTGCCAAAACCTCAAACGCGGTCTGGCTTTAGGAGGTGCACAGGAGGAGGGCACACTAGGATTGCAGAACGCGTATCGCTCAAAGTGTGTGTGTGTGTGTGTGGTACTTTGCCAATCATATTTCGTATTCATGTACCTCCGAGTGTGTGTATGTGTGTGCAGACCACACAAAAGTGGCTCAGAAGAGACCGAAACAGAGAGGGAGAGAGAGCGCTTGTTGGCCACGCGGATGGTAACGCGCGTTCCAAGTTTGATGATTCTCGTCAGCAGGCGAACCGAACGACGATGGGTGGCGTAATTGAATATGTGGGTCACATACTTGGCCCGTTCGTCTCGTCGCTTCGCTTCGCATCGCGACCCCTGAAGCTCCACTTCACTCCAATAAACGACTCCTTCTGCCTGCCAGCAACCACCACTTTGCTCCCCGGTACTATCGAACATCAAAGGTATGCTCATAATGGCGTCAAAAGGCGAAGAGAGAGAGAGAGAAAGGAATGAACGACGGAATGGCGAACCAGCAACAGCAACAGCAACAGCAAAGTTTTTCCACCCAATCCATTTAACCCATTCGTCGACGAGTGCCACTCGAGGCACATTTTCGTCCTCCCTTCCTCCCTTGCACACCACCCCTCACGGTAGCACTTCATCTCGATGCTCACTCTCGGGAGCACCACCCGAAACTTGACACGACCACGACCATTCTTGAAGCCTCTCGTGCCTCTCCTTGAACCCGCCCCATTTCTTGGTTCTTGGACCGCGGAGGGGGGGGGGGGGGGGGGGGGACTCGAGAGCGTCCGATGCGCCCGGTAGGATTCGGAAACTTGTTCATATTTTATCCGCTCCACTCATCGGCATCGGGACGATGCCATTCACCAACCCCGGTTTTGGGTTTGGGTTCGGGGACAAAATGGCGCCACTGGCAAGAAGATGAATGGAGTAGAGAGCATGATGATGCTGGATGTTGCTGGCTGATGCGATGCTGCAAAACAATCAGAGGCTGGTGGCGGGGGCTGGGGTGGTATCCGGTATACCCTTTTCTACTCGGCCCCAGCTTTACGTTGAAAGTTGGTTTTGATCTTCGCTCCAAGGGATCCCGGTGGTCCCGGTGGAAAAGTGGCCAACGGTCTGGCCTTCGAGGGGGCCGGGGGATGGGGAGGGGGTTTCAAGGCTCCGAGCAGAATCTTGTCACCACAACAGCACAAAGTGGTAGCGTGGCGCTTGAAGTGCCGCTTGTCGGACGTCTCGGAAGCGCTTGCCGGTCTCCAGAAAGCAGCAGCAGCAGCAGAAAAGGAAGAAGTACTCTTTTGTTAATTATTGTTAATTTCTTATGATAATTTCTTTATCTCGCTTCAGCTGCCACCCTAGCAGTGGGTGTGGGACGCTGTTATGCAGAGCAATGGACAGGGGCCCAGAATCTTCTCCCCTTAAGATGGGGTTGCCAAGAGCGGAGCAGAGACTGCTGCCTGCTGCCGCGAAGGAATGCTCCGGAATGGAAATTAATGCTATTCATTGCTTTATGCTCCACCAATAAAGTGTGACTTCTTTTGGGCGTCCATTTGTTGGAGAGTGTGCGAAGAAAACACATTCACAAATCATAAAAACCCGAAGTGGTCGGGAGTTTGAAAGCAACCAAACATGCATCGTAACAGCCCCAGCGGAATGTAAAGACATTCGAGGGGTTGTAGATGTGTTCCATGGGCTTCCCTCCATATGATGATCACTCGAGGCCACTCGAGGGCACTCGAACTGCTCCCCGTCGGTTTGTTTTGTCTCCCCAGTGCCAGTGCGAGCATCATTTCTTGGTGAAATGTTGAATTTTCTAATTAGCGGCCGGTGGTGCGGGGGAAACGGGGTAAAACTTTTCGCTCACTCGAGGGCACCAGACCATCGGTGTGCCACCACCACCGACGAGGACGACGAAGGAACGGAACCCCGAAGACTTCCGGCAACGAAGACAACTCCGGAACTCCGGAACACGAAAAACACGAAGAAGAAAGGAGAAGTTCGTTAGATGGAAATTAAAAAGGAAATAAATCCCCCTCAGGCTCAGGGTGGTGGTGGTCTCGGTATGTGTCTGGGACCCCGGTTCTAGTGTGGAAGAAGAGGAGGAGCAGCAAGTTCGGCACTTCTTGCCCAGCGCGTCTTTAATGGACAACGGTGTCCCGTACATTAGATAGATAAAAGTTTGCATACCACCCTCAATACTCCCTTACTCATCACCACCACCACCACTACCAGTGTGTGTGAGTGAGTGTAATAGATTTTATGGTTGCTGAAGAACCGACAAGCACAATGACCCACGAAGCTTCTAGCGTCCATCTTGACCATAAATGAATGAGCAGAGCCACAACAACAACACAACAACAGCAAACAGTAACGGTCTCGTTGCCCCATTCTCTTTCGGATGCTCGCTCGCCCGGTGGGCCTCTGGCCGCGCCATTTCGGGCAACCGTTTCGGCAGAAAGTTAGTTGCATCCCCTTCCTTCAACCCCTACTACCCTAGGTTGGTAAGTAGTCCATTCCCGGAGTGCTTGCAGGCGGACGATGGACGACGATGCTCGTGGCAAACACTTCTTCAACTTTCTCGCACCCGCTGCCGCCCCTTTCTCCCCTTTTCCGGGCCATCCCCGCACCCTTTTTGGCCGTTGTAAGCATTAAGGGGTTTGTTTGTTGGGTTTCGCCAAGGAAATTGACCAACTTCTACGAAGCCCTGTCTCTCTCTCTCTATCTCTCTCTTTCTTGACCACACGACCTGCCCGGCCTGGACTCACGCCGGGGGTAATGGTTTTATATTGGAACATTGGCACAACGGGGACGAACCGACCGACTGGCCCGACTGACGAGGTTCTTGGCACCACCACCGGTGCAAGTTCCGGTAGTTTTACGGCACTTTTTACGACTCCACCTAGTATGTGAGGTGCCCCCGTGTGTTGATGGTAGCCTAGGTGACAGGCGTGAACCATCGGTTCATGGCCTCCTGGGTGGCGGATGAAAACATGCCAACCATCCGTTACTCTATGATGTACCAGATCAGAAACTCCCGCAGAGTGCTGTCCCGGCCCTAATATTGACTCTTTTAATTGACATGCCTGCTCTATTAGTATTGCAGGTGCAAAACTTTGCCCTTTGTCACCGGACTAGTTAAATATAAATACGTAGCTTTTTAGGGACCTGGGTTTTTTTTTTGGTAAATATCATTCAAAGCTCTAAGTGCCATCCATCCCCTACTGCTACTGCTGCTGCTGCTACTTCTTCATCCTTCCAAATTTCTCTCAACAAAAAGGAACGAAAAAAAAGGAATTTTCCTTTTCTAGAGATCGTATTTGAAGTGAAAAATGGGAAGAAAGAGATAAATAGGGCTACAGCGAACAATCCTTCGGTCCTTCGACGCGGTGACAGCGGTCCAAGTGACGAAAGCAAAAGGTCCACTTAAGACGATTTCGCTCGACGGGTCGCTTGAGCCGCTTGAGTGGGAAAAAGTTATTTACCCCTCCCACGGAAACCCGCCCCCCTTCCTTCCCCTTTCTTCTGCCTAAACCTCTTTCAGAGAGAAAATAAAGAAATTAAAGAACCGTGACACTGACGGACCATCCCCCGAAGAGAGCGAGAGACGAAGCGATGGCTAAGGGTAGCAGTAAATGGCTTCTTGGCCTTACACAGAAAGAGAGAGGGAGAGAGATATGAAAGAGGGTAACGAAAGTGGAACGTTTCTAATCTGACAATTTTGGGTGGCCAGCAGCAGTAGCAGCAACAGCAGCAGCAGCAGCAGAGCGAGGGGCACAGAAATGGCGCAGAATGCAGCCGCCGCCGAGCACACCGAGCCAAGGCGAGTGAAAGTCAACTCAACGTCGCTAGCCTCGAGCCGAAGCAGCCAGCAGCGGAGGGAATGCAAAGTTCAAAGAACTTTTCATGCGAAACGGTTAGCAAAAGGGCGTGATGGCGATGGCGCAACAGGACACAACAGCGTGGACGCTTGGGACGCTTGGGGACCCTTGGGAAAGGGGAACGGGGCAACTAAAAATGCCAACATCGTCTCGGTCCACGCTTCTTGCTTCTCTGCTTTCGCTGCTCTCTCTTTCTCTCTGTCTCTGTGCGAGGAATTCAACTAAAATGTAACATAATTAAATTTTTATCATTAAATTACGCTGGCGCGCTTCGACGCGGCACGGTCGACGTAGCCGTCTGCCGTCTGCCGGAAAAAGGGGACATCGGAGATAAGCTCGCTACTGCGTGCGCCATTGTGAATACCATCGCAAGCGCTCTCCACTGTTTAGTGCTGGCAATTGTTCGTCCACTACGCGACTTTCCTTCTCCCCAGGGGAGAGGTGGAAAACCAGTGAAAAACCTTGGTGTCCCATGGCCTCAGTGCCGTCGTCCATCCTCTATTCTGCATCCCATGCAAGCGTGAGAATGCATCATCCGTTGGTAGACGCCATTTTAGACGAAAATTCTCACTCGCTTGGTCTCCAGTAGTGTGTGGAGACACCGCAGGGTTCACTGTTGGGAACCGAGAAACCTGCACCATAGTGAGGGGACTACTACCCCCGAGGAGGGGGGAGGGGGGATCAAAACTGACACCGACAGGTGTGCCCTGGCCGCTGACGATGCGATGTGGTGTCTGCGTCTGCGGATCATCACCAGCATCGTCGTCCTCGTCGTCGTCATCGTTGCAAACCAAACGGACGGAAACGACTCATTTGAGTGGAATCGCATTAGTTGCTCGTGACCGTCGTCGGTCGGTTATGGTCGGTGGCCACCGGGGAACTCCACACCGAAACTCCACCAGGCCGGGCCAGGCCGGGCCGGGCAGGCGGTCAAGCTTGTTGCTTGACGGTTTTTCGGTTGACGCGTAGTCGTCGTCGTCGCGTACGTTCCGTTGTGCTCAATGGTCCTCAACCGCTCGTGGTTCAGGGCCAGCCGAATTTCGGAGCTGTGGGTTTCGTGTTTTGGTGCGCGATTTGCCATGGAATGGATGCTACGGATTCGAAAATGTATGTATATTTATATCTTCGTATACATTGTCGAAAGAAACAACTTTACAGCCTCTTCTAAACTGCTTTGTCCAGCGTTTGTCATGGTGACCGAAATCAGTCACAACATCAAAGCAAACAGCGAAGGTTGCTCGTGATGGAGGCGCCAGGTGTGCGAGATGGAGGCGCCAGGTGGCTCACATTTTTCTCATCAAAAATTTCGGAATTTTCCAACGTTTAAAGGTCACCGGCAGTGTCTAGAGTGACACAGACACAGGGGCCATTGTTTTTCAGCAATAGGTTACCGGTCAAGATCCAAACAACACCGACACCGACCCAGACCAATACCGTCAACCGGTTTTGTATCTCATTGGACACGGTGTTCAGCAGCTGTCAGACTGCTGCTACTGGGAGGGTAGGGGGGGTTTTGTCAAACCATGCAACCCCCTCTCTACTAACCGCCGCAACTAAAGCAGATTGAATGACTCCACACAAACACAAACACTCAATCTATGCCTCACGGCTCGTGTATGGCGCTGGTCCAAAACAAACGTTTGGCATCTCGTTTCATAATCCATCCACCAACCAACCAGCCAACCAACCAACCGACCGGGCAGCGCCCTTAACCCTCAGATATCTCTCTCTCTCTCGCTCTCTCTCTTTCGCACTAACCGAGATGGATGCTCTGGTTGGACTTGGATTGTTGATCCAAATAGCTCTTTGGGTTTATTTTCGTTTGTCAAATTGAAAACATGAACACACACACACATGGACACAGTTCGTCGTTGGACGTTTGATCGACGTGATTTGAGTTTCTCGATCAAACAACCAACCAAAAGATAGTATTTCATTCCTGTAAGGAGTAACAGCCCAACCAAAGCAAGCATTATGTAGCCTTACCTTTAAAGCTGCCTCCCATTGTCTTTACTGATACTTCAGTTCAGTACTTTTAAAAGGAAGGCATTGAATTGTAACGAAGACTCAAGTTACGCAGAGATCTGCAGAACGGACATTGTAACGAACGAATACACTTTCGATCAGGATCACTTCCCTTCCACGCACCTTTGCCAATCGAGAAAAACGAACGAACAAGAGAGACACAATTCGGTTCGAATGCGGGTTCTTTGATTTGATTCCCGCACTGAAACCGGCCCTGCGAACGGCCACGCACCACCACGGTGCTTGGTTTCGGCGACACAATCAACCCATCAACCCTGAAGGGCACTCGGGCAGTTTGTTTAGGTGCCAGCCAGCCAGCCAGCCAGGCTAGGCAGGTGTCCCTTCATCTGTCCCATTTCCGGGCTTTGCTTTCAATCATCATCATCACCACCAGCAGCAACAGCAACACTGGAATCGTATTCGCAGCCACCATTTGCTGCTCTCTCTCTTTTCAAGCAGCAATCGGAACTATCCGAATCCCCCCCTCCGGGCCAGGATGGATGTCGCCAGGTGACTCGAGCAGCCTATGGGGACGGTGGCCAAGGTGGCAGGTGTCGAGCACACACACACACCTCCGCTCTGAGCCAATCGGATTGAGTTTCCCTTCTATTCTGCACTGTCATGGTCGCTGGTCACTGGCGCTCCCTGCCACAGAAGGGCCCCATCGTAAGACCGTGCTGCTGACCTTTTGCGCCTCCAATTCCCAAAAAAAAGAAAATAGATGAAGAAAAAGATGGATCCTGATCGAAAATCTCGGCAGTCGAAAAGGTGGCGCGCCTTCGGTGTGCGTTATCCAGCAAAGAAAGAAAGAAAGGAAAGGAAAATACATATAAATAGAGATGAAGAGGATGCCGGTCGGTGGAATCCGAAGCGGAAATCGAAATCCCCGGCATCGGCAACGCGGGACAGAGACAGGGCAGGCGGGAAAAGGTGATTCTTCAATTTTACTCTTGAATAGAACCGATAATGAATATCGAATAAATTGCTTTTTTCCCGTTTCCCGAAATGTTCCGGGCCTCAGGCTCTGTATGTGTGTGTGTGTGTGTGGTGCTGCGGAAGTGACGAATACCGTTTGCTTGCTCACCTGCTGCTGCTGTTGCTGCTGGTGGTGGCCGTGCAACATCGTGTCTCAGATTGCCAATCTTCGCATTCGCAATTTTCGCATTCGCCGGGGCGCAAAAGGCAAACCCCGTGCCAGAGGTGTGGCCCTGGACCGCTGCTTTATAATTCTGGGCTGGTTTTCTTCACCAGGACATGATTCATTTACGTGAGGCGCAGGTTAGCACCAGGCACCTGGCGTAGATGGAATGGAATTCTCGAACGAAAGAGAGAGAGAGCGAAAAAAAAGAATTCCCCTCAACCTAGACTCTGCTCCAGGTATTGCCGATGCCTGATCGATGCCGATGCCTCCAGCCATCCGGCCTGCGAGCTGCTTACTTATTCATAGTCACGTACTGCCTCTGCCCCAGCGTAATGCCGCCAGCTCCAGTGGCCCTTTTTTTTGTTGTTGTTGCGTTGATCCAGCAACCGTAACCGACTTGTGGTTCCATTTCGGTTCCAACACTCTCGTGCAGTGCGTGCTAGCAATTCCTTGCCTCAGCTCTAATCGACTACCAGTCTAATCTTATCATTCCCATCCACCAGAAGGTACTCGAGAGCGTTCCGTGGCGAAGTCTCCGATAGATAAGCAATCGGTCCGTTGCCCGGTCATCGACGGTCGCGACTCCGCGACGTCGCGGTCCGTCTGTTTGTCCGATTAAATGCCATTTTGTCTCATTGGGAAGGGAATTATTAGGATCACATTCCTCCATCCCTTCTTCCTGACGACGCAGATCATTAAAAGCAATCACGGTTAGCTCCTCAATTTTATAGTCTTCTCCGTCCAGTCCGGTCCAACGAGGCATGCTGGTTTCGCGCGCGCTGGTCAAGTGCCTACGCACGTTCCGCTTCGTTTTATGTCTTCGTTTACTCACCGGGGAGGAGGGGCGAGGTGGTGGCAAGCAGCACGAGCTTGTCGTTAGTCCAGTAAACGATGTCCAGAAGCTCGCGGGGCGAGTTTCCCCTTTCCACGCTTCGGAAAAATTCCTCACGCCAACGATAGGGGCATTTTCACCCTCATCTCAGTCTATAGAAAAGGAAGGGAGAGACGGAAAGAGCAGTGCAGGGGATGGTGACACGCCGTTCGGTGTTAATTACTTTGTAGAACAAAGTCGTAACCATCATCGGCACGTCTCATCGGGCCGGACTCGCTGCTGACCGGCGGCTGTCAATCAATGGTGGATGGTGGGGAGTGGAAACACCCCTCTCGACAGCTTCAGACCGGGGGGTTTGGTTTCGTTGTTTTTTTCCCCCGTTCTCTCTCTCTCGGAAAGTTCTGCTTCCCACCCCCTCCCCCCCGTCAGGTCAGGTCTCCGGCATCGATGCCATCATTTTAGCAATTAAAAAGTTTTCAAAATGCCGACGAAGCTTTCGCGGGCGCGCGCGCGGTGAATGGTGTGTGCTCGGTGCGGTGTGGCTAGTTCCCTGTTTCCTGCTCGCTTCCCTTTTTTATGCTTCGCTTAGAATTCGTTAATACCGTCCGAACCGGGGGTACGGAATAGGGACGGCAGAGAGAGAGGTTGAGGGCTTTGAGTTGTTCTAAAACCGAGAAAGACAACCAACTCGCACCAGGCCTCACAACCAGTCCCGGCATTAGTGCTCACCCTGGCGATCAAAGGATAACGGAGTGGACACTAATCTACGGGCCCAGGGACGCACCACGAGACTCGGTTGATTGGCAGCGCTTTGAAACGAAGTGTGGCCAATTGTTGGCCCCCGAAAAAGGGAGTGTCTGTGTGCGCGCGAGCGCTCGAGAGGGATTCAATTAGAGAGACCATCAGCGGCCATTTTGTGATGCCAGTGCCCGGGTCCACGGTCCATTTAAAACTTTGCGCGCCCAATAATGCGTAACGCGTGGCTTCGGGCATAATAATGCTGCGACGCGGTAATGCTACGCCAACTGCGTTGCTCCACACCGTAGCGGTATCAAACGCACCGCGGTGAGGTTCGAACTGACGCAGCAGGCCGGTGAGGTGTCTTTCATTTGACTCACGCTCTGCATGCGGTATGCTTTGCATTTTCGCGCCTGCGAATCCGAACCGTATGTGTGTGCAGCCCCGGAACACGAGTTGTACATTTCTTAATTACTGCTCCAGACCACGCCGCGAGTGGCCATCTTGTGTCGCGAGTGAGAGGAAGAGAATGGAAAAGATAGAGCGAGTGGCATGTACAACACGCGCAGGACCACTTCATTAAAGCTCCGCTACTACGCTCCTTTCCCAGCACACAATAAACAATGGCCATCAGCAACGGTGCACACATGGATCTGTGTGTGTGTGCGTGAGTGGTGGATTCATCCTCGAGCCCATCATTATGCTTTGCGTGAGCTTTGCCGCTTCCGCTTGTTGTCTTTCCTTTCTTCCTTCCAAGGCCGAATACTGTTAGCCTTGGCCTCAGCAATACTACTACTGTTGTTGTTGTTGTTGTTGCTGTCCTTGTCGCCCGTGTTCTCTCCAACAACCCTCGTTCTGCAACCCCTGGTTTTGCCGCAGGATTATCCGGGCTCGCTTGCACAAGCGCGCGCTCGGCGCCACCAGGTTAAGTATCACTTCGAGCGGCGGTTCCCGGCTTCTACTTCTTCCCATGTTGGCCATGTTTCAATGTACGAGAATGGCCCAAGACGGTGGCCAACCCTGGTAGCGCTGGTTTGGGGGGGTTGGGGCGGTGAAAAGGATAACAACATCGCCGGTGGCTGTTTGTGATGTTGAGGCTCAGGTGAGGCTCTGGTCTGGTCGGCAACGGCATGAAGTTCAAGTGCTGCTGCTGGGAAGGTAAACATCGCGCTAAGATGATGCTTGGCTGGTGATGGTTTCGTTTATCAATTTTGCACCGAAATGGCTCACCTGTGCGTTTGTCTTCTGCGCCACCCTTTTCCTTCCCCCCGATCCTCGATCAGCCGCCCGACTATCACTCCCAGCGATGGAGCCAGCCTGTGGAGTGGACGTTCCGAGCAGCGAGCAGCCCGAATGAGAAAGAGCAACAGCACACACACACACACGCAGACAGGTACACAAGGATAGTACTGCGTCAGAGCGAACGACGCGTTAGCCCGCGGCGAGCGTGGAGCTGATGGAGAAAATAATTAAATTAAATTTCTCAACAACCAAGCAGTGCCCCCCAGGGGGAAGCGGAGTGTCGGTGGAGTACCGGGAGATGGGGAGGGAGGTGACCAGATACCTGGTGTGCCGTGTGCATGTGTGTGCGTTGAGCAGCAATCGACCACAAGCGACCAAACGGTTGGTGAGGTCTGTTGCTGCTGCTGCTGCTCGAGACAGCGAGATAACAGCTCCATTTAATCAAATGGTACAAGTTTAATCAGACACATACAATTGCAGAAACATCACACCGCACACCGCAGCGCCTCTCTCCCACCCTCCTCCCGAGGGTCTCATTGCCGGCGGGCGAATGCTAATAGATGGTAACCACGGTTCGTGGGTTCGCTCGCTTGCCGTACATTCTAACAATCCATTGCAATCGATAAATCCGATGAGCAAACGTGATGTGTCGTTCTGCTATTAGATTACTCACACATACACACACACACGCACACGCAGAGACGACAAATGCTACGTGGATGTTCAAAGCGAATGTTTCATAAATTAGATTTCAAATCCCAAAACTATTGCTGTCTTGGACTTGGAAACGGCGTCGAAATCAGGGAATTGGGGCCAGCGCGTGGCTAAATAAAGTGACTTATCTCCCCGGCTTCATCCCTAGAACCATCATCCGGCAAGCAACTGTCACCGTCGAGGTTATGGTACTTCGTTTGTATTCCCTTTTTCATCCGCATCCTTTGCTTCATTTTCATTGCAAGGATGAGTACTTTGTTAGAGCGCAGACGAGCAGCAGCAGCAAGATTGAGCCCCGTTTGAGGCAATACAGCATAGATGGTTCTTCAGAGATTGCCCGATTGCCAAGGCTCGGGGAGCGAAACAGGAGCACGGCTCGACGACGGATACGGTACGGGATTATTTTTAATTCCTTCCGTCTTTCGGCGAAGCGAATGAATGCAAAGTGAAGCATTCTTGGATGGATAATGATGATGAGGATCCGGAGTCGGAGAAGAAGGCGCTGGAGGCATTTTGCAAACACAAAAACATCTCAACCGGCCTACTGCTGCTCCCGTTCTGGTGCTGGATGAAAACTGGGAAGAAAATGTTTTGAACAGCTCGTTGCAAGAGAGAGAGAGAGATTGGAATGAAGCTTGCTTGGATTTTCCTGCAAGATGGTGAAGGCGCAATGGCTGCTTGCGGCACTTGACGCACACAAACGAAGAACGCTCTCCTGAGATTAATGCAGGCGCAGAAGACGAGGGACCACCGTGCTTAGCGGTGCTAAATGAAGGATTTCTCACTCACCACACCATTCCCGGTGGCTGCCATGTTCGCGCGAACCAGCCACCAGCACACAACCAAACACAAACAACACTTGCAGAACGGCTCCGTTGTGAGTTTCCAGCAAAGCGCTTCGCTTTCTTTCTCTCTCTCTCTCTCTCTCTCTCTCTATCTCTCTCTGTCTCTCTCTCTCTCTTTCTTGGGCTCGAAATTGATCGAGAAAATAAATAAATCTCACATAAAAGCATAAACTCGGCATTTCAGAGGAGGTGAAGAGCGAGGGCAAAAGGGAAGGAGCAAATGGAAGAGCCGGGCGAGCGAGTCGGAAAATTGCTTCACTCCACAGCGTAACTCCTGCATCCCGGTCTTTCCCGGTCTTCCCTCGGAGTGGCCTCGCTGATTGGATCGGCTCTCAAGAAAAGTATGTAAATAAGGCTGTGGCGGTTAGGTTAATTACTTTTTTGCTTCGAAAATTATGCTCCCTTAAGACAAAACCCGGGAAAAATAATCTTTGCTACCATCCGCGAAACCAGCGGCGAAGAAGGCGGAAAGGCGGGAAAGGAGAAAGTTTGTTCTTCACTCGGGAAAGGATGATGAGGACCACCATCCCCTCCCATTTCCACCCCTCTTTTTGGGGTTGGGATAACCGTTGGACGGGATGGTTTGCGCTGGGAGCTTCGAAATTATGTTGAAGTTTCGCTCCATCAGCTTTCGGCAGTATTTGTGTGTTGATTTAAAAAAAAAAGAAAAAAGAAAATAAAACCCACATTCGGCGCACCCTAACCTAGGAGCTAAGGATCCAGCAAAACCACCGAAACTCGATTAATTAACGTACCTTAGATTACCTTTGATTTGGCTTTTGCCGTTCATTACACTCAATTGAGGTGTACGTGTGTTACGCTTGAGAATTGATTCCCAAAATCAAGTTTTTTTTACTTGAAGAGTTATAGATTCTTGACATTCATTAAGTATTGATTTATGAGCTTTCGGGGAATTAGTATTTCTGATCAATTTTTCATTAACTTCGTGTTAAGGCTGACATTATCTCGAGCAATAAAATTCTGGAGCAGGTTGTTAATGTATTGGTGGTGGATCTGTCAAGAACACAAACGTCGTCAATTTACTAACATTTTCATCAGTATTACATACGAAACCGTTGTCATTATAATGGCTTCTTAATATTAATATATTCCTATTCTATGTATGTTTACTTGAATACAGTTCATATCAGACATTAATAGGAATAAATGTATACAATACAATACAATATTTGATGTAAAGGTTGTGCCACACGCCGCTTTTTATATACATGCCATATAGGTGTCTAAAATCTATGACATTGCTTGCAACATCTTACTTTCTTCATCGGAATGACCTCTTTCAATTTATTCACTAATGAGTTGCTGTACCTTCTAATTGAATGGAACAGTATTTAAATCAATGTTTAAATTATTCCACTTTAATATTTATTTAAACTAAACTGAACCTGAAACTTTGAGCTGAATGTGTTTTCGTGATTCGTTATACAGTTACGAGAGCTCCCGTTTCCATTGTTTGTAATTCCCACAAAACTAATAGCGTGTAAAGTGCATTCTTTACAGGATGGACCATCCGAACAGATATTTCATGCTTGATGGCTCCGCCCACCCCTCTCTGGTATACAAAAAGATCAAATACTGAATGGTAGAACCATTGAATGCCGGTCCCCCTTTGGTTCTTGCTTTTGTGTCGAGCTGAGTCGAAACTGAAACCTTCGCTTGCCGTCCGTCGTCTTGCCTGCCGCAACCAAGGGATGCGTGAAAGAAGTGAAAAGACGTCGCTCGGTGGGCTCTCTAAGGGGGGAAAGCAAAAAAACACCTTTAATGAACGCAAATGCACGAGACGCGCATTTGTCGTGCATTCTGTGTACCGTGCAGGAGCAGGAGAAGAAGCAGAAGTCAGCCCATCCCCATCTGCGCCCAATTCTAGGCCATCCAGATAAGCGCACCGATCCGTTGGCTGACAACCAACCCTCGGTGCCACCACCACCAGACAGACAGACGGTTTTCGCAAAAACCGCGCCGTCGAGTTCTCGCGAGTAAATTAATTACCAGCCGCGGTCAGTGGCCGTACAGACAGACGGTCACCGCACACACACACACACACACACACACACACACACACACACACACACACACACACACACACCGTGGAGATTGCTCAATGCTCCACTTGTAGCCTGTAGTGTCGTCTACCTGCCATGTCGTGGAGCAAATCCGTCACTGTCTCATCGCAATGGCGGTCTCGCTGTAGTCCGCGGCGGCGACTCTTCCGCGTTACAATCGCACCGGTCTGTCGGTGCAATCATGGATCATCTCGAGCAACAGCAGCTCTCCCTTCTTTTTACACAATTAACGACTGAAGCTAGTCGCAGCAGCAGCACCGAGTTACCGTGCACCAAGCGCACCTATACGCCCTAGACTTGTCATGTCGCGACTTTGTCACTCGTGGCATCGTCATCGCCATCGCCAGCAACGACACACATTGTGCCGACTGTGCATCGTCTGCAAGAGTGCTGCTGCAACAGCAACGCTGATGTGCAGCATCTTAGCATCTCTTGTCTTTTAATTAGGTTTTTGGACATTCCTAAACCCTAGACCTCTTCGCACGCGATTCAACGAAGCATCTCGTTCGTCGTGCAGTGTAATGGCCACAATGGAGGCGCATGGTGCAGGACGGATTTTTCTCTCCTCTTTTTTTCTGAACAGAAAACGGACGCCTCAAGCAAGGACAAGGACATTGGTCGCGCAAATGTGTAATAATGTGGAAGCGCTATTTCAAACATTAAAACACTAAAAAGCAATCTATTGTTGTTGTAGCCGTTTGCGAATGGCGCCTTATCTTTTCTTCCCTTGTCGGCGCTGTTTTCCGAAGCAGAGAACAATGCGCGAACCTCTGCCTCTAAGGAATCTGAGCTTTCTTCCTGTATTTTTTTTCTTTGTTCTCGCAATTCAACGACACAGACACACAGAGAGACACCAGTGGGGCGTCCCGAGCTAGCTGATGTCCACCGAAAGTGGGAAGAAATGGTCCGCCTGCGGCATGAAGCTAATGCTTCCGAGCGGCGTAGGACACTGAGAACCGAGGATTAAATATTCACTCCAAGGGTGGTGCCGCTGATGATGATGGTGGTGACCATGGTGGTAGTGGTGGCTAAAATTGTATAATTAGCTTTGTGCCTCACACAAACACACAAGGAATAGAGCGAATCTTGTCGGATATAACGATCACGGGTGGTGTTGTGGTGAAGCAAGTCCAGGGCTACCAGTCCAGGGCTGCATCCGGTTTCAAGCCTCGGCTGTGGTTTCACACAGGGACAGGCGAATCAGAGACCGGACCGTGCGGGCATGTGCCAAGAACACTCGCCTCTGGCTCTGGTCTCAGAGGAGCTGGAAGAAGAAAGAGGAGAGGGAGAGAGAGAAAAAAAAACGGAATTCCCTGCCCTGGGAAAGCAACGACTGGAGCAAGAACCCGAGCGCTCTCGGGGCCTTCGAGTAAGATGAGCTGCAATTGTGTTAGCATTCAAATGAGCATCGAGTGTAACGAGTGAGTGCTTCTTCTGTCCCCTGAGCTGCTGGGACCTTTGGGGAGGGCGGAGTTTTACAGTTTTTGCCCGGGGCCGTCCTTCACTTCTATTGTTCTTGCAATGGTATGCCGGTATTCGTTAAATTAGATTTTCTCGAAAACCGGATATTACAGCTCGCTCGTTCGTTCTATCTCTCTAGTGCTTTAGTGCCCAGTATCCGGCGGTCCATATGATGTAGGTCCGTTTGCCGGCTCAATGTGTTGCCCAGGCCCATGCAGGCCCCTACATGCAGCAGAGCATGCTGAGCAGAACGCAGAGTTTGATCATGTTTTACCTCGCAACCAAAAAAAAACTCGAACAAGAAGTTCACCCCGCCGGCACCGTAGGTAATCACCAAGCGTGGTGCAACCTGGCGCCTGGAACGCTAAGAAGACAACGGCCGGCGGCTAAGTGAATGCTCGCAAATGCAGCAAATTAATTAAAATATCATTCCGTTTCCGGTTTTCCGGTTCGCGCTCCCGGCGGCGAGACGTCGCCCTTTCGCGGCGACTTTCTTACGCGAACTTTTGTGGCCAAACTTAAAATTCATTCTTCTCTATGCTAATATTGCCGCGCCGCGTATTCTGTGAGGAGGTCCCCCGGGGGGTGGCGGTGAGCGTACGAAGGGTTCCAGCCAACCAACCAACCAACCAACCAACCAACGTCTGTCTGTCTGGTTGACATTTTGAAATATTTTCTGCCGCTTTTTATTTTCTTTCTCTTCCTTTTCCGCCGCTCCCGATGGTGGTGTCCGTTCCTGTCTAACGTCGGTCGGTGGTTTTGCCGGTGCCGGTTCCGGTTTCTTGAGGAACGATCTTTTGTCTTCTTGTCCTCCGGGGTGGGATTCTCGGGATTTCATCGTGAGAGAACAGCAGCAGCAGCAGTAGAACAGCGTAACGACGGGTTGATGGTGGTACCCTTCGTCTTAATGGTTTTTTTTTTGTTTGCATTTTTCATGCCATGGGATGCCATGCCGTGCGTTCCTGAAGGCACGGTTCGTTTCGTATCGTCGCCCCACGGAGAAATTCATGACATCCGGAGATTAATTTAAGGGTGAAACGGCCAACTTATTGTTGCACTTGACAAGCAGAAATCATTCCACGCAGAGCCAGAGGTTTGCAGATTGTCTTCGGTGCACTTATCGTTTATAGGCAGCGCCTTGGCGCCAAGAAGCTTCTTTCTTTCTTTTTGCGACATTCAGCGCCACAGTTTTTTGGTGCCAATTAGACGCAAGCTCGTGTAGAATGTGTGCTTTCAATTCTATGTATGTGTGTGTGTGCGTGGGTGTGGATAGCTGCAAACGAATTCCAATTTTCAATTGCTTCGAACCGCCGATCCTCTATGCTATTCCGACACCTCCGCCTCGAACCGTTGTTCAATTATCAACCTATCGGCATTCACGCAGCTGCTCGTTAGAGGCGAGATGAAACGAGCGGATCACACGCATATAAATAGACCATTCCATTGTCACTCACTTGCGCATTCCCAGAAGGTTTTGCGTTTTTTTCCTTCTTTTTTTTTTTGGCCAACACAACCGACATCAGCCCAAAAGCCATTTCCTAGTCGCCGGATGACTTCTGGATCCAGTCGCGATACTCGCTTCGTTTTGCTTACTCTCTCCCTGCGATCGCACACTTTCACATTCAGATGAGGGAACGCGCTTGATTGACGAAACCGGTTGGCCTCATCCAGAAGGGTGGTAATCTATTCCGACGGAGCATCACAGGAGGAACGCCTGGAGTGCCATTCCGCCGCGGGCTTCTCGAATACGAATACACCGCCAGAGAGACCTGTCCGTGTGCGAGTGTGTATTTTCTTTTGAAACAGAATTTTCACATTTCCCCGCACTCTTCGACACACACTCTCTCTCTCTCTCTCTGCTCTCTCTGCTCTGCACACCTCAGGCCATCACCGTATCGAACAACTAACCGCTAACATCATATTTTGCTTATTCATGAAACGTTGCGACACTCCGGCTCACTTCGATCCGGTCGCCGGGGTTGGCTGCTGCTGCCGTTGAGCCCCGGTCTCCATGGCTCCGGTAGGCACTGGGTAGGCTCTGGCTCTGTTCAATAATCGGTTTGCATATTTGCTGGCGCACAAAGCCGACTGGGCTCCCTTTTGCTGGAGAGTGCTTTTGGCGGTGCGAATTGCTTTAACAAATTGCCGCACCACACACGCGCACAACAACATCAACACACACACACACACATCTCTCTCTCTCGATAGATGTTGCCGCTCGATGTTGATAGTATGCAAATGCGCACGTGTGTGGACGCGATCGCAAGCAGCAGCCAGGATGCAGGTGGCAGTTTCCCCTGTTGGGGGTGAATTTTTCACCCCCGTTTTTGTTGTGGTTCCAGCCACTAGACAGCATCCATCCATCCAGTGCGTTTCCACTGCGTTTTGTTGCATGTTGACCTAAATTCCCTTTTTGCCACACGCTAGCTCCGATAACACCGTCACCGAAGCATCATATTTAGACAAGATGCGAGTGTTTAAACAACGCCAAACGAAAACACCGCCGCTCGCTCGGTGTCGCGGTCTGTTTAGCCAATTTATCGGTTCGGAAGGCGCGTTTGCGCATCAGCTTCTACCCTTCCTTCCTTCCTTTCACATTCCTTTCCCGGTCCCGAGGACCGTTCGATTGGTGGTCTGTGCTGTGATCGATGGATGCGGATTGTGCGAGATCAATTCTTGCGTTTAACGTCGATGGCCACACACACACACAGCAGTAGGAGGAGGAGCAGCAGCAGCAGCAGCAGCATCGAGAATGGATACCACCACCGGAAGCCACGGCTTGTAATGCGTCTGCTCGACTCGACGATACGATGCCTACGCTGCCGAGATCGAAACGAAGCGCGTGCGATGGAACCGGAACTACGTCGTAAGTCTGGCAGTTTATTTCGATTGTCGATTGCCGCTGGCGCCGGTACGGTACGGTCCGTGCACACCATTCATGTGCACATGGCATGAGGGTTCCTTTGGCGTAACGGAACGGTTTTCTACCACAATTTGCTTGCTTCCAGCTCGCTTCACTTCCTGCTCTCCATTGCCACTGGAGCGTGCAATTGGTCTGGAGCCACACCCGGCTCCTTCTGCTGATACTGTGCCTAATGGACGACTACCGGATCGGCCCAGCCTTGCGAGTGTGTGTGTGTGTGTGTGTGTGTGGCAGGATGACGAGATTATGCCGGGACCATCCCCTTACTTTTCTCGTTCTTTTTCCCCAAACCAGAACGTTCCCCTGCCACTGGCCACAGGCACAGTTTCCCAGTCGAGAGAGTTATTGATTTGGATGACCCAATTCCGGGCAAGACCGGGGCCGGGGCCGGGTCGGTGGCCCGCATTTCCGGATCAGTGATGATGCACCTCGCCCCGCCGGGAGTCCGGAAACAACCCCCGGTTCGTTTTGGTTTCGCAAACGAGAAAAGCCAATGATGGGTTGCCCGGTTCTTGGCTTGGTGTGCCTCTCTTGGTGTGCAGCCAGCAGTGCTCTTGTGCGGTGTAATCCTTCCTTCCGCATCACTCACGTTCCTCCTTCAAGTGGGTGAAGAATGGTCGGGCTAGCATCCACAGGTTTCCGAGAAATCCCTTTTTTTTCGTCTTCAACCTGTTCCGGCAGCCGCCAGGTTGTGTCCTGATAGTTGGAACACTTGTTATGCCACGTGTTGTGCGTGGTGCACCTTCGCTTTTGCGCTTGCTCCTCCGACAAGCATGTTTTGCACCGCTTCTCCTCTGTTTTCTTTCCCCTCGCGGAGGGGTCTGGGGTGGAAAACATGCCGCCCAGAAGCGGGCGAGAAAACACGAGTTGAAATGATGTAGTTTGAAGTGTTCGCTCCGGATTGAATGCTCCGTGGGCTGCTTGTTTGCTTGTTTATTATGCGCTCCATAAACATGGCTGCAGTTGCAGCAATCCATTGTCAGTAACAACGTCAGATTGGTGTTGCTACGGTAACCGGCGAGTGTTCAAAGAACAGAAGCAAATCATGTTTAAATACGCTCTCTCTTCGGTGGCGGTGGAAATCAGGGAAAATTTTCATTCTCAATCGATCAACTTATCCTCGATGAGCATAAGCCTGAACCGCAACCGTTTTGTGGCCGAGCAACCGCAAAACCTTCGAACCATCCATCTTTGCTTGCGTGCCGTGTCCACACTCATTAGTGACATTTGACCAACACGACCACCACCACTAAGAGCAGCAGCAAAAGCAACACGCTCACGGGCACGAGAAAGACCGACGACGGTGTGTCGACACGGCTTATAATTCCACCACCGGAAAGTGAGAGCTGAGAGCTGAGAAGGGTGGTGCGGTTAAGGGAGGAAAGGGGAGCGGTTCCCGGTTCGTGGTCGTTCGGGCAAGTGGTTTACAGCTGAAGACAAATATTTATATTTTCATAATTTCCTCCCTCTCTCATCGTTCCTCCACGTCATCCTCGGTCGAGACCGAGCAGTCTGAGAGGCCTGCGACCTTGCACCTCGGTGCCGTTGCTGTGCGCATCATTCATCTTCTGATGCTACTCGCACCACTCCCCTCTCTGTCTCACGTCTCACGAGTTGCCAGCCACCTCTCACGGCTCTTTCCTGGCTTTACACCGTCGTCACCACCGAGACGGGGAGGAGGGGAATTAGATTTGCTTTCTCCGGGGCAAGGGGAGTGCGAATGCTCGATTGTTTGTTCATCGAAAGACCAAGTTTTTCATCATATTTTTTAGCGCCATTTTTTACCACTTCTTTTACACTATTCCGGATCTACCTCGGAACCAGCACTTGGCTTGGCTTGCCTGGATGCTTCGTTCTGTCACACGCCTTCTAGATCTCTCCTTCTTTCTTTTCGCTTTTCTTTCTCTTTCTCTCTCTCTCCTTCTGCTGGTTTGGCATTCGGTGGCACCTTTCCGCCTGCGATACGATTGTCATAATAAGAGCAGAGGGTTTTGGAGATGTAAATAAGCGCTTTTCGTGTTGCTGACTTGTTACCAGACCAGCCCGCCAGCCTTCCACCTCTTGGCCAAGGCAGGAGTAGGGGAGGCGGTTGTTTGAATTCCACATCGGACGCCGCTCGATCCACTCCATCATCTGCCACTTCAGCGCGCTAGTTCCAACACAATTTCCTCGCTTTTCCTTCCCCTCCCCCTATTAATTGACCCACCCTTCTTCGCACCGTCACCGTCTTCCGGAACGCTTCCCACGAAACGAACGATATCCATCTTCCTGCACTCGACGGTTTTTTTGCATTATTTCTGCCGCGTCCCCCCGGGGACGCACGGCCATCGTGTGATGACTTAATCGCGTGAAAAGTTGTTTTGCACAGACCGTGTCATAATAACCTCGACACCGACGGCGCGCACAACAAGACGGAGCAGAGTCGGGGTTGGGGACATTTTTCACACACTCACACACACATACACGCACCTTCCGTGGTCTTCCATGGTAAAGCGGCCACTGTCAACGAGGCCAAAACGGTGCGAACATTGCGAAGGGGTCCCACCGAATTTAAAATATATTAATCAACACATTTAACAAAAGAAATCACACGAACATGTTTTGGGAGGATGAAATAATGTCCTTGATATGGGTGTGAAAATTTTACGACACAGAATTGACCGATCACAATCACTCGACCCTCGTCCATTACTCACTGGAAATGGGACCAGCCATTAGGTGAATTTTTTTTAGCAAATTTTAAACAACATATTTCGACGAGGAACATATTTATAAATTTAATGCTCCACCGACTCATTTCGTCGGCGTTCTCAGCTCTTTAACGTTGTTATCCATGCGTTTGGGGCGCTTGGTTTAAAGCTTCGCTTTGAAGACGTGCAAAGCATCACAACATCAACAACACCATCACCACAGCCTACCTCGGTCGGGCACGAAGAAGCAATCCGACAAAACGCACCACGTACCCACGGACCAGAGCCTGCTGTGAGTCACTCGCTAGCGGGCGCGCGTGTGCTTGCCAAAAACCTGCTGAGGCAAACCACAAAACCCCACGCCCCTCCCCTGGACTCGTTCGCTCGGTTTCGACGCCTGCTTCAATTATGCATTTTGCGCTTCTCCGCTCCCTTTTCGATGCGCCGTACCCGGGACCACATTTTCCAGTTTCCTCCTCCAGTGTGTGTGTGTATGTGTGCGCGCATTTCCCTTTGACGGTGCTGATGGCAGCAACGGTGGTGCTGGTGGTGAAATTGTCGAAATCGGCGTTTGAAGCATTCGAGTTGCATACTAAATGCAATTTATTCTCTCGAACAAACACACGCAGCCGCCATGAAAGGGATGCTGCTGGGATGCTGGTGTGCCGGTTTCGATTTAACAACACACGGGGTGGCGCAGGGAAGGAAAGGTGGTTTGTGGAGAGGTGAGGGTAGTGCACTGAAGGACCGCTGCCGACAGCACGAGGCATGGCCCTAGTGGGAATAATTTAAACTGTTCATATGTTTATTTATTTGCTCTGGCAAACGAATTGCATCGATGGCGTCTCACCGCGAGAAACTAGAGTGAGCATCGGGGGGTGGGAGGGGGAGGGACCGGAAACCATCCCCGCCCGTTAGGGAGGAGGTTGCACGGAACGAGCGAAGTTGTGGCGGTTGAAGTGGTTGGCTCGGTCGAGGAACGTAAATTAGAGTTCGCCGATAATTATATCCACATTCGTTGACGCTTCGTTACCGCCACCTATGGGGAGCTTGGGAACAACAACTGGCCAGTGGCCACTTTTCGAATGTGATTCCACACAATCGCTCTCGGACCCGGGAAGATGCTTTATTCTCGATAAAATGCACAAAAATGTTTGAAGTACCCCTTCTTGCATTGCGTCGTTGTTGTCCATTCGATTTGCCCGATAATCAGGACTGTCTCTCAATCAGCGACAGTAGAAGCGGCAGTAGTAGTAGTAGTAGCACTCAAAACACGCTAAATGAGGCATTCCTATGGTGCGCAATCGTTAAGCAAACAGGCAGGCAACGACCAAACTAACGCGAATAGGGAACAGTGTGTTCTGCTATTAGGGCAGCATTCACATTCGCGCATCCCAATGGCAATTAGGAGCGCGTTGTGTTTAGAGCGTGCGCGCGCTCTACCTCACCTCACCACACGCGGGCGAATGCTTGGTGGAAAGATTTATTTGCATAAATTATCGCCACCCAACCCGACCCGACCGGACGGCGCACGGCAAGCGACTGTCACACTCCCGGCCGGTCGGTGCTCTTTGGTTGGGACGTGATCGCGACACGGGCGAGACTGTGGAATTGTTGAATTACTACCTTGAGTGAGGTGAGGGGAAACGCGGAACAGAAAGACGGAACGGAACATTACATTCCACGACCGTTGTTGTTGGAATGCTGTTAATTACGAAGGGAAAATCTTTTCCGGCTTCGACATTCGACAAACTTAGTAATTCGGATTAGTAATTTGGACCACCGGCAAATGGATTGCAATTTGAAATGCGTGAATGAGCTTTAAAAATGAAATTGAGTTGCTTGTTGTAACGTGTGTTGGTGTCTGTGTATTTTAATACTATAAATATGTATCTGTGCATTTTAGAACCATTTAAGGAGCAGCATTTAAGGAAAAAGAATGAATGAACCTCGATTGGCAGAATTCAAAGAATGTTGTCCATAAAACATTCCAATCTTCTTCCCTGTCTCTCTCTCTTCCTCACTCTCCCTTGCTGTAGCACCCCGTAAAATCCTCCGCTTCGTGATGCCTCGCCCTCGACGATAATGCAATAATTAATTTTTCGAATTCCACTCCATCAAGACGGCGACGCCGAGCGACGGTCTCTCGGTGGAATTTGATGACGGTCGGACGGTCGATGCGATCATCGTTTAAGACGGCGAACACGCTTGCTGCTTACAACTTACTCATCTTGCTGGCCCCGACCGAACCCACACTCTCCATTCCCAAACTAATGCGAAACGCAGTGTGCGAACTGCGCCACCAACCGTGCGCCCACCGATTCACTCATAAAACTTGCTTCCACTCAATCAACCCGAAAATGGAAATTCCATGTTCCGGAGCAGCAGCAGCGGCGGCGGCCCACACAGGCCCCGAGCATTAGCCTAGGTGCTAGCTAGCCGGCCGGGTAGCGGATTCCACACGGAAGGCAGGCAGACAGACAGGAAGCATATTAATTAATGGCTAATTAATATGATCTCAACCGAAAATAGCGAAAATAATTTAGCGCGGGCGCTTTTGGATCCTCCCTTCACCAATCCACCACCCTCCAGTTCTGCACCACCCAAACCCCATCGGGGGAGGGGGGAAAGGGAATTTTGCATTTTCATGCCAGCCGCCAATCGGTGAGAAAATGGAGGGGAATGAGGCCTTGGTATAGGAATGGGTGTGCACCCTCTAACCATTACCCGTTAGCCATCCAAAACGTTCAATTAATTGGCCCCCGGCGGTCGGTGGTGGTGATGAGCCACTGGTGCGCGATTCGAATTTGAAGCCCACCACCCTCCGGTTCGTCCGGTCCGTCCAGGTCCATCCGCCCATCTATCCGTTGCAGCTAATTGAAAGCTCGAGCCAAATAAATCAGCGTGCTACTTTAGAACCCGATCTCCCCGAGGAGGCCCTGTCCCCAAAAACGGGTCCCATTTGCATTGCATTCATTGATTTATGCGAACCCGGCCCGAGTGTGAGAGCTCTTCATTTCATAAACTTTCCAACAGCGAGCGAGCGAGCAATAGCACTAGTCTTGATGGTATTTGCGCCGACAACGACTTGCTCGGTTGCTATAAGGCTATATTGGTCGTCCATTGTGTATTAGTGTGTCTTCACGAATAGCCAAGTACGCCGTCTGCACTTTACGTAATAAATACATCTTGACAATTGACAGCTGGCACAGGCAGCGCTGAGGGCTTGGGGGGACGCACCACAATAAATCTTGTCACTTTGCTGCGTCGCGGACGCAAGGACGACGCAGCGCAAATTGCATCTCAACATACACACAGACACACAGAACTCGAACTAAACTTTGCTTGAGCAGACGACTCTCCCTCAAAGCCGCCGTTCGCTAAATATCGATCGGATATCGGAATCGACAACAGCATCCCGAGAAGAGTGTGTGGCGTGGTGGTGATTCCCGCATTTTTCCACACCAATAGACAGGCCTCGGTGTGTGTGTGCACGTGAAATAATTCGAGCAGAAATGGCGTCTGGCGTGCGAAGCGAATAGTTGCAGCGCCGGGATTCTTTTTTTTCTGTGTCCTAGAAGATTCTTTTGCGGAAGGGTTTGAAGCAGAGTCCCGCCTGCCAGAATGGCCACAAACCGGGCTACGTGCGAGTTGTCCGATGGCAGTTGCAGGCACGGCAGGACGTTAGGAAAACCACAGACAGACCGAGACGGCGCGCTGCGGCTCGACAAAAAACCCTTCTCTCAATTCGACACTTGCCAGCCAAATGCTGCTGCTGCTGATGACTTCTGAAGCGGAAGTTGGCTCACCGAGAGACCAGAGAGAGAGAGAGAGAGAGAGAGAGAGAGAGAGAGAGAGAGATCCAGAAAGAGAGGGACAGAGCGTGATATGGCAATTTATCGTTGAAACGACGAAATTTGCTTTTTTTCCCTCTCGGCCCTCGACCCTCGTTCCTCGTCGTCGCGAGCTGCATCGTCGCGTTGTTCGGTTGCGGTTTTTGGGCGTTCGGAGCATTCTTGTCACCTGCAGCCTGCCACTGCCTGGTCCTTCTTTTGGTCGATTGTTTTGGCTTCCGCTTGCGTTCCATCAGAAACCACAAACCCCCTTCCCAAAATGATGGCGAGGCGATGATGATCTCGCCGCCATTGCATGTCCCAGTTCCCGTAGACCGTGCACCGAAGGATACCACTGCACGCGTGTGTGTGTGTGTGTGTGTTTCTGGGTGTGTGTGGCCCATTGCCAAGCCAACGTCACCAAAACGGTGGCCACGGCACCCGAAAATAGACTCAACACCGACACCGGCACATAACGATGCCATACCGGTATGCATGAGTCATGGCGTCGTCGTCGTCGTCGGCACAACAACAACAACAACAACCATTTTTTGGCACCGTCGGGGACCAGCTACTACTCTTCGCACACTCCTCTGCTCTTCCTGTGCCGTTCTTCCGCGATGGCCACGACAACGACGACCACGACGACCACGACGACGACGGAGACGACAATTTTTACGCTTGATTCAGCACCATTTCAGGGTCTGCGGTAACGGGGGGAAGATGGAACGGGAAAAAAACCAAGAAGCTGCAGAGGAGTGGTCGCAACAGCAGAAGCAGCAGCAGCACATCCCTCTTTACATGCCGATTCAGCGTTTGGCCACCCGCCAAACGAAACTGACAGGCGCCCGAACATGTGGAGCCTCTCGTTGGCGATTATGATGCGCCTGCGGATGGATGAGACGAAATGAGCAGAAACAACAACAACAACAACCAGAGGACACGGAGATGTGGGGGGAGTGAAATGACTCGTCACTCAGCGCAATGGCTTTTCTCCGTTTTCGTTTCTCTTGATAACGAAAGAGGGACCGAGTGAGTGAGAGAGAGTGGGTCAGAAGGATAAACGAAAACCCCCCAAAAACCCCAAAGGGATCGTATGAACCCACGAGGCGTGACCATGGCGACCGCCGCCTTTTCCGTGTGAGCTGTTGTCGAGCGCCCATCATCGACGCCACCACACAATGCTGTCAGACGCCATTTTGTTGCACTTGCTGCTGACGCTGAGTGCAAGTGAATCTCAATTATCTCGGGGTGTTTTCTTTTTCTGTGGTTTCATGTGAGCATTTAATGTTAGGATACGGGGCTTGAGGCTCAGTGTCGTTGTTGTAGTGTTTTGAGGCGTTGGTTGCTTCGATGAGGTCCAGGGAAAATTGATTGAAGGTTTATGGGCATTACATGTTTTAGTATTATCATGCGAATAACAAGAACTGTTGGCAGCATACAGTATTAGGTACGATAAGGCGTAATTTCATACTACACCATACATTTTCGAAAATATTCAATGCACTGTTATTCATTAGAAGTACATAAGTTCAAGTTCTGCAGATGCTCAGTGCAATTTAGATCTTGAAAAGCACTTCTGTTTTGTTGGAATTTGTTGACGATTAATATTTATTTCGAACTCAATATAACGCTCACTCTAACGCTAACACTCTGACTCTTTATCCCTTTTTAGCTATTTTAACATACTCAACACTCTTAACACACTCAACTCTTTTAACACACCCTAATCCTGTTAACTCTTTTAACACTGTAACGTTTTAACCCTTTTAACACTCTCAACTCTCTAACTTGTGCAACAACGGTCTTCCTTTTATATTGGATTCCGTTACTATGCACTCTAGAAGCAATGGCAACTTAGGTGTACTTAAAATCAACTGCCTTGCATCTTCAACGGATTTCACAACGTCATGCAGTTCGGTTTAAAAGCCCATATTCTTTAAATACAACCTCTTAAGACACACTTTCCATCTGCAGAATATTATCGCTTGGTGCACTAATAAGATCGTTAAAAAAATAACCGACATATTTTCCATACTATGCAAACCAAACAATTGTCGGAAATAAATATTGTCTTTTATATTATTTTTCTAGAATTTTTTGTCATATTGTAATAACTATGATTTATCGCTTCATGCTGAACACAAATTTGCTACCATCCAAAAAATGGGTACCAAGGCGTTCAAAGTGGCAAATTGACTCGAAGTTTTTTATCAGCCCTGGATATCAATGTTCTGAGAACACGTAGAGAATGTGAGAAATTGGTTCCTTTATCGACCACCTCTTTGGCAATCTGTTAGAAGGTGGAAAATAACGAAGTACGGACCATAAAAGATTGACACACATGAACCTTGTCAAACGCATGTTCTCACTTGCTTCCCGATACCACCACCGATCGGTCGATACATTGTTTTAACGAACTCTCCTCTCTCTCTCCGCTGGTTTCTTCATTCCAGACAAAATCACTGACGCAAACCTGACGCCCGCGGTACCACTGAAGCCGCCATCGTCATCAGCGTGAACTATAACGTCAAGGAAGACGAAGACGACCACGACGACGGCGACGACGACGACGAAGAAGAGGACGTCCACCACTAGCCCAGGTCATGGCTGCAGTTAACTCGGTAAGTCAAGAGCCCCGCGTCTGGCCGCGTGTTGGTCAATCAAATCGAGCAGATTTCCCAACCGATTACCGGCGTTCGCACCCTCGCAGCAGCGCCCTGCCAGCACCAATTATGGAAACAATTTATGAACGAAAGCGATTGAAGCGCGCGCCACAGAATGGTGCCGATTATGATGTGTTTATTGAGAAGGTTTTTTTCTTATTTCTAGAGGGAGGGACTGAAATGTGGCACCGGAGTGAAGGTCGCCCCCCTCCGAAGAACCGAAAATCCATTTTCCCAAAGCTAATCGATAAACTCTTGTCGTGGCTTCCGGTCTCGATCGAGTCGATCTGGTGCCCTCTCTCTTTCTTTTTTTACTTTCTCTCTCTCTTTTTCTCTCCGGTAAATGGAACACACACCCTCTAGCACAAGGAAAGGGCACCTTAGAAATCTATTTTTATTTCGTTCGAACCTTAATGGGATGCTATTTATTTACTCCATCCTCCCATCCTCCTGGACGTTTAACGTTTGCTGTCACATTTGAACGGTCGTTCGAGGAAAGGAGACTAGGCTGGGAGAGAGAGGAGTACCCCCATCTTCCAAACGAACGAGGCGGAGTTCGTCGGGTCTAACCGGGCTCCCTGGTCCAAAAACCTGGGGAAAACATAAAAACGCCGAGCAACCAATGCTTGTTACGTGACCGGAATTCGAAATTGCTCTCGACACCGTCTACAGCGTTGTTGTCGTCGTCGTCGTCGTCGTCTTGGGGCCGATTCCAAGCCGGTTTCTCACTCCCCTCCTCCCCACATTTTCTTATGCTACTCTCGTGGCGTCGCGTCGCTTTTCATTTCGAAAGTTGCTTCCATTTTCTTTTAGTTACTCCGCTAGCGCACCGAGTAATGGGCTCCAGGGGGAGCTCGCAAACGATGCTACCATGCGTTTTATGCTGGCCGATTTTGTATCATTTCGAGCTCTCGTGCTCGTGCTGCTGCTGCCAGACCTGCTGCTGCTGGGGCCAGTGAGCTGGAAAATTGAGTCATTTTGATTGAGCAGCAACAACCATCAGCATCAGCAGCAGTAGCGTCAGTGGCAGAGTAGAAGTCACATCACCAATCGACACCCAGCGTGGTACGGTGTCGACGTTGGCAGCAGCAGCAGCGGATCGATGGGATTAATGAAATTGGTCTCGTCGAGTGGCTTACGGAGACTTGACTTGAGCCACTGCGGCACCCGCCACCACCGAGAGCCGTGATGATTGATTGGATGTGATTGGAATTGGAAAATGGTGAACGCATTTAATCAATTAGTCGCCGCCAAGAGTGGATTTGATTTCGAACAAAAAGGTGCCGCGATTGAGGTTTTAGCGACCCCCTCCAAAAAAAACACATCAAACCTTCGTTTTCAAGACAAATCCCTTGGAAAAAGGGACGCTCCAGCATCCCATTCTGGTCTCTGTTGAGGTTCCGCGACACACCCGAGAACCTGCGTGACCTAGTTAACAACCGCACTGGTTTCTGCCACTTGCAAAATGGCCGTTCGCAGCGAAAACATATCGCTTCGCGTGATGCAATGGCCGCGTGCTGGTCGCGTGCTAGCTCCTCCTCCTGTTCGTTCTGCCATTCTGCCATCATCATCGTCCGCTGCAGGCACGCGTCGTCCGCCGTGTTATTACTATTGGGGTACGGTTCATTCTCGGTTCTTTTTTTCATTTTTACGCCTCTCCTCTGGCCTCTGCTGATCCCTCCTGTCTCGTCGTTGTGTCAGCCGTGAGTCTATGCAGCACCACGCCATGCAAGGCCATGTTTCTTTTGCAACTCCGAGGCGCCACGCGTTCGCGCTCGCGCTCGGCCCCGTGTTTGTTTGCCCTTTCGCGGGGGGCAAAAAGGGATCCCTGAAGAAGAAGAGGAGATGCTGTAACGGTGGTTGCCGTGGCGAGTTGCGAGAGGAAATGTTAATTTACGCCGCTTTGTTTACTTCCATTTTCATTTTCAAACTCGTACGCAACCACGCGCTCACCTCACCTCACGTGTGAGCTCTCGCCCCCGAGATGAGATACAGGGTTACTCATGGTCGTGGTGGTGGTGGTCGTGATGCTGCCACGTCATTACCATATCATGGTGTACGCCGTGTTCTGGTATGGTTTTGTGAAGATTAAATGAACTTTATTTTTGCTTAAGGCTGTGCCAGGCTTGGCGTGCTGGATTGACATGCGTGTTGATGAGCGCTCAGGGGCATGCTCAAAAAAGGATTCTTTTCTTATCGTTTGCATTAATAGCGACGATGTAAAAGTGACTGCAAAAGACATTCCACGATGAGAGCAATACATCAGACATTAAAGATCTTTTTTCTTCTATGATTGCTCAGGCCCTTCCAACGCTTAATTGTGAATAGTCTTAATAGAATAGTCAATGTTACCTCTACCTTAATGTCAGTTGAGTACCGAGGCTGCCGAGGGATTAAAACTGGAACAGAAAACTGCATCGTACTGCAGTTCCTTCTACGATGAAAGATGATGTCTCTTCAATTGAATTGAGCTACTGAGAAAGTCATACTCAGAACACACAACAGACGTGGTGACAGAGTATTGAATACTTTTCAGCAAAAGCTCAATGTCTTGAGTCAACATTAATGCTTTAAATAATATTTGATTATTTATACTTTCGCGGTGACTCGAATTCACAGCTAGCACGGAGTGCAATAACCGTTTTTCCCTGAATGCAAGGCTGAAGTTACCTTGAATAGCTTTGTTTACATATTGAACTGCTTACTGCTTTCAATCGCCAATTGAAATTATATTAAATCGACAATTATAATCTCAATGATAAACAATTCCATCTCCTTGAATTTTACACCGAAATATTCTACATCAAAGCGTCAGAAAACGACCAGCCTGGTCGATGGTGTGTTCATTTGTTATGTTTACCCTCTTGCCATCATTTGCAAGAGAATTGAACCCTCCAGCAACCTTCTAATATGTTCCGGTGCATTGATACAAACACTCACATGCATGCCGGAGTCGAATGTATCGCTCGAACCGCCGCCGGCTCATCGCTCATAATAAGCATAAGCAGCAGCAACAGAAAATGCCCGAAACCATCCATAATCTTTTAACGCAAAGGAAACTCAATTCCAACGCCCCCCCTGAGGCCCTCCGGGAACCGCGGCAAAATGGAAAATGTGAAAACATGATCATCATCATCACCAACAGCCCTCCTGCACCCCTTCCCCCTCCTTTAGTAGCATCTCAGGCCCGAAGCCGGAAATTTATTAGACAGTAATTAAATGATGATGTGTTTTCGGATGTGTTCTCCATCCCCGTCTCGACCTCTAGACCAAACACCCGCTCCATTTATGCGCCCCTGAGGTGGGAGTGGTTGAGACGCTGCGTGCTGCGGTTGCGTCAACGTCGTCCACACATTTGTTGCAACCGACCGGGAAGGGCACCGAGGGGTTGCTGGCCACTAATGAGCGACATTTGATGGAGCGCCAGCCATTTACGACCATGACCACAGCATCCCATCACCACCGCACCGTCCTCCCCCTCCCGCGAGGCCTGGAAAGTTGTGCAACAAACTCCCAAAGAGCGTAAAGTTCCTCCGTTCTTCAAGCATCCGCTTGGACACCATTTCCCTGTTAACGGCCACACCAACGAGGCCAGTAATTATGCGTTGAGCACTTGAGATAAGCAACGACAACGGAGCAACGGTCTCAGTCCGCCGTTTAAGCCTTTTACAAATTCTCCGATCCACGAAGCGGCTCGCATTCGTGGGTCGAGAGACGTTAATAGACGCTCGGTTGAAGTGTGCTGTTATCTATTCTGTTCCCCTTATCGCATGACGCCTCGACGGAACTCAAACACACGTCACGTCGCGTAGGAAGCCACAAAACTTGTGGCCACCCAACGGAACGAATTCAATCAGTGCGCAACCTTCATCACGTCGCTGTCGGCGGAGAAATCCCGAAGCGCAGTTCAGTGTCATCAGCGGTGCACGTGCCCATCATCGGAAGTCCTTACGCTCCTAAGGTCCACGTCCATGTCCGCTTTCACCGTACCCCATCACCTGCCTGTGCAAGTGACAGGTTTGCAGCAACTTTTCCGGCACCGTTTGCGATGCTGCATCATTGAATGCTGATTGTGCTTGGAGCTGGCGCGGACGAAGACACAGTGTCTTAGCGATGATGATGCATCGTCGTCGTCGTCGTCGTCGTCGCATCGACCTCGATGCTTCTAACGGAGATGTGCCCGGCTCCAAGGGTGCCGAGACGAAGTTTGTGTGTTCGAACGACGACGACGACGACGAGTAGAAAGACCAGGAAAGAGCGCCTTGGCTGGCTGGCCAGGCTGGAGGACAAGGTAGCACAGCTTGCATAACTGCAATGCCCGAAGAGCGAAGCGACGGAGGCGTAGCAGAGGGAAATAACGATTGGAAACTTTATTAATAACGAAAAATCAGCATGTGGTCTGCGTTTCGGTGGTCGCTTCTCTTCGATCCTGCTCTTATCGGGACGCTGGCAGGATCGGAAACTGGATGTCCCGGAGAGGGGCCGTTTCATTTAAGTTTAAAGTATCTGATTGCAAAGTTTGGTCGTGAACTTGATTAGAGAGACCACCAGCAGCACCACCAGCAGCACCAGGTTCTTTATTATTAACCTCTCGAACCGAACCTCAAACCCAGGGACCAGGGCACCAGGGCACCACTCGAAGAATCGAATAACTTTTTCGAAGAACGTAATGTCCGTAGAACCGTTGCTGCAGGTGGTCCCGGGCATCGACTCCAGAAGGTGCCGGCGAATGAATGAAAAAAAAACCGAAGAAGAAGAGAAACCAAACTCTCCCATAAAAGGTTGCGAGAGCATAAAAATATATATTTTGTGACCTGCGCTGGCAATAATAGAGGGGGGGGGGGGGGACCTTTTATCCGGATATGAAGGCCATAAGTTAGAAGTCTCCTGCTGGTAGCTGCAGCAGCAGCATATGTTAGCTTATCACAGAACGCGCACACTGTGATAGGTTTATCCGCACAGAATCCGCTCCACGGCTCGGAAGCAATGAAGATTCCGAACATGCTGAGGACATCTGCAGACTAGGGACGACATCTGCAGAAGTTTATAAGGGAAAACCCAAAATCTCGGGTCTCACTCGGGTCCGTCTATCCGTTCTGGAGTGGCTGCTGTTCCGGTTCACTGCCAGCAGCAGCAACGTCCCGCGATTCCGGGTGAGTTTTGTGGGTCCTTGCGTGATGCGAACCGAACGATAGCGCACTTCCGAACTGATCCGCACGCGGCAATATCGAGGGTCGCCTTTTAACCAGCTCTTCCGCTACCTTCTCCTTCGGTGGCTGCTGCTGCTGATCGAACCGCCTTAACCACACCAGATGTACCAGCTTATACAGCACACCACACGCGATCGCGAAGTAACCGACGTACCGAAACGCCATCCGCAGACCGACGCGTGCAATCAAAAACCCTCCCACAAAGGCACCGATACCTTTGCCCAGACAGAAGTGCACCATCCCGGCCACACCGATCAGCGTGGCGACGAGCCCGTTCGGTGCCAGCACCGCACAGTAGGTCGTGGCAACGACCCACATAAAATAGCACGAGATCGCTTCGTTCAGCTCGATCGGGAAGCACCAGTACGGATTGCTGATCCAGGAGTAACCGAGAATACGGACGGCGTGTGCAAAGAATGCCAACACGAGCAAATTAACGTGACCGACGCGGCGCGTAATGGCCGACAACAGGTACATCATCGGAATGCTCGCGACCGTACCGACGGTGTACGTCAGTCCGAGCAGATAGTTGGGTGATCCCATCGATTTCATTATCACAAACAGATAGCTCTCGATGAAGCCCCAGAAGTTACCGAGAAGAAAGAGAAACACGAGAAAGGCGAGAACGTGCGGAAGGCGCAGGAGTCGTCCCATGTGGCCCATAATGTGTTCGGCCGGTGGTTTCCGTCCGATCGGCATCGCCCAGACGGAAACGAGCGAACAGAGCAGCAGCACGTCGTAGGTGTAGAAGGCGGGCGTATAGACGGTCCGATCGCTACCCCGGGAGTACAGATCGATCAGGAGGCCCGTGAATGGCGTCGAGATGGCCATCCCGACGCTGGAGTACAGTTTCTCGCGCCCAAAGTCTCCACCGTGCTGTTCGATCATGTCGAGGGCGATCGGATCGGTAACGGTCAGTGTGGAACCGAGCATCAGCGTTGCGACAAAGCGTACGATCAGATATACCCAGAAGGTACCGTCGTATTCCGTGCCCAGTGATTCCGTCTCGTGCAGTAACACCGGACCGGTCTCTAGAGTACGTCTGCCACACTCCGACACACTATAGCTACCGCAGACACTGACGGCTTCGAGTGTTGTACCGTTTTGTGTCAGAGTTAGGGTGTAGGAAGTGCTCGTTCCTGTACTGCATGCGCCGTTTAGTGGCCACTCTCCCGGGCAGCGTACTGCTTTGGTTCCATCCTGTAAAGTAGTTTCGAGTGTTAGCTAATCAGCTGTTGTGGCACACAATCACATGGAACTGGTCTCTCACCTGCTGCTGGTGCTCCACGACAAGGAACGTTCGGTCAACCGATAGCGCCACGGAGTAGTTATGCTGCAGAACGGTTTCGTTCCGCGGTGGAATAAAGTGGATGGCATGATGGGACAGTGCGTTCAGTACGATCGCTGACAGTAGCACCGGTTTGTAGCGTCCAAAACGATCAATCAAAAACCCGGTCAACGGTGGACTGAGACAGGAGGTGAACAGTAGCGTCAGATAGACCGAGGCGACCTCCTCCACCGTCAGGCCGATGCTTTGCATGTGGATCGTTAGGTACGGTTGCAGTGCGCACGTTGCACCGAAGATCAGAAACAGTGACACTTTGAGCTGCAGCAACTGAGGATTAAACCAGCGTCCACTCGGTGCCGGACGCTTCTTTGGCTCACTCACAGACTCCATTCTGGAGCTCTGACGACGCGCGCACCTCCACTTACGGTCACGATGTGCTCGATGGCATCTGTTATAGTGTACTGGAGAGTGGCCACTTTACCGGAAGAACGCTATTTGTCGCAATCTTAACAATCAACAGCAGCAGATACCGGTTGATGCTCCTGAATAGTGGCTAGATGACTCCGAGTAGTTGTGTGATCTCGCGGGTCTCCGCTTATCATCGGCCTCACTAATCCACCGGTCATTTGTGGATGTGGATTGATGATGCTGTGGCGGCAACGCGCATGTCTTCTCGGTGCGAATTTTCAGCATTTCGTGCGCTACGTGATGATAAACAATACACTGAACAGCTAAACAGCACCATAAAAAGGGAGAGAAAGAGAAATATGGGGCGGTAGGTGTGACCTTATGAGGTTGTTGGCTTGAAACTGGATTGTTGCTACGGTAAAGGCTGAGGTCAACAATGTTCAAGAGATAAGGACACACAAGTTTATGAAATCAAAAACCAAACTGCACCATACCAGTTTTAGTTTTAATTAATGTTGCTTTATCACATAGAGTTATATAAAACAAATGCAAAATCGTTGAGGTGAACTAAAAGAATCATCTATTGTATGGATCGTATTACTTACTAATGCATAGGTCACTACGATTCTTTGGTAACTACAGAAATATTTCCCATAGCTATCATCGCTTACTAACAAAGAAGACAAATGTGTACGTGCAGCATCTTTTCAATTTCAATTCTAAGAAATTGAATTCGATATCATACAAGATCAAAGGCAGCATCATTTGAACAGAGAGGATTTCTTAGAAGCGAATAAGATAAAGATGATGGTGTTATGCTTAAGCGCTGACGTACCTGTGTTTTCCATTACAACAATAAGGAATCTGTTGCAATCCTGTCGAACCTCAGCATTAACGTAAATTCTATGTCTCGTAACAAATACGGCAAGTAGATTTTCTCTTCTTATTTCTAAAGAAGCACTCTAGCATAAATGTTTGGCTACCAAAAAATACCGGAGCTAACTATAGCAAAGGCAAAATGTAGCTAAGAGCAAAAATAAATTTACTCAACTTATTTATAAGCTCTACTTATGCTTGCTGATTAATGCAAAGATCAAAATAGCAGAATCTTAAACACAAAAAAAATCTTCTAGAATGGAGCAAACCAAGTCTGCTCTGACAAAAACAACAAAATTGTGCTGTTTTGCCATCCCTTCTGCATCCCAACCTCAATAATATAAAAACGCTCAAGAAAGCTAAATTATCAATTATTTTAAATTGAATTATGCTAGCAGACCAAGCCCAAGCTATGGCTATTGTAGGAGTCTGTGCAATTGGACTTCTCTTCGTATGATTTTCAATCTATCACTCAACGGACAGTGGACCCATTTTTTTGCGCGGTTCCGGCCGAAAAACTATTGCCAATCGTCAAGGCCAACCAAGAAGAGAAAACGAGAAAGCTCCCCCCACCCCTCGCTCCTTCCGGGATGCCCATTTGATCCCAGCCAATTTCATTTGAACGTTTGATGCTCAACCGTTCAACGCTTCAGCGACCGCGGCTATGCCGAAGTCAAATTGTGTCTCCAAAGTCTGGCCAGATATCCATCAACCGGCAAAGTTGCAAAGCCTCCTCCACGTCCATCGGAAACTAGCGGATACTGGGACAGAAATAGGGACAGGATGGCCAAGGCCAGACTGACTTTTGGTTGCTCCAGGACGACGACGACGACGACGACGACGACGACGACGACGACGACGAGGACGAAAAACTCATTTGAAAGTTCTATCATTGCAAACCATTTACCATTTGCTATATGCAAGGGTGTGTGTGTGCCACTCCGTAGGCCTGTTCCATTTTCCGCACTCGTCTCGACTCCATCACATCTAAAACCGCTCCGACTGTCAACTGAAAATGTTTCCATTCGGGATGCTTGACGCGGAAGGAAAGGGAAGACCGAAAAGCATTCCGAAAGTCAAAACTTTTCCTAACGGTTCTACTTGACTGCGAGACGAATGACGATTACTCAAGTATGCTGCTGCTGCTCCTGGTGGTGCTACTGCTGATGTCTTTTCCCCTTTCCCCTTGTTCCCATTTCCAGCATCACCGGCGGACCAAACCAAACTTCCGTTTCTCGATCTCTCTTTTATACGCTTTGCTATTCGGCCACAGCCTCTCTCCTGGCTCCACTTCAGCGTTTCAGCAACACTGCCTGCGTACACAAACCACTGGCGGACCGCTGCGTGGAAGGGAAAACTTTGATGGAACTCCTTACGCACTACGTCGAGCACCTCCAACCAACCAACCAATTGGGCCACCATTCGTTCCGGTAGAAAGCGAGCGATGCGCAGGGAAATGTTTTATTTATTTTCCTAAGCAACGCGGCGCGCGCTATCGTCTGCGATTGACGAGGACGCCAACGGTGGGGGGCAATTCCTGGGACAAACTTGTTGTTCCAAAAAATGTTGCTCGACGGCCGGCCTTCGTACGTTGTTGATGTCTCTGCTGCCTCTGGTGATGCACAGAAGCGATATTCGGGACAGAGTTTGTGCTAAAAGAACTTCCATCGAACGAGCTCATTCGTTCGTTTGGATGTTTATGTTTTTTGTTTTTTTTCTGCCTTCGGGCAACGTGAAGCTAATAAGTTTGCATACGGATGATGTTGATTAAACATCATGCTTTATTGTTTGTTCTACACAAATACCCAGCTCCAATACAGTCGTTATAGAATCTTAATTAAAGCATATCGTAGGGAGAAGCAATTATGGGACGTTTAAAGTGTTCCAACCCCACAAATATGATAACATAATAGATTAGTATCCGCATTCTTTCATCAATATCTCTTGAAAAGTATTGACAAATCCTCGTTTTTGGGAAGTAATGATAGAGAGCATATTACGTATTGTTTTTCGCTTGAGCATCCAACGTTTTAGGGAGGGAAACATCAGCATTTACCACATTAATTGCTTTTTAATTGTATTTAAAAATATCCGAAATGTCCTTGTATGCTATGGAAATTACACATCATACAAAATTATCGATCTGGTTATCACTGGTGAGCTTTAAAAATCCTAGAGAAAAGCCTTAAATTCGATTAATCGATGGCCGAAATTTATATTATGAAATAACATTATTTCTTATCAAAATTTGGAGATTGTTTAGTCAAAAATACCTGGAACACAAATCAACTGATTGGTTTTCAACCATTTCTCTGATTATCTGAGATGTTCGCTCGGTGATAGTGCGGTTTAACAATCGCTGTTGATGATGACGCTGTTGAACAATGATCTTTGTGTTTGTGAGTCAACGAGTAAGTGATTCATAAACGAATAATATATCGAAAAACAATTCTCGTGAATAACAGAGATTCTAACAGGTTAATCCATCTCACAGAGTAGAGTAGATCCCGTTGCCACTGAATGACTCCTCATCGTCTGAACTCATACAGCTCAGCACCTGGAATGTTTCGCATTTTCCGTTTTCCCTTTTGTTTTCTCTGGACGGGATCCACACATGAGACAACCACGTTTAACCTCAATTGCGCAACACACAATAAGGGTCGCGATGGCGTAATATCTCTCAACGGAGCACTTATCGAGCCGTACATACGAGCGTGTGAGAAAAGAACGCGAAAGTGATCCCATGAAACCCAAGAAAGTGGGCCACAACAGTCCCTCCCACCACGATCGAAGCGCATCAAGTGCAAAAGGTTGTGTGAAGAAGAAGACAAAGAAGGAAGGAAGAGCTCGAATGTGCTCGCGATAAACCGTCAAAAGCGGCAAACGCCGGCCACGAAAAAAAACCAACCCAGATAACAGTGAGACGATCTTCTCACTATAGAAATGCTGTAGTCTTGCTCTAGTCTCGCTCTAGTCTCCGGAACAACGCGCTTATGGCAAATAACCCACGAGACTAGCTCGAGACTATAGGGGCCCAAGGAACGGAGACTAGAGCGATTCGGAGACGTGGACTGTGGTTGTCTCGCTCTCTCCTATAGCCCCCTTTCTTTCTGTCTTATACTCTTTCCCTACCCAAAATGAAGTACGCTTTGATTGGTCCGTAAGCCATCGCGCAATGGCGGTGGCGTTTATTTTTCCTAATTGCTTTGAACCCACCCCGTGACGCCATAAGACTTTGGTGATGACGTCGTCATGGTGTGACGTCATCATGATGTGATGTTTGCCGTTCGTGCTGTTGGTGGTGGTGGCGTCGTCTACGTCTGCATCTGGCTTGGTGGCGTCGCTGTGGCGGCGTGATCCGGGCTGCGATCATGAACGTTCCTGTTCAACCGCGTGTTCCATACGCGTTCTTCGATCGATGCTCGGGAACATGTCGGAGAAAAAGATAACAAACAAAAGGTGTTAAATCACTTGCATCTTCACAATGTCGACTTTTCTTACCTTGCATGTAAACTGATGCTGTCACTCACAAAATCACTATCACTTTCCGCAACACTTTCACTGCTACAAATTTGGCTAAGTCCCAGAACGACGCCGACTCTGAAATTTTTCTAAGTCCCGGTGCGTGCTTCCCGGGACTTAGAAAAATTTCGACTGCCGCGATCGGGACTTTGCCGAATTTTGCTCGAGGTTGCTCCGTCTCGTTTTGCTGTTCCCTTCTCTTGCGCGCTGCCGTTCGAATCGCCCTTCGACTCTTGCGCCCTTCCCACCCCTCGTAATCGAAACCCACAAGCTCGCGTTCGTTTTCGTTCGCCCTTCTTCTCTTCCCAATCCGTCCTTCCCCCTCCGCAGCCGCGTCCCACAAGCTCGCGCGCGAAACCTCCTCCTCCTCGCGGTTTCTTCCGCTCTTTCCCCCGCTGCCTACGAGCGGTTCCATAGTGAACGTCGCATTTGCCCCTTCCTCGACCCCGTCGCAGGCCGCGGGGGTTTCGTTTTCAACCTCCTCAGCCTTCCTCTCGCTGCGTCGCAGGCAGAGGGGTCTACTCATTGTTCAGTGGGAACTAGGTGAGGTGTGTGAGAGAGAGAGAGGTGTGAGTAGTAAGGGGGCTGGGAGAGTGGCAACATAAAACCCAGCACGCAGCACAATTAAATACTCGAAATATTTCAACGGAAATATTCTCACCTCTTAAAAATAACGGAGGACTAACGCACGCGGTGGAAGGTGAGTCCGGGGCACCGAAGGGGGGGAGGGGGGTCATTTCGGTTTGATTCCGTGGCCGATGGCCGACGAACAACGAATGGACGAATGGTGGTGGTGGTGGTGGTGGTGGCGGTGGTGGTGACAGCGTGAAAAAATAGATCTGACCGCGCGCATATCGTATCGGATTGGATTGGAGCGTTCCTGCTTCTTCTTCTTCTACTTCTTCTACTTCTTCTGTGGTGTGGCGGTTGCCGGCAAAGAAGAATGCCGAGGGGCCGCATGGACGCGAAGATTTATGACAAGTCGTAACACCGGCGCACCCTTGTACCAAACGCCTCAGAGCTCAGAGTAAGTGCGACGTCTGACCTCGAGGAGCGCGACAACCGCGACGACGACGACGACGACGACGACGACGACATCGTTCCGATCAGACGCGACTGGTTGATCGTTTCTAGGAATTGATCCCGCGCTCACAGAGGATGACAATGAAAAACGAACTCCTTCCTTCCATCCTCCTGCTCTTCCTCTCTCTCTCTCTCTCTGGCGTTGTGCGGTGCGAGGATTGCTTCACACAATCCTTTCCGTCCACCATGTCCAACCATGCGTCCAAACGATCGCGCAACATGAAAATAGAATCATTAAGACCACGGGTCTCAAAATCGCCCCCCAAAGGCCGCACCGGCCAAGATAACCCAAATATGTTCGGGAACTTCCACGGTGCGTACCGAAGACGACGACGACGACGACGACGACGACAAAATGCGCTGCAACTCTTCTCATCCTATCCATGTGCCACGCTTTCACCACGAAGCACGCCTCGCGATGGGTACTTATCGCACGAGTTTGCACTTGCCGCCGGTGTGTGTGTGTGTGTGTGCCTTTTGTGCTGGTCGGATTTTATGGGCGGCAGTTTTGCAAAAACTTTTACGACGCAACAGCACAGCGACACCATACGCGGCCGGTACCAACGCGAAATGCAAAATGTGAGTTTTCAACTCAAGCCGGCACCCGGCTAGGAAGAGGACCGAGACTCTGGTACCGAGGTGACCTTCAAAGAGAGAGAGGGAGAGATAAAAGCGCAATTCTCTTGGATTCAGCAATCGTAATTGCCGGCTGCCAGCGCGATTAGCCTTTATGAGTCACCAACAGCTAGCCTGCCAACCAGCCAACCAGGTGGCACTAATGTTTTGTCTTTTGAACTCTCACATAACTCTTAAACAAACAATTCCGTGCTCCGCGATGGTTGACGGTTTATGATGCTTGGAATAAAATTAAAACATATCACATACGGATCTTCAAACACCGATCGATGACGGTGACGGTGACACGTGATCCACATTAGTGAGCGGCCCCGGATCGGCTAGCGCATTCCACCGTTCGCTGATCAACAGAGTTTGTGGAGCAGGCGAATGGGTTTTGGTGTCGCTGTCGCTGTGTCTGTCTGCCGACCACAAGGCATTCTTCATTCTCGAATCCGAAACTCCTCTAAAAGCGAACGATTCCAATTTCAATCCCGCGAAACCGCGGAGATCGAACTATGCGCTCAAGACGCCCGAGTTGTGCCGGTCTCCGGATTGTGTCTTCGGTTTGTCGCGCGGGGTTTCCAATTGCATGAGCGCCAGTGACGACGGTTTACACCACGTTGGCGCGAAGTTCCGCCAGGATAGCCGTGAAGATTGATGTCTTCTGCACTGCGTACTGTCACCGGGGCGCGGTACCATCGTCTGTCTGTCGTCGCTTGGTTTCTCATTTTCAGAAGAGTGCCTCCGCAATGTGTGTGTGTGTGTGTGTGTGTGTGTGTATACTGCAGTAAGACCCCCACCGCTCCCCCTGGTGTGGGCGCAGGGAAAGCGAGAAAGCTTTGCGCGAACGAACGCACAATTTGAGCTCGGTATGCGGTGGCTCCGCAGCGTGTGAGCGTGTGTTCTGCAGCATTTTTTAATGCTGCCAGAGACCCCCCCCCCCCCCCCCCCGGTTTCACCGTTCAAAAACCGCCTCTCCAAAATTCGGCGAGAAAGGAAGAGTCGGAGCGTGGAATTTATTAAAACACAAATACCGTCGCTTCTGTGCGGGAGTATAATAAATTGTTTAATACTTGTATACGCGTGTGCGAAATATGTGCTGTGTGCTGTGCTGAGATGCATATTTGCGTACGGCGTAATGCAGGATAATGCCACCACACACACGCACGCACAATGCCATCCTTTGTCATCCATTTTGCTCTCATTCAATGGCGCGCCATAATGCTTTTATGCTTCGCGCGTCAATGTGGGTTGGTGGTGGTGGTGCTGGTGCGGGCGGCAGCTTCAATCCCATTTTCACGCATGAATCGCATTTCGAGCTGAAAGCTGCTCTTTGACCTGATGCTTTGTTGGTAGCAAGCAAGTTGCCAGCTGCAGCAGCGCAACCAGGTCACTGGCTAGCATTGTGGTGGTTTATCGGGGGGGTTTTTTTTTTAAACATTTTAAGGCTCATAGACACAAATCATGAATGCCGTAAAGCAATCGAGGGAACGCCATTTGCTTTCTATTTTCGTACCGCTTCACACCGAATGCATAAAGTGCGCACAAATACAGGCCATAGATTTATTGACACTCTTCACAGGTAACAATGTGACCCCAGTGCACACCCAACATCACCCAACCCGAAGGTTGGCATTATGATTGATTAATTTGACGCACACACACACACACACACACAAGCACCTGCTACGATATTGCATTTCGATTACTATGGAATTTGATTTTTTTTTGCATAGAATGCATCCCTTGGTATGCATTCAAAACCTTCGCTTCACGTCACTCGTGGCGTCACTGGCGGATGACGCGTGGAAACAATGATAATCGAGCATCGATCGCTCGGATAATGGTTTCTATTGTTACATTTGCCACCTGACGCATTTGCTGGTGAGCGGGGATGGTAATCCGCTTCCATTGCAATGGTCAAAAAGGGAACAAACAAACAAAAAAACAAGGGAAGGATTGCCATAAATTAAACCATTTCACCCTGGCAGACCACCGGCGCCCATTTGGCGAGCGGAGCCGGATTTCAATCCGATTTATCTCGTCATTTTAATGTTTTATTTGCGTTCCATGCCATGGCAGGTGTGTGGCACAATGCTCCGAACAGCACGATAGATGGATGGATGGTACGGTATGGTGTAGTTTGGTTTGTTTTGGGTTGGTTGCACATAATATTTTTACAAACTTCTCCAGTCTAACCATTTCTGAAATCCTATTAAAACAGATTAGTGCTCCAAAGACCACTGCAACTCGGGTACACCATAATTCCGGTACAGCGTAGCTTACGTACGATCCGTTGGAATGATGGAAAGTTTTTACACCCGACAGCTTCAGCAGCAGCCGGCTGGGGGTTTTACATCGGAACCGGTATCGGGGATTGGGTTGGAGAAAGTACAATTTATTAGCTTCATTCGAGGTAGATTAATGGAGTAGAGCCTTCGACGCCCAGTCGAAGTGCTAATCCGTTTCGAGTATGCTACCAGACTAAACAACGTGATTAAGCTTCATCTCTTCAACCGGGGGAATAATCTTTGGGTATCTACGACACTGGGCTCTCGATTCGAATGATAACCTGTCATTACAGCACCAGCTTCGTTGCAGTCCATGGTTTGGGTTAAGATTATGCAAGGGAGGACACGCGAGGCGCTAAAACATACTTTTCATTTTTAATCATTGAACGCAGACGAAACAAGCGCATAAATCCGTTTTTCACTCAAACATTACTTTACGATGTCGGGCTCCTCTTGATTCACTCGAGCGAGCATCATTCAATCAGCATTCGAAGCGAACACACACATCAGAAACCGTCGCATGGCTGATACACCATTGCTAATGGCTCTCAAGGCAAGCATACGCGCGTGTGTGTGTGTGTGTGTGTGTGCCAGGATCCTCTGTGAAGCACAAACTCGTTTTGCGCGACGCAAAACCAACCTCGAAAGCAGGCAGAGGCACTGAAGATGGTTCTACTCATGCCTGCACGTTTCTTTTGTTTTTTTCATCCATTCCTCCCATCTCTTCTACGCTTTTTTCCTTGCTTTTTCCTTTCGCCGTTTACTACGAACCATACAAGCGCTTCTACGGTTCTACTCTGCCCCTCTCCCTGGCTTCTCCCTGGGCTCTTTGGGACCAGCACAAGCATAAACACTAGACAAAGGCTGGCTGGCTGATGGTTGGAGTGGAGTGTAGTGTAGTGGAGTGTTGGCAGCAGGAAAGTGTTGCGGACAACAGCGGCGTACTCTAGAGAACGTTATCGCATTAAAAGCATCCTCTCACTTGCTTTCTCGGCAATGGAACGATGATTCCTTCGCCCTCTACGCTTCTACTGCTATCCATTCAGCATCCTACACTCTGCAGAGAGAGAGAGCGAGACACCCTGGCAGACCTACAGGAACGATCGACAATAACATTCTATCCGGCGGCTAAGTTTTCCTCGTTGGCACTCGAAATGGCGGGGAAAAAAAAGAAATGTGCTGGAAAATAAAAGCAAAACTGCAGTAAAGAACGGAAAGTGCAGCTCCCCGGCTCCGGTTGTCGGGGGAGAAGAGAAGGAGGCTTGGAACTCGACCGACCACCCCGCTCTCCCCCGGCTCTGCGCTCGCACACATCTATCAACCAGCGCGCTCCTTTGTTTTACTTTGCACTTTCCCATTTTTCCCCGGGAATGCGCTGGCTAACCTGGTTCGCCGGGATGGACCAGTAAGCACCTTAACTCACTCATTCTCTCTCTCTCTCTCTCTCTCTCTCTCTCTCTCTCTCTCTCTCTCTCTCTCTCTCTCTCTCTCTCTCTCTTTCACTCTCTCTTACTTGCTCTACACCCCCTCCACCGGTCTCCTCTCGCTCGTTAACTATGATGTCAATAGCTTTTCACTACCGGAGAGCACATATTCTTGGCAGCGCTTCGTCGGGCTCGACGGTCTCGACGGTCGGTCGCTCGGTCGGGAATTGCACGTTGGCACAAGTCCTTGTGTCCGTTAGTGGCTGATAGGAAGCAAATCTTACTGACGCGATGGAAACTACAGTCGGTTGGGGTGGGTGGGGGGTGGATGGTCAGGTAACGTCCTTCAGTTCGCCATTGACGTCATCTCGCTGTTGCGCGAAGTGTGTGGCAATGAAAGAGAAAACAACTCGCCCACGGAGAGCAGCTTCCCGGAGTGCCTGTAGGTTGCGAGGAAAAATCGATACCATCCAGCGGGGGGAATGAGATTTGCCAGCTTACCATTTCGGTCCGATGCACCAGTTCATGACGCTCGACCGACCGTTCCGGCAAAGGTTTGCCGGCAATGTTTGCAAGATTGAATTGTAACAGTGTGCATCCGGGAGATTGCGAATTCAACAATGTTGGACCACATCGGTTGAAGTAAATGCTTTCGCAGTAATGTTGCTCACAACTTCAACTTGACATGGCGCTCAACGATTTGCGGGAACTAAATCTCAAACGAAAAACATTAACTGGCTTGAGCAGCACGGGGCATGAGTCAATTGACCAGTGGTCCATTATCAATCAGTCAACAATGAGCATTAAATGCGTGACCAACAGTTTTGTGCTTCTCGCAAGGCAAAGCGCATACAATGATGAAACTTTCGAAATAAAACTTCTCCGCTTCCGAAACTCATCGTCCAACATCGTCGGCCCAAAGTCCAAAAGATCGTTTTTCTTGCGTTTAGTTCCGGACGGTTCGACAGCCAAGCAAGGAGCGAACCTTTGGCCACCAAAAGAAGAAGAAGAAGAAGATGAGAAAACAAGGAACGAAGCAAAAAGCGGGAAAAGCTTTTCCTGTGGGCCAGCACGTTGCTCGGTATCGTACATCGCTCTTAACACAAAGCAAACCAATCACCGAAAGCTCCAACGCTCTCTGGTGGTGGTCGCGTCAGAGGCGTCCAGTCCAAGGCACCAACTACGTCCGCTACACCACCACCGGCTACGTGTTCGGTGTGTGCCGTTCGATCGGCGTGAGAAACGGTCAAACAAAATCAATTACTTAAATTAGCGGCAGACGCAAAGTTGTGCCTTTGCCTTGTGCCCCTTTCCATTTCCTGCCCCCCGCTGTGAGTTTTTCCTCGATTTTCCCCCTGAACATTCGTGGTTCGATTCGGGTTTTCTGGCAAAACCCGCTGGCGAAGGAATGGGTTTCACTTTGCCGAAATGCCCGCAACATGGCACGTTGGGGTGCTGGTTAAAGGAAAATGGACCGTGCCCATTGCTCCCGATGGGATTTTCCCGATTGAGATGGCGGGCTGCTTAGCAAGGGAGCACCGGCCGACCGACAGAATGGTTCGACATTTTCGATCTCCCCCGGGTGGTGGGGAGGGAGGGGAAAAAACCCCGAAATTAATTATCCACAAAAGTTGGCTATGGATTGGTCTCGCTGGACACGATCCACCAGAATGACCCCGTAGAACATCATTCACTTTCGCCAATGGCGTCAACAGACTGGCATTGGCCAACATAATGGACACACACACACACACACACACACACAGAGTAAGATGGCCGGGATCTTAATTGGATGAGTTTAAGATGCCGTGATGATGTGTGGCCACACACACACGCACACACACACGCGCACATAATGCATTGAATTCTGTGCGGTGCAAAGCATCGGACTCCCGTTCGCAAGGAATTCGCTGCAACGTTTGCGGAGGTTGTAATTTCATCTTCCTCGGTGCTTCTTCATCTTACCCCCCGGCCACGGCTCGTCGCGCTATGTCGATCTCATTATCATGCAGATAACGTGCCATCCACCCGTGGCCGTCGGACCATAATTAATCTTCTCGACAACCACTCGACAAACAAGCGCGACGACGACGACGACAACGACGACTACGGAACCGTTTCGAGGCTCTCTCGGATCGTCGGATGTTGTCGGACCGGAGGACCGGCTGGTCCTCCTTTTAGGGACACCAGACCACCAGACAATCAATCCGTCAACTGTCAAACACTCGACCGAAACCGTGGCACTCGTCGTGGTGCGTTTGCATTGTGGCCTAGCATAGCATAGCATAGCATGGTACGGCCAAGGAGTCACCACCCGTTGCAGTAAGACAACCATCATCCCCCAGGTGCATCTCAAGGAGTCACCACCGCGATGTCTAAGAAAACAAAAGGGGCAGAGAAACGCGATACACCTTCCTCGGTGTGACTCCTGGTGAGTTTCGGGCCAGTACGTTAATTATAACTTAATTGAATATCTCCAGAGCTGGGGAGTGGATTGTTCCGGTTCAAGTCCGGTGCGCCAGGTGCCGCAAGTGGCATTCGTGGTACGCTGATTTCCATTGCAACGAGTGCAATGCAGATGCTGGTTAAATCTGCACACCACACCAGGCATGTCCTTTTCGTCGTGTGTTTCGAGGGCACAGGAGTGATGATGACCATAACTCGATTTTTTTTTTGGTCATAAAACTAGCATCCATTTTGTACAACGCCTTCCACTGAAACAGTGAAGTGGTTGCTTGAGTGTCCCCTTAACGCATCGTTCGCTGTCTTCGCTGACATTGTCTTGTGGCATCATCATGCAACAAACGATGACGTTGCACGCGATCCAAGCTGTTGCCATGGGTGTACCATCTGTTGTAATTTAATGAGGTTACGAAGTTTCTATGTAAACCAACTAGAGCATACAGCACTGCTGTAAAGATAAAAGCAATAGAAAGGTGTCGCACAAGCTGCGAATAGCTGCCACCTTTGCAGTCATGACTTGTGACTGTACAACTGTCGAATGCTTCAGCCTTTGTGGTACCTTTTTCTGCATGCACTTGTGCTTTTGAGAAAGGATCTTACTGTCCAGGGCAGCTGGAGCGTATGCTGACTATAATTAGGTTTAATTGGACTTTTTCTCACCCAGCTACTGCAGGCATCGTACAAGTGCATATGAATGCGATGCAGATAGAAAGTCTTGCTCTGTTAATTTCAAAATTTGTTTAAAAAAAAACGTCATTCAAGTCCTTTTGCTCATTCTGTCCTCATTCACAGCATCTGCTGCAACTCATTTTCACCTATACAACACAAAGAGTGAATGAATGAAGGGAACTACAATGTCCGCCACAAACTTCCAGCCGCACACATCGTCACCAAAATTTGTCCCACAATTTAACCGGTTGCACGTAACCGAAAATGAACCTGATTTTACTCCTCGAGAAGTGTATCTTGCGTTTTCGGTGTGCATCCCATCGAGCAGCTTTACGACACATTCCCCTCACGTCCTCCAATCGTGTCGTCACTTTCATCTGAGTCGCTCCATTGAATGGCCGCTCGTCGTAAAATTACGTTCGTTCCTAGTGCTGTGCTGTTGATGCTGGTGGGGACACTACTGCGCTTAGTAACGGTACTATCGGTCGGCCTCGGTCGGACAATGGCGCTCGGTGCTCGGGAGTTTCGGGAGAAATTAACCCACGGCCCGGCCACACGGTCGACGGGACTTCAATTTATATAATTACTTGTCATGTGCACCGGGGCATAACCGGGACGACAGTGGCGTGGCGAAGGCCCAGTAACTGTGGTAGTGGCCATCGATAACGTACCACACAGCACCAGCACACACCAGCCGACCAGATACTACTGATCCTTTTGGGTTCTGGGAGGCATTCGAAGCTCAAAGGAGCTTGAGTGTGTGTGGTTGTGTGTGTTTTGCGCCAGATAGCGCGCTATCACTGGGTGTTTCGGAGGAAGCTGAAGCATCCAAAATAGATCCAACGATATACGTGAGTGCGTGTGTGTGTGTTTACGGTTCGCATCAAAAGCGAACATGAGCCGGCTCCGCACTATGCTGCTGATGCTGATACATGTTGTCCTGCGTGTGTCTGCGTGTGTCTGCGTGTGTGTGTCCTCCCTCGTTTGCGGTCCTTTGATCTGCATCTTGCCGAGGAATGGTTCCACCCAACCCGGTCAACCCGATATCCTCGGTGCGGACCCTTCGAGTGCGCTCCGATTGCGTTTTGATAACAAAGCAATCACACTGATGGAACTGTGAAACCAAACACCCATCACCACTTCAGGACACTGTCGGTGGATTCACTCTGTGTGTGTGTGTGTGTGTGTGAGTGTGTGTGTGTGTGGTGAAAGTGGTGAAAATCATTCGTCGTCGCCGTTCGTTGTGGAATGAGAGTTAGTAAATTTGGAAATGTCCTTCCCCGAAATCGACGCCGACTCGGTTTCGGTTCTTTACTCCAAAATTCCGCTCACTCACACACACACACTGTGCTGCTCCAGCATTAAATGTCACGCAAAAGGCCGTTTAGCATCGCAACGATTTAGGTGATCGACTGACCCGGACGTACCCGGATCGGATGTCATTACTGATGAATGAATCGTCATCGCCATCGTGCCGACGGTGATGAACCGGTTTCCCCGGTGATTGATGGCTGTCGACGGCGGTGCGGTGGTGATGTTTCAGTTTTAAATGGTCAACCCATCAACTGCAGCAGCAGCAGCAGCGTGCTCTCCGTGCTCTGGATGGTTGCGAGACTGATGGCGGTGATCGGTGTTCGGTTTGATGAAGTGTTCATAAATTTATCAACCGAAACTTTTGGCTCGCCGGCCGGTTTCCGACCTCCCCGATCGGGCCCTGGTCCGTCTTGGTCTGTCCAAAGGGGCTGATCTAAAAACGTTGGCCTGCGCCTGCGGTTTCTTTTTCCTGCCACCTTTTTTCACCCCTTTTTCCGTTCGCATTTTTGTCTCGACTCGGCTCGACAAACGATGCGCGTCTTGGCCAATTTCTTGGCCATTTTTCGTCGATAAATTCGGACACACTGGCGAGTGGAGCGGGAAAGGAGACTCCATAAATTATGCTCGCTATTAACTGTCCATCTCCAGGCTTCCCCAGGGCCGGTTGCTCCAATGTCCGGGCAGGATTTGTACGGTCCGCTGCTGCTACTTCCTTGGACAGGACGTCCGCACCGCTCTGGGATGGCTAATTCTGTTAAATAATAAATTCGATCTCACTCCGGGACTCCGGGAATGGGTCCCCTCGGCCATGGTTGGTATCACTCCGTCAACCCACAACCCAAACCGGAACAACCGGCCCCGCATAAATGAATCGATCCACTAGGAATTGTGCGCACGCGGGACGCTACATAATGAAGCGATCGAATGCCGGGGTTGCCCGGGAAAGACGAATTGGCCGCGAAGTGTATATTCACGTCCCTGGCATCCCGAGCCCGGGGAAGAGGTAGAGGGTGGGGTAGCGAAAACAAAAAAAAAACTTCCCCACCAATTCGTTCGAACGAATCGTCGCCGTTCCGGAAGAGAAGCAACACAAAAACCATCCTGCCAAACGCAGACGGTCCCAGAAGAAGAAAAAAAACCCTGCGTAAAACCGTACTGCGTGGTCCCGTGGTAGTGAAGTGGAGTATATATCTCCGGGAGGCTACCGTAACCCGCATGGCCCGGGTGCGACGCGCACAAACGAGTATCATCTCCGGTATCGGACGCGAAGCGCTGCCTTGGGAACCATAAATCAACGTCATTACATCACTTAATCGAAACAAACATTCGCTTTACATAATAACCAAGCGTTTGATTTATCTTTCCGCCCGGCTCGGTCCGGGTTTTTATCCCCGGCCCAACACCACCGCCAGTGACACCTTCCCAGGGAGGCGAAGCCCGATATGCCCCCGGAAGTACGAGAATTATATTTTTATTAATTCCGATAAAGTGATCTCGGTGAGCTGGCCGAACTGGGGTGAGTGGGCGGCTGGGCATGAAGCACATAAATTGTCTTTGATAGCCCAACTGGCTGGCATGCACAGCCCGTGCACAGTTTATCATCACAAAAATCCGGTTAATGGCAAGCTAATCAGCCATAACGCTGCCAACCAACCAGCAACTTCCAGACAGCAAGTGCGGCTCATAAACAGCTTCGGTAGCTTCCTTATTTCTTATTAAAATCAGACCGATGATTACAGACTCCGGAGCGAAAACAAATCCTTCCGCCCCAGATGCCAGGAGCATCAACAAACAAACATTCCGATTCCGAAGAACAGCGCAACAAAAAAAACTGGGTCGAGAAAACATTCTTATCAGTATGTCCTTTCTTCGGACGCTCTGGTGCTGCTCCCGGAACGCTTCTTCCTCCGGCTGACTAGCTGGCTAGCTGGCTGGAGAAGGAAAAGCGCGACAAAACCGAAGGAAAACATTTACGCGAGAGAGTAGCGATACCCCGGCGATGCGATGCCACGGAATCGTACGGGCGTGGAACCATAAAAATAATCTAAATTGTAATTTACTGCCCAATCTGGACTCGGGGGTTATCGATCGAGTGGGAAGGGCGTGGAGGGCACAAATATTGTTTGTGTGATTCACGCTTCCTGCCGCTGCCGCTAAGTAATTGCTGGCATTAGTCCGCCCCACTCCCACCCCCTCCTCAGACCCTTAACTGGACCGGATTCCGGGGCGCCGGGAAAAGGGAAAGCCAGCCAGCCAGCCAGCTCGCAGAAAGCAGAATGAATGTGCGAGAATCGTGGCCGCAATCGTTGTTTACGGACCGGGTCCACCAGCTTCCAGATGGAGATTAGCACACTGGAATCGGAGCATGACCCGCCCTTTACGGACCGGGAACAAATAAATCCAGATGGCAGAGAAAGGGGGTGGGGGAAAGGCACTTGAGAGCTACCCGAGCTCATAACCCCCGACATCCATATCATAAAAAATGGTCACTGATGGGGATCACTATACAGCATGCTTTTGGTGGAACATCTCTTTGACATTGCCACGGACTGCAGCACTCGCTGTTCGGTTTAATGCGGAATCATGAATCCAATAGTCGTACGTTCGGATCGATAAACAAGCGATTTCATGGTTGGCGGGTCCACAATTGGGGTCCGAGAGGGTCCGATTTGATCACGAGCAATACACGAAGCAACGACATCCAAAAGATGCACGATTTGTTGGTGAAGATGAAATAAAAACATATGCTCGTTGGTACCCAAAATGGCTTCCAAGGTACATATGCAAGCAGCATGTAAGCGTGTTCTTGTATCGTTGTGTGTGTGTGTATGATGTTATGGCTTTTTGTTTCTTAGAACCGGCGAAGCATAAGAACGTTGGCGTACGATTACGCATCCAACAACCAACCTCCTTCTTTTTATGTACTAGAGATGCTTAAGCTCTCTCTCTCTCTCTCTCTCTCTTTCTCTTCAAGTCCTTTCAGTTAGAAAGTCATGAAGAGGCCGTTCTCAAGGAGCATTCCCTCGAAAGACGCAAAACAACAGAGAAAAACGAAAAGGAAACTCACAAAACACCCATCATCTGCTCCACCCGTTTGCAGATTATTTTGCAAAATAAGTGGAACCGGGGAGAGTTTATATTCGCACATCCCCTTCTTCCCTGTCCACCCTTCTCGGCCGCCACCTTCGGCACTCCCAAAAGAAGAAAAAAAAACACATAAAACTCATTCGGTATGATTTAATTAAAGTAGAAAGGAATATTTTAAGCCCCTCCCCGGGGCTTCTTATCGTCATCGTCAGGGCAACAGCAGGACGATGGCAGGCTGAAAGCTAATGCGATGTACGCTCTCCATCCATCTTCCCTCCCTCGATGCCACACCTCTGCACCCCTTTCGATTTTGCAAGTACGTTAAGGTGTTTTTGTGCTTTTGCCTTTTTTTTCGTAGTAAATAAACCAACCCAGGCGGCTCTACCTTACGCTGGTACCACCGGTGGTCGATGGAAGACGTCGAGCGATCCGCTGTACAACCATTTTCTTTTTTCGGTTTTTGTTTTTGGCATGCACGAGAGCGCGCGCGAACACACACACATTCGGGCATTCTTGTGCGGGCGCCCGGGAGATGTTCGATAAGTTATCCTCTTATAAAATAGTCAAAATGGCTGCGCTCGGGAATCGGAGAAAGAACCGGTTCCGGGATCACAGAACACTCGGTGCCGCAATTTCGGGTTCGGTGAGGGCGAACGAAACATGAATCGGCGCATAACAAGCTGTTGATGAGGGTTTGGTTTTGAAGAAGACACTGGCATGGGTCTCGGGTCCGTGCAACGTACAAGAACCAACCGTCCTCGGTCCTTGACGTCCTGAACTCACCTCGGTTCGGTCTCGACATCGAAGTTTGATTTCTAGAAAATCACAAAATGTCTGCTAATCAACGGTAGGTACGGGTCTCCGATCTTCGGGCCCTGCATCTCAACATCCTTCCCTCCCCGCATGGACCACGACGGCTCGGTTCTTTCCTTCCCCCAGCAATACCGAGTCCGAGTAGTCGCCGTGTCTCGAACTCCGATGAACGTCGTTGCAACCGAGGCAAATGGATGTTTTCAATCAGATGGACTCTAATTAAATTAAAATATACCACACCCCGCACCTCACCGGGACCGGGACCGGGACCGCCACGTCATGACCTATAACACACAGCGTCACAGCGTCACAGCGAACGAAGTGAGTGGCCAAGGAATGCATCCTCTTTATTCAACCAGCATAGCAGCTGTCGATAGAAGCCGACGGGTGCGGGACCGTTCGATACGTTCGCTTGCGACAGGAAAATTGTGTTTCCTCGTGTGTTCTTGGGGCTCCCCCTTACCCCATCCCATCCCTTTCTGCCCTTTCGTCTGTCGTTGCATCGCCAAGAAGCGAAGGAAGGCGCCAAGGGTTTCAGGGTTGTCGGAATGCCGATGCCGATACACGGCTTATGATGTTCTGATTCTTATGATGTTCGCCCGCCGGGTGCATGATGAACATGCAGCGACACAGCATGGCTCCAGTGGAAGAGAGAAAGAGAGAGAGCGAGCAGAGTGTTCCTTTGTCGATGACTTATTCATTTTGCTAATGCTATTAGGTAGCATCATCGCCGGGCTTCACTTCACTTCCCTGGCATAATAATGCTCATCAAAGTGAACTCTCCCTAACGGCACAGTTGGCCAGGGCCGGACGGGAAAGGCACTATCGACAGCAGCACTCCGATGATGATGATGCTTCTGCTGCCGCTGCTGCTGCCCTTACTTCTACATGGCACCATTCTCTGTTGTTGTGCTGCAGGCGATGAGCAGCTAATGACTGTCATGTTAATTCTTATGCACGTGCGTGCGGGGTGCGCTTTTCATGCAGAAAACAATAACCAGCCAAGCATCAGCCCCTCCCTCTACCCTCGAACTAATCGGAATTGCTTTACTTTCGTTTCTCGTTTGCAGGTAAGCACCCGGAAAGGGGGAATTGACGTTGGCTAGCGTTGGAAATAGTCTGGTACCGATACGGCAAGGGAGGTAAGAGGCAGAAGAACAACCTATTTAAATGAGCATAACGCACATTGGCGCATGTGCAACGAATTGCGAAGAATTTTGCCCAACGCAGAGCACACTCGACATCAATCTCTCATTACTTTGATGAACATTGGCAAAACATAATACAGCATTGTGCTGCGCTACTGACGCATCGAATGGTGGTGTATTGGAAGTTTAAATTAGATCTGCAATAACTTTCTTCTTAGAAAGGGGCGCCATTGTTTGGTACAATGGTACAAAAGACCAGCCACAATGGTCCACAGCGACAACGGATCTCTATTACGCGCATCCGGAATTTCCCGCATTCCACTTGCGAGTCAATGTTTGTGCAAGTCGATTCAATTCTAGTTTCACCTTCAGCTCCTCCTCCTCCACCTTTTTGATACCCACTGCTCTCACCCATCGAGTTATTGTGTCTCACAGGCAATGGACAGGAAATCGGGAGACAAGATTTATCGGGATCCGGATCCTACCTTTTTCATCTGGTTTTAGATTCAGGTTTTTTTTTTGCCAACCCGGTTCCAGGTTGGTTGTTTGTTTGAGTTTTATCCCGCCGGTGGGTTTTTGGTGGTCAGGTCGCGGATCCCTCATCGGGATGAAAAGCCCTCAGCAGCGGCCCGGACCCCGGGAATGCCACGGGTGCCGGTGCCAAGCTGGTGAGGTGATGAGCCAGAGAGTATCTGCATCTCGTAGCACGGTCACGTGTGTGCTGTTGTTATCGTTATCGTGTCCATGCTGCTGGTATGCCCACAACGCCCCGTTTCCCACAGCACTGCTCACACACAACCACAAACGGGGTCGTGTGAACCCGGACAGACGGACGGACGCACGGTGCGCTCGGATAGGTAGGGGTGGTGTTTTTGTTTGATATTCCCGGTAAAACAACGATGGTGCTCGGTGGCGTCACCGCCCTCCGGGGGGCGCGCGTTACACACACACACCCACACACATACACCGACATACCCGGTGCACCGGGTACCGTATCCGTTTCTTATGGGTCAGCGGTAGTGGGCAGGGGAACGGTGGTGGTGGTGGTGATGGCCGTTGTCGTAAAAGTGAACGATGCGCAGCTGACAAACGGCTCCCCTCCTTCCCCGCACGAGAAAAAGGAACCACAGCTGGGATGGGGGACTGGGGAAGAAGGGTGACGGGGTCTGAAGTGAATAATTTGTATGCAGATTTCGTATTCAAAAGACGTGCGCCGAACAGGGTGGTACAGGGTGGGACGGAAACGGAAATGAAGAGCACCAGACCAGGCCTCCTCCTGGTGTGCTCTGTGACAGCTACACTCCGCACCACAGCACAGCACACCCGCAAGGATTTGCTTCATCCTTCCATCTTGTTTGTTTTTTTTTTTCTTCCTTTTTTGGTTTTCGGTTTTCGTTGTTGCGTTGCGACTTCCGGCCAAAAGTCCTTGACAGTTACACCACCCCCCGCACTCTAGGGGAGGAGGGAGGAGGAGGAGGAGGAGTGACTATTCCGCGTCGGTGACGTTCTTTTTTATTTTCGCATGTTTTATGAATATCATGGCAGGATATGGGGGGTGGGCCGAGCGTGTACCAACACCACCTGAGAATACAACGTTCTGCATGCCACAAGAGCTTCGAGCGTCACTGGAGCGGAATGCTTGTTGTGTGTAGCTATAGTTACGGCAGCGGTTTTTTTTTTTTGCGCTTTTTGCACTGCAAAACGTCATCTCGCATCTACGCGCTTTGGGGCGCAGCAAACGTCAAACGTCAAACGTCCAAAGTGTGTGCGGGCGCGCGCCCTACGCGACCACTACAGATGAACGGCTGCTGGCAGGCGACGACCCATCAATTATGATGACCATTTTTTTTTATCCTCCTCGCCTTTCTGATCGTGTACGTGCGTGTATGTGTGTGTGTGCACTAGCATATGTGTGAGCAAAATCTCATCTCTCTCTCGAGCAGCTTTTTGTCAGGGTTCCGATTTGCTAGCTTTTGCCCCTCGGTACCGGTGCTCGGTATGCTCCGAAGCTCGAACTACTTCTGCTTGTTATTCAAATTTTCATCCCGCGACCGCTCGTCGTCTCCATTGTCAGCGGGCGTCCCCCATCCAGCCCCCGGAGGGATGTAAACGCGCTCCATGCGGTACGACCGTACCGGGCCTCGGACTGGCAGCAGCATCCAGCCAGAAGGCACGCTAGCCAGCCAGCCAGCCAGCCAGCCAGCTAGCTAGCCAGCTGGCAGCCTCTTCCCAGGAGATCGTTTTACTTGATCCATCATCGTACGCGGTGGAGCTCTCACGCCCCCTCTCCCCCTTCTGTGTCGACCCCTCGGTTTGTGCACGACTGTCGGTGACAGGCCGCTGGTGTGTATGTGTGCGTGTGTCTGTGTGTGTGTGCAGTGCCGGCTTCGGAAGTGATTGGAAATTCCTGCGTGGCTATAACAAGGAGACCTCCGACGCCGCCGGCCCGGAGCTGTGAAGTGCAGAGAATACATTTGCGTGTATCGTACCGGTGCCGGCGAAGAAGGACTCTCGGGCACTTCCTTCCAAGTGAGGATAGGTAGCGAGAGAGAGAGAGCGGAGCGGGTGTACAAAGCCACTCAGATTGTGAGAAAATTTAATATGCCTCCCAGCAGCAGCAGCAGCAGCAGCATTGCTGGCTTTTGCTTTTAAATTAGTGTCCTTTGGGCTGCTAGCACGCAGGACACGTGCCGTGGCCGTGCTATTGTTTCTGCTGCCTGCCGCCGGCTACTCCAACGAATGCGACCGGATCTCCGGTTAGGATATAATGATGGAACTATAATTTTCTGAAAAGGACCCTACGATCAGAATGATAATGGTGGCATCTTCCGTGAGGTTCAGGTTGCATTACAATTACTTACTTACTTGCTACAGCAGGCGCTACAATGGTTATGAAGTTTGTTTAAGAAGACTTTAAGGGCTGGGTCGTCGTCTGCCATTCCCATGACAGGTCTAGTTCACTGAAGCCGACCGACAGGATTCAACTCGTCGCCTTCTATCAACTTCTTCACGTTCGTTGCTCCACACATGCGGAATTAAATCCACTCCGGATATAGTCCTAAGCTTCATCGACCTTGACAAGTTTCTCGAGTGGATTACTGTTGCCGGGCTACAGCATGATCTGAGTTGCCAGCTAGCATCACAACAAATCTCTCATGCGGTATGTTATTGTCAGTACTAACGCTTGACGCTAAATTAGTTCAGACGACACGACGACTTCATGGCCCTTCACTGCCTGCTACTTCCGTATCCAGGCTTCAGTTATATCAGGTGTAATCTTCAAGGGCAATACCTTTCCAAGTATTCTTTACAAGGCCACTTTATGTAATGAGTGTTTGATCTGCAATTAGTCACAGAGCATATTATGTTGCGTTAAAATGCATCATCAGTACTCTACACGCCTCGCTAAAAAGCTAGAATTAATATTAGTCCCTTATAGCAACAACACCTATACGTTAAGTGATTAAAATCTTAAATGTAAGAGCCGAAAACACCTCCGATCTGACAGTTATTTGGTTCCCGAAAACGTAAATTAAGCGCAAACCAACTTTATCAGTGGCCTTTCAGTGGTTACCGTCCCGTAATCTATGCTTTCTGTGGTCTATGGTCTCTCACCGGTGGGCACCCCCCTAGATGATGGTTATTTCCGCATCCTGTGAGCCAGATCATCGGCCGTGTTGTAGAGCATTAAAAGTTTTCACCCGCATCCATTCTCAGGCCCTTGAAAAGGATAGATTTTCACTTACACAATTCAACCTGCATCTAGACGAGTAGCAGTCGCAACCAAAAGTCCAGGAAAAGTTCCAGTTGCTACCAGCTACCGGGAAAAATCTCCTCCTAGGTTGTCGATCCTCGATAGACGCGTTTGGCTGAATCAGACAGTTGAGAATTATTATTTCCCACTTTTTTTGGCTAACAACCTCTCAGCACATGTCCATCCCGTACCACACTTTAACATTAACCAGACCAGCCTGCATTCAGTGTCCGCATGTTGGCTTTCTCTCTCTTTCTCTCTCTCTCTCTCTTTCTCTCTTTCTCTCTTTCTCTCTCTCTCTCTCACTCTCTCTACTCAACAACTTCCAGAAAACGGTGGCGACGCAAAACGAATGGCCTCCGGGGGGAAAACTTTTACCTTGGAAATGCTTTCCATCTCGATGCACGCACCGACACACACGCGCACACACACGTTCCTTGTCGCTGATCCACTGTTTCTTATCAGTGTGAAACCAACCCACTCCACGCGTCGCATCAGAAATATTCCGCATAAGCCTGGCAAGCAGCATCACCATCGGATCCATTAATCCTCCTCTTGGCATCTCAACCGACGAGTGCCATGGGAAGATCCGCCCGTGGGTGGTGGAAAACGAGGGGAGGGGTTGGTAAATTTAATTTCCATCCCATTTCTCATCGAAAGCCAGCCCCATGGGAACGGCGGCGTACGTGTGTGTGTGTGTATGTATGCCTTGTATGTGTGTTTCTCGACTCGATTCGCTTCTGTAAACAGCAAAATACACACACGTGTGTGTGCCATCATAGAAGGCGGCGAAAAAGAAGAAAGACGTCAAACTCTCTCTCTCTCTCTGTCTCACTCCTTCTCCGCGCCCTGATGCCTTCGTTATCAATCGAACTTGGCGAGACGGCCACCAGGGGAAGAGGGAATTTCGGGTTCGCTTTATTGAAATATATATGTATACGTGTTGCGCGGCTCGCACATCATCACACACTGCTGTTGAACTCTTTGAAACTTGCAAAGTGATTCGCACGTACGTTGGCCACTCGACACAGCGATTCCACCCTTCCATTCCACTCAGCACCAGGTGCGTCATCATGCGTGAAGGAAAACTCCTTTTCACTTGAAACAAATCAACGAACCATCATGGGAAGGTGCCAAGCCGAGACTTCAACGCTTCTTCATCCTTTAAGGGTCCGCGTATGAGGGCCACAACCTTTGCGATCAACAAATCGTTTACCATCGATCCGGAGGCCACAGAACGGCCGTCGGTGGCCACAGGCAACAGCACCAGGCACCAGGTTGGTTTTGCTCCGTTCCATGGTTCCATGTCGGTGCCCAACGCGAACCGAACGCGGAATTGAATACCGGAATCGGAACATACCAAACACACTCGATGTTGCTCCTCCCGATAATATGCTTGCCGATGTGGATGCGATACTCTCTCCCACCCACCCACCCACCACCACAACCATGAATGTAGCTCGCGTAAGGAGTTTTCGAAACTTCTTTCGATTTGCCCCTCGCCCTCGCCCTCTGCTTCGACTCCAACTCTCCACCTCTGGCAAGTAACTTTTGCCAAGACGACGTCAACAACAACGCCGCTCCAGGGTTAGGGGAGAGGGTGGCACGAGCGCGCGACGGAAACTTCTTGCTCGCTCGCTCGCTCACTCGTACACGCTCGTAAATTTTCCACAAATCCCAATAAATAACAACCTTAATTTAATTATGATAATAAATATAGGAACAGGCGGAACGGAAGTAAACTTTCTGGTCGCCCATTCTGCGGTTACGGCGGTGGGCGGTGGCTCGGGTGGTCGGTGGTCGGGTGGGCCAGGATCATGGGCACGTTCTGCTCTCTGATCTGTACACTTTCCTTCGTCCTTCGAAGTGATGACAGCATATTCAATGACCGAGTGCCCGGTGCCCTGGTGAGGCCTACCGCGAGCGCGATTAAGACTCTCTATTAAGACGGGAGGTGGCGGAAGGGAAGGAAGGAGAAGAGCAATTTTCAGAGCAACAGCACACGGGGAAGGGAGCGGGGGGGATGATACAAAACGGGGCCAAACCCCCGGGAACTTTACGAGGCCACCAACGAGGAATATACCATAAATAGATGGCGGTCTGTCGTTCACCATGTCACACCGGTGGTGGCCCTTCCTATCGGTGGCTCCACTCCACCGGTGGCCAACACTGGCAGTGCCAGGCACTGGGCGCAGAGGCTGGCACGGCTTTGGCACGGTGCCATTTGCAACATATTGTAAATAATAAATTACAATTCCACCGGGAGGACGACACTCCAGCAGGCACGTTTTGAGCGGCCACCGCCGAATCCTGTGTGCTACCCGGTGTTAGGAGTTACGGTACGCCACGCCACGCCACGCCGGTGGAAGGACGAATGGTCGAACAACATGCTGTCTCTGTCTCTCTCTCTCCCTCTCTCTTTCGCGATAAGGCGCACTCGCACGCAATCGAATGAAACTCGGGCTCGCGGTCGCGTGCAGCTGACATGTTTACAAGTTCCACGACATGCTGCCCTGATGGTTGGTCCTCCCACCCCTCCGGGGGACTGGAGCGTACCAGGTCACCCCCACTGGCCCCCACTTCACATCGCTCCATATTCCACTCCACTCCGACCGTCCGACCTTTAGCTTCCCTCGTGGAAATCTGTGACGTGCTGACGTGTGCTGGTGCTGGCGGGCTGACGAGCTGCGACACGCAATGTCTCGGCACGCACACGCACATGCGAATGCGAAATGGCGGCGGCGGCACTTGCTTGCCGTGGTGGTGGTGGGTGGTTGCGAAATTTAATCAAAGCGTAGATTCACCAACTCCCCCCACTGCAATGAGCGGCGTGAGCGGGATTAATGGATCGATTGCCTTCGCGACGGCACCCTTGGGCACCCGAGGGCCGATGGTCTCAGTCCCGGAAGTGTGCATCGTCTTACGCTGGGCTGAAAGCGAAGGAATTACCCTCTAGGAAGTCTTGAAGCGGATGCGGAACCAACGCTTGTTCGGTCCGAACAACGAGCATGACGAACCGTATTCGTTGTTCCATGGGCAATGTATAACCCAAGGGTGTATTACAGTCTGGTAATGACAGCAGAAGGCAATGAAACGTCAGTTTGGCAATTCACTGACAGGGTATGTTCCATTTCAAATAGGCTTCATTGGAATTAATATCCAATTCCTACATTTAAGTGATTGTTAGCGTTAAGGCCAAGAAGCTTAAGAGTGCCAAAAGATTACATAACCTAGATGTCCAATGTTAATCCATACCAAAAGAGCTACAAAATGGTTGTACTTGAGTATTACAACGTAAGGATTCAGCAAAAAATGCGCTACCAAGTTCATGAACGTATAAACGTATCTCTCAAAACTTAAAAGTTTAAGTATCCTTCATTCTCTCCAATGAGTTAACGAGTCCAATGAGTCTCCCACAACGATTCGTTGCGTATTTTTTTCAATTAATTTCGCCCAAAGGCCGTCTTCATCGATCGATTGATAGCATCTCCTTGCTAAACAATGGCGCACAAGCGAGCATTAAAATTTCAAATTAATCGTTGAAATGCTGTCAGCAGCCCACGGCGATGTATCATCTCACTTGATAAGACCATATTCTGGTGCGTTACGATGCGTACGGTTACTGGAAACTGGAAAAGTTGCCTCCAGGCAAAAGCTGATGATGATGACGATCATCATCAACATAATGCCTAGCCGTGGGCAAACAAAACGCCGCCACCGAACAACACGTGAAGTCCCTCCTCTCAGTTTGCCAAAGATAATCTCAAGTGTTTGCGGGGGGAGGAGAGAGTGTCGACGCACACTCTTCGCCATTCCACCCCTTGTAAAGCACGCGCCTAGTCATACACAACACACACACACACAGCTACTAGGGCACGCGCGCGTACAACTCATTCCGTTCCACTTCTCTTATTAGTGCCACTTGAAGGCACTTAGCAAGACAAACTTGCTTGCTCGCGGTTTCAAACGACGCTTCTTTTTCTCCCTTTCTCTGTCTCTCTGTCTCTCTTTCTCTCTCTCTCCCTTTTTTTCTTTCTCTCTGGTTCCGGTACGCACAACTCATCAAGCGGAGCGACAGTTTCGGGGGCGGGTTTTGTTTGGAGTAGGGGCTACATATTTGTCGGCCATATTTTATAGCCAAGATCACTTTGTCATTCGCTGTGCGCCGCCACCCTCCGGTCGCCAGCACACGCTTCCATTATTGAGTCTGGACCGATTTCCGTGAAAGTTTTCGGTCTTCGCTTTCCTTTTTCCATTTCCCTCTGTCTCTGTCTCTGTCTCTTCCGTTTACTCTCAACTGCTGCTATTGTCCTTGTGCTTTCCATCACCGTGCTGCTGGCAACAAATGCCGACAACCACTTACTGCTGGTGGTAGTGGTGCTACTGTTTGGCAATGCCGATGGTCGGTCGATGGCACCGGTGCGAGGGCTAGATGGTCGTTTATCATCGGCTCTCTGAAGTGGCCGGCCTTGTTCGGCGGCTAAAGAAAACAAACAAACCAAATCCCTTGTTCCGGCCCTGCCGCTGCTCGACGCCCGACAGTCTTTTCCCCTCGATGGCCACCATTGTTTGCCAGACCAGATGCGGGACAAGTGAGGGCCAGAGCCAGGGCCGGGCCAGGAGCTAAGCACAAAATCTCATTTTGGAGCAACTTCAACCAATTCAGACCACCGATACCACGTACAGCGTGTGTTTCTTTGTGAGTGCGAGAGAGAAAGAGAGAGAGAGAGAGAGAGAGAGAGAGAGAGAGAGAGAGAGAGAAAGAGAAGCAGAAGCGTATAAAGAATAAAACCCCAAACCTCACATCGGGGCCCAGGAGACATCCGAAACTCCCATCGCCAGCAATCGCTGTAAGACGTCATCCGAGGCCGGGAAGAGGCCTCGGATCGGCTAGAGGCCACTGGGGTGAACCAGACCCGTCCGGTCGGCATCAGCCCATACATACATGTTTCCATTTTTCCACACTCTATCATCTACCTAAGTTGCTCGCAAAACCGAAACAACTTTTCGCTCCAAACCGAAACATCAACAACTCACTGGCCTAGCCTGAGTCTGAGCCCTGTTGTCTCACCGCTTCCCAATAAAACATCCGACACGGCACCGCCAGCACGCCGCGCACAGGATGGCGCACCGATGCCGATGCCTACCTCACGGATGGATATGTTTGGCGATGCTTTAAGGACTCACTTTGTTTGGAATTTGTCCGACGGCCGGCGGTGCTGGTGATGAATGTTTGAGGAGCGCCCGCTAGGGGGACCAAACTTTCTCCAAGCCGATGACAACCGAGACCGAAAATAGTCAAAACATGGTACCCACCCCCTAATGTCGGGTGATTTGGGATTTTGTTTTGTTTTGTTTCGCTATTCTTTTTTTCGTTTTTGCTGTTGTCTTTGCTGTTGGATTTTTGGCTCAAACATATCCATCTCGTTGAAACCTGTTCCGCTCCGCTTTGTGAGATACCTTTGCGCTCGAACGACAGGCGCACTGTTGCGTTGTGTTGGGACATGAGCCCGCCGCCGCTCTCCCGAGGGAAAAAGAAGATTATAAACGATCGGCTGCTGGGGAGGATGAATGTGCTGTTTAACCTTTCCATCTACCGAAACGTGCCAATGTTTGGCATGTTGGCTTCACGCGCGGAATGGCGCAATACAAACCGTGACCCAGTCCCAGTGGGTCCAGCACCCACCAGCACCACCACTAACACCACCACCAACATCAACCGCTTGTGACAGCAGCAGCGTCAGGATTTGGCAGATAACTAAGCCGGATGTGGTGGCACCCATGCGTACCAACGTTAATTAACCTTCTCCCCTTCCTTTTCCCCGTTGATGGCTCCATTGTCCTAGCCCTCGATGTGCTGGGGGTGCTGTGTGTGTGTTGGTTTGCGGACCACAATGATGAGGAACGGGTGGGCGCACTACATCATCAACGGTCCATTGCCGCGGGGGCAGGACCTTCTACTCCTGGTGCTACTGTTGCTGCTGCTACTGCTGCTGCTGCCACCGAGTCCGCTCTTCCGGCGAAAGTTCTTAATTAATAACGAGAAAGTATAACAGAGTTAGAGCGCCGGGTACACGCCGGTCACCGCCGGTGTTGTCAAAGTCCGTTAATGTACTGCGGACCTCCTTTTCTGCGCGCGGACACAACAGCACCTTGCGACAACATCCATGCTGGGATGCTGTCGGAGCAATCGAATACAACTAGCACAACAGCACAACAGTGCTGTAGCATATGCCGGACCGGAGGGCGCCTCGCCCCCCCGACCCCGGGTGCCACATTTCCGATAAAAGTTTATTTACCATCCGGTTTGCTGCTGCCGTTCGCGGCGATTGTCACATCACTTGGCGCACTAGGTCCCACCATACGGGTGGTCCTGGTCATGTGGATTGAGTTAGCGGCAATCAGCGATGGACCGGGGACGAACGGAAAATAATGTCCCTGGAACAGTGGAGTCGTCAGTGGGAGTCGCATCCGGACCGGAACTGCCCCCCCGGTCGCTATTACCTAGTTAGTGTTTTGTCGATTTCAGCCATTCGTTCTTTCCAATTGTTTGCGCCTCAGTGTGGGGGGTGCACACACACACACACACACACACACACACGCACACAGCACCACAGCAGGTAACGATTGTATTGGGTAGATTGACAGTTCCGGACAACCGGGACAGAAGGTAGTAGATTTTGATTTCGAAGTTCCTTTCGAACAGAGCAAATTGGCAAACAATGATTCCAAGGGACAAGCTATACACAAGCGACCATCTTGCAGCTATTGACCCTTCGAGGCTGTAGAATGTTTTCTACTCTGTGTGTCAATGGTAGCAGTCTTGGAGTTACACGTTTGAAACCATTGTAGTCGCAGCGTTTTTTTTTGTTGAAAGTAAACGATCAACAGCTTTGACGATTCAAACCTCGGAGAAAAACCGCCACAAAGTAATAACAGTGTCCCATTTTGAAAGTAAAGCATTCCTTACAAGTACGTGTTGTGTTGAAACCCCGAATGCAGTGCGTTTGTCAATGTTAGAGATCAAACCGCCACCACCAGGGTGTGCACCGAAATCAATCACGAATTTTTTCCCCCCTTCAACAGACTGACTCTCTCGTTAACCCCATTCCTAGCATACCCTCTTTCGCGGTACGGTATGCAGGGTTAAAGACGATGACTCCGAAGACCGAGGTGAGCCCACAGAATTCGCGCTTTACGTCGCCGCTGCCTAATCTTTGACACTTGGTACGGAACGCTTGGCGGTTCGCTTTGATTTGCTCCGCGGGTCTGAAGACTGAAGCAAATCACTTAAGGCATTCTCATTACGGGCCGTCTTCGCGGTGTTTAAATATATACCGCTTCTCCCTTCCTCCCATCCCCTAACACCTCTCCTCTTGCTGCGTGCCAATCATGTCTTTTACCGCCGTTCGATTCGTGTCTTTATTTTTAATTTGATTTGTTTCGCGCCTCAAAGGAGGGGCGCGGTGCGATTAGTGGGTTTTCTCGCGTTGGAATGGCCTCATGGGCAACGACATCAGCGACGACAACGACGACGACGAGGACGGCGTCCATTTTCGGGGAATTACAAAGCAGGTGCAATTACGTGCGCTGTGTTGTTCCCTTCGGTCTGTTTGCCGTGATGAAAGTATTTTCAATTTAACTTTCCTCTCTTTCTCTGTCTCTCTGTCTGCACTTTTCACTTATTTTTGGCCAACAAACGCAACGCAGCGCCGTGCGGCGAGTAAAACATAATAAATAAAATGATTCTGGCCATAAATATGCGTGTTGCGATGCGCGTCGAGAACGCGAAAAGGATCGGGGACCGCGGTGACACCGTGACACGACCACTGTACAACATGACGAAGCGGACAACACATTAACATTCCGTCAGTCGACTTATCGGGAATAGCCGATTGGTCGCATCGATCGAAGTGGACCATTCATCGCCATCTTCGATTGCGCAGCAGCTTTTGGGAGCAGCCGGTAGCATAAAACGGCCATGCAGCATGCCCATGTTACCATGTTACGGTATGACAAGTGATCTCGTCAACTAATCCACATCCGCTGCCGTCACTCTAATCCATTGTGTCTACCGCAGCCGTTAAGTATGCTGACCTCGAGACTCACACGTACACACACGCACACACACACGCGCTCACGTTACGTACTAATCGGTGTTCACAAGACATCGAGCTGTCGCTCGTTTTGTGTGAAGAATGATGGGCAACAGCCTTTAAACCCTTTCCTAAGCCCCGTTTGTTTCTACTAACGAGAGCCAAGACGCACATACTATTATGCTGCCCAGCGAGAGTGAGTGTACTCGAGATAAAATGGTAGAGCGAAGAAGATGGAAAGGAAGTGTGTGTGTGTTTGATTTTTTTTAATTCATAAATCCCTTCCCTTTCCACTTCCACCCCGCGTTTTTTTGTGCGGGAAAGCAAGTGAAGTGTTTATTTTCACGAGATTAATCTCTGAACCGAGACCTCGGAACGGACGGAAAGAAGGTGCGCGCCGGTTGGCGGTTGGACCGATGCGTCGGTCGCGCACTAATCTTTTGTCTCGAAAAACCGTTGCGCCATTAGACGCCACGATTCGGTGCACGCCGCGCGCGCGCTCGAAGGACAACCGCAAACCATTCGCGAAGGTTCGCCTCCTCCTCCTCCGCCTTCTCCTTCTTCTCCGCTTCTAAGGCAGAGCGATGGTGATGTTGCGATGACTACGCGTCGCAAGTGAAATGAATGCTAGATTTACGATCCACCACCAACCAACCAACCAACCAACCAACCAACCGACCATGCTCTTGCTGCTGTGGTTTAACGTGGCTGAAAATAAATTCACTCCGTGCGACTGGCGCTCTCTTCCTCGGACTCCTTCAGTTCGATTTGGTTTGCAAGCTAGCGTAGCGCCATCGACGCCAGCCAAGAACCGCGTGGTGGAGGTAGTCCATACACACACAAATACAGGCGCACGAAACTTCTACTGCTGCTCGTAGTCTGCACACAGCTCGATACAATCGGTTTGCAGCGCATCGTCGTGCATCATCGATCGTTAGAAGGTTGAGTTGAGTTCGCCTCACGACAAACAGCAGCAGTGGCTCCAGCAGTGGCTGACTGATGGCTCCCAGCCAGCACGAGGGACCTATTTTCCATTTCTCCAACTCCGACTAACGCTACACTCACCATCAGGAGGAGCATAAAAGCAGAAGCTTCCACCGATCCGCAAGCACGAGAGAGTACCTCATGAAAAATGCAGTTCCAATGCAACCCTCCATCGTGCTCGATAACGCTGGTAATGAATTTCGATTTCAATTTCGTCCGATTTCCACATCCGATCTGTCCTCTGTGTAGCAGAAATTTCTACGGAACGTTCCGCGAGTGGACACAAAATCGGAGATGAAACGTCGGATTGGCATATGGACGGCCTATGAATCGGTTGCGATAAGAATCGGAATTATACGGAATCTATGCATCCATCCACTGCCGAAGAATGCACACCAAATGAGCCAAATCAACATCATCCGGAGTGTTGGTGCCGGACGAGTTTGATGGTCGCGGAATGCCTACGGGTATCCGCAAATTGGAAAACAATAAGATCGCAGGGAAGCGACACGGATTTATGATGACGTTCACGGGGGTGCAACGTACCTTCCTTCTGATGTCCTCTGATGCACCGATTGCACCTGACCCCGGCTTATCAGTGTGCTTACGCCATTGATGCGCGTATTTTGCGTGATTCATTCACTCGAAATTTTGTGATCGATTTATGCTCCGACGATGTTGTACTTCCGCGAATTTCAAGCGATGTTTTTTGCTTTGATCGTGGCAGCGTTCCCCGTGGAGAATTGCTCTCCAAAACAGCTCCCCCTGCTGACATTTCGTAGAGCATTGTTGGAATGTGATTTTATCAGGAAAATTCGCATTCCCTGGAAGTGCTTTGGTAACGAGAAATGGCCACCAATTCCCGGAAGACGGACGGATTCCATCGCGGAAAGAAATTGCGACGCAACCGACACAAAACGATGATGTCACGTTGTTAATGTTTTCTCGGAAACCGGCTCTCGGTCTCCTTCCTTAGAGCACTTTATTAATGATCTGCTTCATGCTTTTGCTGACGGCCTGACGGAAAAAAAGCAAAGAGCCGCACCGCATCAATTCCGGCAACTTCCAGGGAATCGGAAAATCCGCTTCGCAAGAAAGTGATCAATTAAATTGTTGAAAAAAAATCCCCCCCCTCCCCCCTCACCCAAAGTCCCCGAAAAGCGGCCACAAAATCAATCTGTAGCATCTAATAGCTGGTGCCCCTGATTGGCTTCCACTGCACGCTGAAAAGGCTGCGATGATGATGATGATGATGTCAAAAGCTTGAATAGCTCCGGGTAGTTAATGCCTATTGAATGGCGCACAAACGGCGAAAAAGCAGCAGCACCCAACGGTTCTCGGTGAATCAACTGTTGTCAACCATTACGGTCCACGATCGTACCCCGTTCGAAGTAATGGACACCAACTCGGAGCGATTCATTAATGCTGACTTGCCGGTAGACGCATCCTGGAAGGTAATACACGCAGCCGATGATCTTCTCCACGGTTCACGCACACACACGCATACACGTACACACGTACAACAGATACATCTTAAGCGATGCTACCAGTGCGCTGTTCCCCCGCGGGAACGTCGTGTCCGACGGTCCGGAGCGGATTAAAGTTTGGTCACGTCCAACCGTTGGCGAACCATTTCATTTCTGCCTGAAACAATAACTGTCCTAATAGTTTCGCATCCAACCGGCCAGCCGGGCAGGCCGGCAAGGCGGAACGATGCTGAGAAGCGATGCAATTATCCGGTCCAGTCCTGCTGCTGGACCGGCCGCCTGTCGGTTGTCGTCGTCGTCGTCGTCGCCGTGCGGCCAACCTGACAGCCAGCCTAATGACTCATTTCGATCACGTATGGCCCTTGCGTCAGTGAATACGGCGGGGGGGGGGGGGGCATCGGCCGGAGACGCACCAACCGAACCATGAAAAGAGACCCCGCGTATCACCGAGGGCCGCAACCGGTCGGAGCCGCACACCAAGTTACACGCCGAGGTGCTACCTCCGAGCGTCGAAATGGGTATTATCATCTCATTTCAATTACTCCGGTGCGTGGCCTGGTTTGAAGACCCTGCGCGCGTCTGTGTGTGAGTGAGAGAGAGAGCAGCACAACGGAAGTCACGTTACAGACCCGGAGGAGGTCAGCTAGTCCGACCTCGTCCGGACTCGTCCCCGAAATGGCGCTCGTCAGTCGTGTTGGGACCAACAACTTTGGCTGTTAACTTCTTCGCATTGTAGCACTGCTCTTGACCATCGGCTTGGGTTCGTATTAAATTATGATCCAGTTTTTCCTTTTTCTGCCCTTCCTCCTTTCCTCTTATCCGCACACTGACACACGCACACACCACTGAACAGAGTGACAGTAGCAGGAAGTGCAAAGCTCGTGCCCGCTCGTCGGACGGTATTTTGCCTACTCCGAGCCCTCAAAGAGGTCCGGGAAGGAAAGGGAAGGGACGAAACGATGAATTTAACACCGAAGGTCCCGTTGGGGATGAATACGAGCATCAGCAGCACCGGCAGCAGCAGCAGTGGGACCATAAACGAGGGAAATTATATACGATACGTGCCGTTCGTTGGACGCTTCAGATAATGGCGAGGCGCCCAGAGCCCCGTCGGCCATTGCAAAGGATAATTGAGATAGAGACAGAGCACGTGGGCAAGGTAGCAGGATGACGGGGAAAAGCACCCTTGGACCCATTGTTCCAGGCAGGAAGATGCAGGCTGCCCGGAGGCTCGTTATTGTCATAAAACTTGCTGGCTAGCCAGCAGCAGTGACAGCAGCCCGGGGAAGCCTTAAGTCGAAGGTATTGGTCAGTTTGAAGAAAATAGAATTGCAACATAGCCGAGAGACATCACGACGCCCACGACGACGACGACGGCGACGACGACGTTGAAACAGAATAAATTTTCGATAAATTCATCCCGGGGACCTGTCGGTGGATCGGCGGCCAGGCAACGAACCGACCGCACCCCTATCGTTTGAAACCCTCCTCCCCTCCCCCCTCGCCCTGCCTTTCGACTTTGTTTCATGCTGTCATTGGTCACCCTTGGTAACTCCGGAACTCCGGTTGCTGCACATCCGCTCCGTCGTTTCGTTTCCGCTTTGAAACCCGGTTGCTCCGGGTAACGAGCGCCATTTGCTCGAGCAGCAGCATACACAACGATGACCAACGTCAATGGTGACCATGGACAACCCGGTTATGGACCGGCGGAGGTACCGGTGCACCAGGTCCTAGTGATGACCAGTGCGCCGATGAGGTAAACGGATAAGCGAGACGGGGGGTTTTCCCCCAGAAATGGGGCGAGTGAGCGTGTGCTGGAAGGATACGGAGGATAATGGCACCTCCTTTCAGGAGAAGATGCTGTCCCCGGTATCCTCTGCCGGTGCGGCATCTCGAAGGAAAAGTTTTCGCTTTCCCCGGTCCTGGTGGTGTCTTTCAAATCTTTTCGCCTCAGGAAAGGGGAAAAGTTCTTCCGGACTCTTGGCGTCTCTATCTCTCTCTTTCTCTCTCTCTCTGGTCTGGCCACCACCATGAATGGCGTATTATTCGAAAGTTACAAAACACACACACACACTAACATACATGTTACCCGGGGCTAGGTGACGTGGCTAGCGTGTATTAGCGTGTACGTGAGCGTGTCGTGGACGTGATGAGGTTCCAAGTAGTTTGGTGGTTTGGTCGAAGAAAACCCGAATGCCCGGTCTACCACGTTAGCATAGATCATAAAACGGGGGTAGGACAGGGCTACGAAACTTTTCAAGCGCACGTTGTGACGTAGATGAAGGCTCTACGAGATAACTAATTACATTACTCACTCGTTTTTCTTTTTTCTCCCGTTTTGTTCCAGGTGAGTGTACCAAGGCAGACGCCGCTCCAGCGCATCCGTGCAGTTGTGTAAGCGTCTAAGAAGCGTCTTAGAGTGGGCGTATTTCATGCTCGCGATTGTCTTAACGTTCCGTCAACAATTACAACCATCGTCCTGTGCTTCTATTTTTTCGGTGAGTGGAGAGGTAGAGTGTACCTTTCCGGTAAAACGGGCTTCCTTCTACCAGCCAACGAATCCGCTTCTTCTCGTGAATCCTAAAAATAGTTGGAAGCGGCCAGCACACAAGCAGCAAACCGGAAACCGGAAGGACCAGCAACAACAACAACCGCAAAGTTACTTTTCATCTTAACCCACCCCCGAAAAGTAGGGATGGTTTCCGCCCTCTTGGCGCACTGCTACCACCACCCCGCCCATCCTACTGTTATCCAGCCCTTTCTCCAGGTTTTTGGGGTGTTTGCCCTGCGCTACGTTCACTTTAATTTATTACCTCACCATGGTTTTGGTCTCTCCGGTTGTTTTTCCGGGAGCTGTCTTAACAGCCAGGACTAGCTGACCATCACCACCACCACCACCATTACCACCGCAACCATCTGGTGATCGTCTAGCAGTGGAGTGGTTATCGGGTCGAAAGGGTCCAAGGTTCCTTCGCCTGCCTTTGTACCGGTGGTGGCTTCAGCATAGTTTCTCACCATCTTCCCGTTACCAAAAACCCAGCTCATCATCATGCTCCTCCATCGGCGTGGTCGTCGGTCGACACCACCGATCGTGGTGTATGGCTTCTTCCCGGCCCGATGGTAGCTGAAGAGTAGCCAGAATCTAAGCCAGACATTTTACCCAGGGCAAGGGATGCCCCGGGATGACAGGAGCGGTAGTGTGCTCCATTGTCCTCTACCCCCAAAAAGCTCCAAAGCACCACCGACGGTTGCGATAGAGAGGCTTTCCTTCTCTTCCTTTCCGAGTCTGGTCCAGAAGAAATGGGAAGCCAGCGAATGTTTTTCGGTTTTTGAATTTTATATTACCCCTTTCTGGCAATTTTAAACCTGAACCTCCAACAGCAGCAGCAGCAACCGTACCGGGAGGCCTCATGTATCCGGGGGCACCCCGGGACGAAATGTGCAAATTAATTCTCGGGCCTACTCGGAGGTTTTCGGGGCGTTCCTTCCTCGGGGGGGTAGCGGATGAATTAATTTGTGCGCATGTTTAATATTAAAGAAGAGCGACCAGCGAACCAGCGGGACGGACCCGCCACCCGAAGGCCTGAAGCTGTTCAACATTCCCCATTCAATGGCCATAAAACGTTCACTTTGCGTTGCCGGCCCCCGGCCGGGGTCCAACATAGCTCATAAGTTCCGGAGAGCGGCCATCGGATGAAATGGCGTTCGGCGTTCTACGGTACCCGGTCACGGGATTGAGCGGATTCGGTGCACTTCCATGGGGCACCGCCACTCTTGGAAAGGAGATGCACTTAAGCCGGTAATAAATTAGCAACGAAATTAGGCAACAACTCGCTGGACAGCGAGCGAGCGCTGTAAGTGCTATCCGCGGGTGCCTCGTCAATTCGCTGCAGAAGCAGAATGAGAAAACCGGTGCCGGTGGATTAAAGCGCGATAAGAAATGAGCTTTGGTTGAGCTTTTCCGCTTTTCCTTTTTTGGTTTTGTTTTCTTCAATATTTTCTTAACGATCTCCGTGAGGTCTTTTATTTTTGCCTCCTCGATTCCGTACCTCCTACGGCTACGAGTACGAGTTTCATTTTGCGTTCGCTCGACCGTTACCGTGTTTGTTGCTGAACCTTGCCACCAACCAGAACCTCGAACCATGTTGGCTGCAAACCTTCTGGTCCATTTCGCGATGGACGAGATCGAAAAAAAGCGGACACTGTGCTCTATCGCCGCCGCATTCGGTACTGCAGAGAGAGTCCAGCGGCAATAATGGGTGGAGATAATGGAGGAGCTTTCTCTGCCATTTTGGATGGAAAGTTTTCTCGTTTTTCCTTGGTTTTTTTTTTTGGCGCAGACACACCTAAAATAGCCCATTTGTCAAACGTCCGGGCGCTGGTGTGGTATGTTCCATTGGTCAACCGCATAAAGGTTTTAAGTTTTGCACTCCCAGAACTCGTGGATCATCATTAAAACGGTGGCAGTAACCGTACTCATATCGTGTCATCGTGTTCAGCGGCACTAAAATGGCACCAAAACAACCGAACGAGCTTCGCCAATCTGCTGACAGATCGAAGGATGCTGTGTTATCGGGGAGGGAAAATTTTGATGAGGAAAACACATAAAAAAACTAATCTTTTTATTGCTCATCAAGCAAACTAGTCAGCAAAAGATTAGCTAGCTTCTTTTTCCTGTTCTTCTATCCCCATCCCCAAACTCCCTGTTAGTATGACGTCACTAGCGGTGATGAAGAAGAAGAAGCAAGAAGGCATCATAACGCCACCATTAAACACCTTTCGGACGCCCCAAACGGAGCCCCAAACGTCGGCCTCGCTTGCATGTGTATGTGCGGCCATTTTGCGATTTATGATGACGAGCGGACTGGACGACAAGCGACCGTCACCCACTGGAACAATGAACACAACACTGGCTCACACACACACACATACACCGACGTCGTCCTGGCTGGTTGGCTGACTAGCAGCGAATCAGGGAACGTTATTTTCATTCAAAAAGAAGAAAGGAGAGAGGCTGAGCGGAAGAGTGAGACGAGAGAGGGATGAAAAATTAAAAAAAAAAACATAAAACACGAAAGAGCAAACGCACCCTGGCGGGTCCGCGCTCGCACGCTATCCCCACGAGGGGCTGCCGCTCGTGGCCTTTGTTCATGCGTGCGAATCCCACGCACACCACCAGCATCCGAGAGGGTCCACCAGCCACCAGCAGGAAAACAAACGCTTTCCAGTGCCCAGTGCCATTGGATTTCTGGCTCCGTTTTTTTTTTTTGTTGTTTCTCTGGAGTTTTTTTTGCGTTTTGCTTTTTGCTGCCCCACAATGGATGATGAATGTGGTACGGTACATTCCGGTGCCGGCCTGCGCAAGCCACCGCTTCCGCCAGCCAGCCAGGCACCCGGCACCCGGCACTCGGCTGACCTACTGGGGCTAGAAGATGAGAATTTATGGGCTCCATTCGCGAATGTCTGAGAGAGGGAGAGAGTAAGAGAAGAAGAGAAAGCAAGAGAGAGAGAGAGCGAGAACGGACTAAAAGCAAGTGAACAAGCGAAAACCCATAGGCGCGATTTTATGTCCCCGGGTTTAGCGATGTTGCTGCGCCCTTTATCTCACTTACACTTGCTCTCGGTCGCGGACATTTTGTTTTGAAGGGGTTTTTTTTTTTCGTTTTACGGAAGGGAGTGAGGGACCACCATGCGTTTAAGGTATTTTTATGTTGATATTTATCCCTCTAACGGCCCGTCACCCGTGTGCCATGTTTCTGTTCTGCTGAGCCCCCCCCACCCCCGAGGGAGGACGTGGGATTTTATGCCCGAAAAATCATGCATTACCCACACATCGTGCCATGTAAGGAGCTTGTAATTTACGGTGACCTACTTTCATCCCGTCCTAACACACACACACCCACGTAGACTCATGTACGCCATAGCATTCTACTGTTCTTTTTTTTGTTTTTGTTTTGCGTAGAGCTATGGTTTCACCATTTGTCGGTTAAAACGGGACCGCTATACAGGCCTACAGGCCCGGGGGCCATAATGCTGCACTAAAAGCAAGCCAGCAACACAACAACGAATGAAACACAGAGTGGAATGCTCCGGTGGGTCCAAGTGGGAAAGTCAGCACTTTACCAAATTGCAAACGTTTCACCTCGTGCCATGATTATTTGACCACAGCACACAGGACGCCAGCATCCGCCGTGGCCATGCTGCCATGCTGCCATGCTGCAGTCGGTGCGGTCAATTGTGTGCTCACTTGCCCGAGCGGAGCGGTGAAAATGTGCAGCTCAACGTGGTGGCAGGTCGGTTCCTCGCGCTGATGAGCTACAATTAAAACCTTCCAATGTTGGACCCCTCGAAAAAGCGAGCGGCCAGGAAATGGTCAGACCAGTGGCCATTGCCAGCGGTGTTCATGAGCTCAGCAAATCAGTGAGAAGCATAGGAAGAGATAGAACGAGAGAGAAAGGAAAGCCGAGGTAGAGAATGGTCAAAAAAATTATGCAACAAATGAGGCCCCGGACTGCTGTGGCTTTTCTAAATGATGGGCAGCCCCGGAAAACCGCATGCAAATCGCGCGCCGTATCGCCACGAATGATTGCGCTTCGGCTGTCCGGCGGTTGCCCGGCGGCAGCGTTTGCGGAATAAAATGTGAAACCACCAAATGGCACAAAAATGGGGCCCCAGGACAAGAGGGATGTGCATCGCTTCGCTACTGCGCACCCAGCATCCAGAGTCACCACCATCATCATCATCATCATCAATTACAAGCTGACGGGCAAATTACGGCCGGCATATTTGCTGTTCGTTAATGAGACCGCCGTGCCGGGAGGAGCATAATTGACCTCATCATTACAACCACCCTGTGCTTTACATCAAACGTGACGTGTATCTACCGCTACTTGCATTGCAGTTTTTTTATTGAAAGCCTTACGTGTCGTGAACCGATTGGTTTTATGATCATGCAGGGAATACCAGTGTTACAATTTAATGTCGCTTGGATTCAATTGCGAAACCGGTGATCTGTTTATGACCATGTAACCAATGGTTTGCTTTAATGAAAAGCGGAAAGGATTTTCAATTTGTGAAGCAGCATTCTTGAAGGAATATTGCAATGCTCCAGATGAATCCAGGATAGTTCACGCTGCTAGCACGCTCTCTCTAATAAACAGAAAGGTAATGGTTCAAATCTCGCTCTCGACATTCTGACAAATATACGATGGGACAATCAATGTTGTTTGGAGTTTCTCGCGATATTTGGCTGACGTAAAACTCCTCCTTCCTTTAACGACGAGAGAGAACAAGGAAAAAGACTTAACTTTTTCGACATTTACCACTATCTCCTTTTAACACAAACGCACATAACTTTCCTTCGCTTTTATCACACTTTGAAAAGCCTTACGGTCCCAGCTCCAATCAACCTTCGTTCCCATCGCCTCGGTTATGCACGCGCATCATAAAACATACGAAAAAGTCAAAACATCACCATCCCATAACCTCGTTATCGGCGGTAAGTTGTGTGTAATGTGTTTGTCGGAACCTCACGTGCATTTACGGCGACGACGATATGGTCCCTTTCTGACGCACAATACATTCCAGAGTTCCCGGGAACTGTCATAAAAACTACTACTACTCGACCACTTTCTCCGGCTCACACCCCTCCCCGCTCAAAAAAGGAAACAGAATTTGGAGTGACCTCCTTTCACCGACGACAGATTGGCGGGTCACAGAGTTCCGTGGTGCTTTCGGTAAACACTTATTGTGCTTTCGATCGATCCAGAAGCTGTGAGTATGTCCACAGGCGAGATGTGGCGGTAAACGTGGTACAACACACACACACAAGCACACACACACACACAGCACACAGCACTCAATGCAGTTGTCGTGTCCCGGTTGATAACGGGCGACGACTCCGACGACTTTTTCCCGGTTCGGGGTAAAACTTTTCCCCCTTTTTATGATTATTTTACTCCATCAACCGGTGGCGCCCATCCCGCCTCCAGACAACTCACTCACCGTCACTCCAGCGACTACATTCCCTTACTCCACAACCCTCGCTCACTCTCCTTCTGCCTCGCTTCTGTTTGATTCTTTTTCCTCAACCTCAGCGGAACCGTTACATTGTTACCAGCATCTTGGCAGGGTACGCGCGGCTTGATTGGCTGCTCGCAACACCCGTTATCGAAACCGATACTCTCGCTCTCTCTCCCTCACTCCGTCGGTACCACCAACGTCGTCTCAGCGAAGCAAAAGTGGCGAAAAAGGAGGGAAAAAAATGAACTGAACAGGAAGCTACACAGCATGACAGTTTCCATCTGAAATTGATATGGCGTCGTTTGTTGTTATAACTCCCCCTCCAGCTCCTCGACGCCCTCTGAGGGGGAGAACTGCCTGGTTGGTTTGGTTCATTTCCAAATCTCGTAAATAACGAGAACGAGAACAACGATGCCAGTGAGCGAGCGAGAGAGAGAGAACAAGAGCGAGTCGTATCAGAAGCACAACTCACTCCCTCCTCTCAGAAGTCGTTACACTATTTGTCTGGCAACGATTATGACACACGTGCACAGTGGGAGCTCAACCAAATACGATGAAATGGACCGGGTTAGAGGGCGTTGGGGTAAAATAGGTCAAGACAGCAAGGCAGAGTTATGCCGCGGAAGCCACACTCCCGTAAGATGCCTCTCGTTGTACCCAGATTTTGACCAAACCACGGGCACAAAACACAATGTGACCAACCGCGCGATGTAACGGGATATCGTTCCAACCGATCTTGGTTACTTTTTTGGCATTTTTCCGTGTGTGCGCGTCCGACATTCGCTCAACTCTTTCGGGCGAAATTCTGCCACCAATCCAGGCTGGTATCACCGTTTACGACGTCAGGTTTGAGTGACGGTCACGAAATACGCCAAGCAGCCGATCTCCAGACGAGACGTTGTGACTTTGTCACTGGGACAGTTTTCACTCTGTCACTCTCTGAACACACACACGCGCGCGCGCGCGCACATCTAATCATGTTGAGATACTTTTTTCTCAAACGAAACTTTTCTCACTCTTTGAATTTACTGAATCATGCTTGAAGTACACAGTTGGCGGTGAATAAAGCAGCAAATATCAGATGTTCCACGTCTATGTTGGTGATGCGACCGGTGCTGCTGCTGCTGCTGCTGTGCAAATCATACCGAAAGCATGCTTCAAACGCGAATGGATCAAACGTGATGAGTGCTCGCAAACGATGCTTGGGGACCATACCTTCGGTATGGTTCAATCATACCGAAGGTATGGTTGCTGTTCCACCTGAGCACTGAAGCATTGAGTAGAACAACAGGACCGTGTGCACAAACACACACACACACGCACACAAGGACCATCAGCTATCAGCGCCGCAGCTTCAAACGATACCTCAATCCAACTGGCAAGGTGGAAAAAGGATATAAGAAACACACAAACACACACATACACAATAACGAGCAAAATGTGGAAACATGTTTCCCACTTGTTTTTTTTTTTGCTCCGACCGGCACCAGCAACATCATGATGTGTCTTCTGGGGGAACACTCCTTGCTCCTTCTTGCAACGCCCTTCGTGGGATGATGCGTCATGGCGTGGAATGGATGGCACACAAGGTGAAGCATCACCGAGCCGAGGAGCCGAGTTGATTGCTTGTTTGGATGGCGTACAAAGAGCGAACGAGATCGACGAAAGAATATTTCTTACGGCACCGAACGCACGCACACATACACGAATGATGAGCCTACAACGATGCCAAACAAACAATCCACCGCCTTCCCCCTTGTTGGTACGTACATCCACATCGGATATCGGATCCGTTGGGGGGGGGAGGATGCTGGCAAAAATAACATAATTTTCCATGCTAGTACGGTCTCCGTACTGGTGGTGGTGGTACGAGAATACGCACGAGAATTGCGCCTCCGCCAGCCGTATCCGTTTTCCGTTTTGCTCCATGGCAGAAGAAGAAAAATGTGCCTCCGCGCCACCCACCCCCTTTACACCATCATCCCTTCCAGGCAGGTTTTTCCGCACGCGCTTACAATGGGTTCGCATGTAACATGCTTTCCCATTGTTGGTTGCGGATTTGGATTCTCCTTTTTTTCTGCGAACTGGAGCAACATCAGAGCAACATCGAACCGGTACCGGTACCAGGGAACCGAGGATATGGCAACGGATATGGACCTATGTTTCGATTTACCGCACCGCAAACGGTCTGCCCATGCCCATCAACATAATCAGTATGAATCAGGTCACAATGCTCACCAGTTAGCTGAGCACGTTTCACGCATCAAGCCCCGTGCTCACGCCCTCTGGCACCGCCCACCGTTACTGGCACACGTTACGATGAAGACGATGCCGCTGACGCCAGGGCGTGAGCGAGACGAGCGCGAGACCGGCTGACCGTGAGGCAAACCGTGGCGTATGCCATTCGTTATGCTAATCCAGTCAATAGAACAATCAATCTGATGAATTACCCTCCTGGGGAGCGAGGAAGGTGGAAGGAGGGGATGACTCGGTGGTGGGAGGGGGGGTTGGGCTTGTTAATCATAAATGTATTACCGTTTGTTAGCCTTTCCGCTTGGCCGCTCAGCACACGCAAACACACACACGAGCAGATCTACGTCAGTTCAGGGGCGTCAGTAAAAATGGTAAATACACCGTGTATCGCCCATGAATACACGCGGCGTGCAACCACACACACACACACACGCACACACACGACATGACCGTTCATCCCTTTCCCCTCTTCTATCCGGGGGTGCTTTTTGGGCTTTATTAAATTTGCTTTTTCCCACAAAAAAAAAAAACCCACCACACAGCAGTATGGTCGTTCTTGGCCAGAAGGTGAAGCAATCCGATGCCACTGCCCGCCACGCCACGAATACGAAATGATGTAGCTCCGTTACGGAAATCCAACGATGGAGACGCATGGTGGTTGCACCCCTGGTTGGAAAATGGAGGCGCCAGGTAACCGATGCCGAAACTTGAAACAATAAATTCAATTACCGTTCGCGTGTTCGGTGTTCAGTCGTAAGGCATCGTAGGGGGTACCTTTTAAGGCAACCATTCCATTGCTTTGCTCGGTTTGTGAGATTAAGATACACCGTCATATCGAAACCACCTGAATGAACCCTCACCGATGATGCTGCGCGTATGATGATGATGATTGTGCACGATTTGTGAAACGCACCGAAAAACGGAAACACGATTGATCCAATCATGTGGCAACGTCTGATTTACCTCTCGGTGAACAGACGACTCTACCTGTTCTCTGTGTTCCGCACGACTCCGACACGCGTGACAAGGGTTTCCCCAACCCCCACCCCCCAGTTGATTCGTCGTGTTTTTTCCTCTTTGCATCTACTTTCCTCCCAAAATTAGCCATTTTCTGCCATATCATCATCATCATCGCTCACCCTTACTCTAAGGCTCGAGCCCCTTCTCCCCCACCACCCACACGCATAAGTTTCCGCGTTACCACGGGAGGATTCTGTCTTATCATGCTGTTCATCTTTTGAAATGCTTTTTTGGGGGTAGCCAAAAGCGCGTACAACGTCTTGTCTTGCGGAAATTCCAACCGACGTGACAGCGACGCGGTGGCATCGTCCGATGGCGCGCACGTTGTGTTCACGTGCCAAACACCCCAAAAGTTTCCGCTTTGCCAGCGAATGAAGCGTAAAGCTTCCCCGGATGGAACGGTTTAAGGCCGGCACGTGCGTTCGCCTGATTTACACCTTCGCTCGACTCCGTGGCGTGCCGGAAAAGCGTGCCAAGGCGTGCTGGTGGTGAGCGAGCGCCAAATTCATGTGCATGGCGCGTAACCACCTCACAGGCGCGCACACACACACACAGCTGGTTTGGTGCGAGCCCGGTGTGAGTGTGAAATATTTATCACACTTTACCACCTGGAAGCACTCGCGTTTGCAAAGCGCAACCGTCGTACCAGGGATAAGGTCGGGTGCCCACCGTGGTGCTGGTGCCGGTTTTGGCATTCCAACGAGGCAACCGCAGGTAATCCCCCCCATCTCGTCTGCTGACACACACAGCGACACCAAATCCCAAGGAGCTATTTTGGACGCGTAACCACCTTCCCTGCTTATCCTCGGTTCCTGGAAAAGCGGAATTTCTAATCCGGCGGTGTAACGTCAACCACCGGCACCATCTTATCACCCGGGCACAAAAACCTGACACAATACATCCACCGGCGCCGTCGCCGGCGAGGCCCTGACGAGAATGTTTAAAATGTAGTCCCTTGTGACGCTCGTACCGGGCGTCTCGTCACCATTTACCTGCAACAGCAGCAGCAGCAACAACAACATCAGCAGCAGCAACGAGGAACAGATTTCCTCCTGGTACTGGAAGTCAGTTTTAATGGGAAACTTCCATCTTATTTACGTAAGCGCGAAGGCACGAAAATGGAATTGATTGCCTGTCGATGGTCGAGATCGAGCCACCAGGACCACCACGAGCACGGTGCGCGTCAATCAAAGCCGCACGAACCGCACACCAACTCCAAACCATCACTCTTAATGACGGAAGCCATCTTAAACGGGGTTTGTTGGAACCATACCGACCGACCAGACCGACCTTGCTTAATGCTTCCTTAAATATGCGTCCTGGTGACCTCTCCTGCACGGGGGGGAGAGGGTGCTGAAGGGTGCTTCAGTTATTTACATTTTTTACCAGTTCATCACTGGACCAACACTGACACCGACACACAAACACACACACACCGCGAGACCGAGGGGCCCAACAGGTGCCATAATCGGATTTTAAGCGCCATTTCGAACCTCACCCCGCGGGAAAATGGCGCCGGGCGCGAGCGAGCGTCTGGCGGTAAGAGGCTCTGACTCTGAAGGATGCGGAAAAGACATTTTTCTTTCCGTACTTACACCCCACCCACCACAGGTCCCCCTCCTCCCCCGCCGCTGGCCACTCTTAACGCAGCCGGAGCCGCTGGCCGCGAGCGCAAACCTCGACGACTCGACGATGGAGATTAATTTCGATCGTCATGGCGGTTCTTTATTAAAAATTTCATTAGAATTCTCCACCTCCACTCCACCTTGGGCACCACACACCTCGCCGCCGGTGGTGCTGCTGAAGAACGAAAGTGCGGAGAGAAGTGTGGCGTCCCTTCGGGTCGACGCGTCGCACACACACACTCGCACACACCCTTTGGCTGGTGTCTGGTAGGTGAAAGTGAAATAAAAAATGAAATCGTTTCCTTAATGTGGTTTTCATTTACCAGCACCGCTCGTGACCAGGTTCACCAACGCCATCGTGGTGTGCTGACCTGCCCAGGCAACAGGCAACCAACCTCTCCATCCCTCCCAAGGCCCAAGCTTCCGTCTCCCCTATACGAGTGGCCGCGACCGAGATTGATGAGTTGAGATTTAATTTTGTGGTTGAATTGATTTGATTTTGGAATTTTGCCTTTACTCGCTCTCTCTCCCTCTCTTCGTGTTGTTGCTCTCTTTCGCCTTCTACCTCTCCTTCTTCTTCCTTGTATCTGTTACCGTCTGGTAAGCTAACCACGGACAAGTGGACCCTAGAGGTTATCGCTGGAAGCGAAGGCTTTGCTGGACGCAGGCGCATTGACGCTCGACGGCTTGATGCAAGAAGTCCAGCTGCTCCAGCAATAACACTCCACCGTACCGCTGGCGTTGAGGTTTCAAAACATAAATCAGTGCCGCCGCAAGAACGGACGGAGCTGCACTGGACGCACCGGCCACCGCCGGTGGACCGCCGGCGGTGCGGACCGAAAGGACTGAATGTAATTCAATTAACGAAGGTTAAGCGAGCGAAATTATCACCTTCGAGGTTTCACTGTTGCTGCTGTTGGTGCTGCTCCTGCTGCTCCTGCAGCCAACGACGCCAAGGGGTGCGAAATTATGGTACGTGTTTCGAAAACATGACCGACCGTAAAAGTGATTACCGGGACCATTCACGGGATTACGCTCGAGGTGAAGAATGTGCCGTACTCACCGGCACCGTACACCGTACACCGTGGACCATTTCTGTAAGGCTGAAGCGACGAACTGGTCCCCGGCTGGTGGTGGTAGCAGGCGGTAGGAAGAAAGTTTTCGTCGGTGACTTATTATCTTCGTGCAGCGAAAGGCATTAAACTCTCTATTGAGTGTTATTATTAGGGCGAGTAATTGCATTTAAGGGTTTTGGGTTATTTTTCGAACTTAATCAGGAGAGGTGTGCTCTTTGTTCGCTCTCTTCCTCCTTTCTACTGTCAGCTGTGTTGTGATTATGACTTGCCATCCGGTTGGGACCGCACGAAGAAGTGCTGTTGATTGAAGGAATTGTAATTCAATGCAATCAAGTCGATTGTCAAAAATTACTAGTTCATAGTAGAAAATTGATTGGCCGCAACATCATATGTGCTAGGCAATATGTTAGAGCAATGATCTATGATTGGATACATCCGCTAAAGCGACAAACGAAAAATCACAACTATTGGCAAAAGCAACACGCGATAAAAACGCTACCACAATTGCCGCAATTTAAAGTTGATCAAATTGAAAACCAGATCAAGTATTTCAAATCCAAAAAATAGTTGTCTTATAGACAGCATCGGAATCAATTGTCGATTGCTTGGTGGATTTGAAGAAGCCATAGTCAATGGACATTAGCAAAACTGTAGACAAACTTCAAGGGTATATTGCTTTCAAATAGTGTCAATTAATGATTTTCTTTCCAATGTGATATTCAATCTGACGGTGTTATCAGAAATATGCTTAAATCCTACAGGTGACGAGAAGAAATATTCCCTTTGAGACACTACTCTCGAATTACTTATAGTATATCTTTTAATGCGTTGTAAAGCGAAAAGCAAAGTTAACCGTCACCTAACTGACTATAACTCGACTCAAACGCACCAGAGCATACTTCGATTGGGAAATGCTGTCAGCGGCAGTGCAGACAATAGTGATGCTGGTGCTGGTGGGCAACGGCCATTCCACTCGTTTCGAATGCCTGTATCAAGCCCTCTACCACCCAACAACCTTCTCTCAAGTAGAATCGTTATGCGTAAAAAAAAAACGAACATTCCGACATCCGAGCAATGAAATGGCGCTCCGGATCGCAATGTGCAGCGTCCTGGAATATTGCTAACGAATCACGTTCATTATCCGTAGCCCACCGTGCTTGCGGATCACACTCCGGAATGTCCAAAACCAACTTGCTGCACTTGCGTCGTCGTCGTCGTCGTCGTCGTCCCTCCCGCTGGCCATTTCCTGCCCGCCCAACAGCCTGCCCTGTCTATCACTCGGTCAAAATATGATAACTCGACCATAAAAAGCGATTCAGCATCACGCTCGAGGGGGGGCCGGAGTGGGATATGCAGCACGTCATCCCTGCGCACAATTGGTTTCATTTCTGCTCCGGCACGACCACTGGGCACCGGACTCCCGCTCTCTCTCTCTCTCTCCTACCGCTCCGTGCACCACAATACCCTTGTCTCTTGTGCACTGCGACAGACCGGGACAAGCCAGAACTGGTCCTGTCTGTCTGTCGAGGTTTTACGGACACTGGCAGAGCTGGCAGGGCGTGACACTGGCAGACCGATGCGACCGACCAATGGCGATGGAAATTTTCGTCATCGGATCCCGAAACTATCACCGCCGGCAGCCGGCGAACTGTGGAATGTTTATTGGCAGAATTAAGCACAAAAGCAGCGCCCAGAGCGGCCCAGAATGCAAACCGGGCCGCAACAGAGAGACAGAGAGAGAGAGAGACAGAGAGACACTGAAAGAGAGAGAGGGGTAGTGCAGCTGGTAGAAAAGGGATTTTACATGGTCTTGGGCCGCATGTTGGTGGGACTGCACTGCTGCTGACTCCCATGCTCAATGTCCCCCATCGAAAAATCAAACCAAAACCCCCCCGGGTGAAGCAGTTCCTGGTACCGGTGTTATTGCTCGCGTTGGCCGTTACCAGATGGCTGGCTTGTAGCAATCGCGTCGCCCACACTTGGTTTTGGGCAGCATAACCATCACGCACTATCTCGCACATACTACTAGTAACTCGTAAATGTAGAAACCATCACCACCACCACCACGAACAACAACAACACTCGCATCGGCAGGCGATCCGATGACGTTGACCTTTCGAGGCCGGCACTAGATGGGCGGACGGCGAAAACAATGTTGCCAACCGTCCCCCCACCCCCACGGTCATGTTGAATGACGGAATCGCAAAAGTTACAAGATAACGAACAAGGTTTTAAACAATTCTCCCAATTCATTATCATTATCAGCAACGTGTGCGTGTGTGTGTGTGTGTGCGTAGTTGTGGTGCAAGAGCTGGAGATCGAACAACCGTCCCACGCAACCCACAACGAAACCATGTTGATTGAGTCGCTGATTGATGGATTGCTCACCGAGCGCCAGTTGGAAGAAGACGCAAGCCGCAAGCGGTGTACAGCAACAGTCTAACCCCTCGTAGGGAGAAAGAGTGAGAGGGGGGGGGGGGGTACGAAGAGTGGGAGTGGGTTAAGACAACTCCTACGCCACAACCGCCTTAACGCAACACATGCTTCACTGGCCGTACTCTAATGGATGCTGGATTTAGCCAACCACCTCTCGCTCTCACACACACACACACACACACACACACACACACACACACGCACAGGCACATTAATAGGATGCCACAGTGTTGCACAGGACAGGGCGCCGGAGAGTTGGACATTTGAGAAAGCTGCAACGTCTCTTTTCCCTCCTTTCAATCCCACGTCACAAACCTGACAGCTCCAGAGACCGGCACCGGGGGCTCAGGACGACTAAGCAGTGCTAGGGGTAGCAGCATATCAACCCCCCCGGTCGTTTGCTGTTGTTCCCTCCCCTCGATGCCTAGCTGTTGTGTGTTGGGATGAAATCTGAGGAAGCATTCCAAGCAGCGAACGAACAGCACGACGCCCGATGAAGGGGTTGTGCAAAAGGGGGAAGGGGGATGGGGGGGTGGCAAAATGAAACCCCTAAAAAACTCACACCCCCAAGGTGCTAGCAGCTAGTCATCCAGTTTCATCCAGCACAGCAGCACTGCATCGGTTTCTGAGTCATTTTTGCCTTCGGTTTGATGACTTCAAGCTGTGTTGTCGATGGCCTGGACCTCCCTGCTCCACGATCTTCTAGCGATCTCGAAGCGATCTTTGAAGATCCGCCAAACTGCTTTCCATCATCTGACTCACCACCGGCTGCTGAGATCGCGTGCCGCAAGTAATGTAATATTTTAATGCACTTTCTAACGGGCAGACAGTCGACCGGGATAGAGGCAGGGGCAGGGGATGATGCAAAAATTTTGGGGTGAGCTCACCCCAGCAGTCAATCGGTCGGTCGGTCGGTTGGTCGGTTAGTGCCAGCTGAAGAGAGTCAGCCGGTTAGGTCAGTTCATCGTTCGTCATTTCGCGGCGCGTAACTACCACTCTGTAACACGATCAAGAAGCGGTCGATGGTGGAACACCACTCCAGCACCGGACCGTCAGAGTTCCCGGGGATGAGGTGTAGAAAATGAAGCACACGTGTCCCGGGGAACGGGACACGTCTTCCATCGTCTTCCATCGACTCGAACTCGGTCTGGGCGTCAAAGAAGATGTCTCTCCCTCTAATGGATGCCCCTCCATCCACCACTGTTTTGACTGCGTACCGCGGACTTGACATTCATTTTGTGTTTTTGTGCTGGTCTGGTCTTGGGGTTTTCCTTTTCTTTTTTTTTTTTTGCGGCCGAAAACCGCGACGCACCGTCGTTGGCGTCATCCGTCGTCGTCCTACACCTTGACGGTGACGCGCGCGATGAGTGCGCCCCGGCGTTGCCTCGGTGTTACTCCGGCGTTGTTATGCTCACGCCCTCACGGAGCTGACACACACACACACGCGCATACACACACGCGCGCGCGCGCACACATTGCGCAATCGCTTTTCCCTTTCGCTGCTTAAACGAACGACTCCGCAACTCCTGATTGACTGATGATCGATTTCTTTTTATAGAATCCTCTCATTGTATGTGGTTGCCCATGGTTTTAGTAATAAAATGAAGCATAATGCGTGACCAGAGCACTGGTTACCATTGTCCCGGTCAGCGAGTACCAATTCGTCTGCAATTGAAATTGGATTATTACCATTTCAACCAACACGCCAATGGACGCCGAACGCTCGTCCCGTTGATGGCGACGACACTCGGTCGCATAAATCAACCAATCATCATCATCATCATCGACGGCACGCAGATGACAGCAGTGCGCCGCCTGGTACATAATTTGCGAGCCCTCGTTTTCAATCCGAGCTACATTAAGGGATGTGCTGCCTCCATCACCACGCTTCTGTCGAATGTCGATCAATTTACCGCGCACCAACACTCGCTTCCTGCTGTCGCTTCTTGCGTTGGTTTCAATCGAACATCCATGAGAGGTGATTCATTCTGGTAACTCGGCCCCACTCCAGCAGCTCCATGGGCTCTTGCTGTTGCTGAATTGAATTTATCGGCACAACCGGCACGAAGGTTCAATCTGGCCCCGCCAGACCCGCTATCGAAAATGAGGGGCGCAAACACGGAAACAGCATCAAAAAGTGGCGTCCTAGCATCAGCAGCATCAGCTCGAAGGCCGAGATGGCCGAGGTGTATTGCTGCGATGACGAGCGAACCAATTTAATTCGAAAAAAAGCAGGACGGAACCAAGGCATCGAGCGAGGGGGTAGGGCGTGCATGCTGCGGGGTGGCATGCTGCTCATATAAATTGAATAAAAAAGAGAAAAAAAAGAAAACCCCTCGGTCAGCAAACACGACGAGCCTTACCTCGACGTAGCCAGCTCAAAAGAGAGAGAGAGAAAGCGAGAGCTCGAAAAGGAATAAATAAATAAAACAATTTCATCATCATCATCATCGTCAGCATCGTCGTCGTCAGCGCCAATCCGGATGCGCGGATGCGGGAGAAGAGCTCTTCTTTTATTTACCCTAATTAAATTTTAATAATCACATCATTGCTCCATCGAACACCGACACTGGAAGGTGCGCCCAAATAACAGGAAAAAGAGGGAAAATGGCAACAAAAATGGCGGGGACCTGGTGCTCCTCGCTTCGTGAAAATGAAAAGCCCGGAATAATAAAAAAAAACAGAAAACGCAAAAACCCCCGGGGGGGAATCGTCACGCGTGGTCGATCGAACGGTGTCCCTGTTAGGTCCAGGTTTTGCGGAAGAGGGAGAGGGGGAAAAAGGGCAGTGGGTTTGCTGCTGATCATAAAACATTGATGGATATTTTCGAGCATTAAAAATGCAACCTACAGCTCTCGCACGTCGTCCGTCGAGCACGCGTCGATCATGAATGAAAGAGTGACACAGAGAACCTCGTTTTCGCTCGCTCAGACGAATCATCATCATCACCATCATCACCATCAGTATCATCACCGAATGGTGGTCAGTGAACGACAATTGCAATCGACAAGCCGCCGACCGACCATGCGTCCGACGAACGGACCACTAGGGCGTTTGGATATATCGAGTTGATTGCTTCCGGGATGCTTCACGTGGGGGAGGAGGGGAAGTGCGGCCGATAGCCGGACAGATGGTTGTCCGCCTCCCGGCTCCGGGCGTCCATTCGTGTGAGCAAAAGTTGAAATATTTATTTACCGGCAGCATGTTGCAGCCAGACTCCGGCTGTGAAATGGTGGTTTATTTATTTATTTTCCTCCCGGCTGCTAGCTGGACTTCCCACCCTGTTTTCCTATCGAAGGGGAGTTATAGGGGGAGGTGGAATCGATCTAGGCCTGAAGGCACACTACAGGCCACGCCATTTCGCCGCGAGGAAGGTATTTAAGTATATGTCTTGGCGAGATGTGTTTAAATGTTGCAATCCATAATAAGTTACGATTATTCTACCAAATTCGCTTAAAAGTAATCACAGCTCAAGTAGATGTAAATAAACGATCAAATAATTAATGGAAAAGTATTTGTAAAATAAGTCGAACTATAGTTTGATTACTTATATGGTCTTGTAACCACCATAATAAAATAAAACAATCCCATATGGTCTAGTGGCTAGGAGATCTGGCTTTCACTAGCACTAAATAATTTATCGTGTGAAAAAGGAGAGGCCCGTTGGTCCTCCACTCGCGTCATTTTTCATGATAAGTACTTGGCGTACTTGAAAGGTGATGGAAACGGTATTAAATTTAACACAACAGGCACATCCAGGCCGAAAATAGCTCAAAACAACATTTGGTTCAAAGAATTCTTAACAGCGTTAAAGTCTGTTACCTGGAATGTGTTATTTTTCTATAATCTAAACTACTATAACTATAAAGTAAACACCTCTTATTAGAAAAATTAATTTAAGTAACCGGCCCGTTTGAATAATGCCCTCTACGGAACGAAATGTTCCCTAAAATCCCCCTATTTTCTGTTTTTAAATGTTCTTGCAACAAATTGCTTGATATTATCAAGCAACCAACCGCAACCAATAAAATCGAGCTAGACGATAATGTTGTTTGGCCAACTCGATGTTTGAACTTAATCGCTGCTGTGTTACAGTAAGAAGTACTAGTTAAATTCTCGTCCGTCACATTTGCATTTAAATTGCTTGCGTGCGAAAAAGCTATTGCGACAGGTGCCATTTTGTATGCTAAATAGTTAACCGCCATTAATGTACTCTTCACATTTTGTGGTAGATTTTTAATAAGATAATAATTTCATTATTGTAAATCCTTCAAATTTGAGGACTTATTTATGAACAATTTGTAGCCATTATTCTTCTGTGCAATGTCGAAAAAGCCTCTAAAATTATTATTATAATAAGTAATACATAATAAATTACACATTACATTATTATAATCTTTAAATAGAATCAAATCCATTCAATCCCCAAAATGGAACCAATACGTTTAACATGTTCTCAATCTGAATCTCATGCATTTCATTACCTTCTGCGCTTATCAAATTACCAGGTGTATGCATATGAAACCGCCTTTTTTTATCAAGAAAAAATGTTTATTCTGCGAAAATGGAGCAACTCTTATTCTTCAAAGAAATGGCAATAGTTAGCTATACATTTTTCCTATCTTTTAGGCAATTTACAAATACCTCGCCAAAAAAAAGTCGATCTTTTGTTTCGAACCAATTACAGGTCGATTTTTTCGAACTTTTGTAAGAATGGAAGCGTTGCTCGGCCAGTATCTGTCCCAACGATGCAAATGAGTGTTGATTCGATAGAGCCAAGTGTGGTGAGTTAGCCGCAAGCGATAAATGATCCCAATTCAGGTCTTGTACAGTCTTCTTGGCCGGTCTTCCGCGGTGTGGCGGAGCATTTTCATCGAGCAAAATCGGTCTGTTTTATCAATTTCGATATTCCGGTCGATTTATGCGGATTTCACGACCCAAATCGATTAAGTGTTGTTTGTATAGCTCACTAATAACCGTTTCGCCGAATACGGAATGCAATTCGGTGTCTTCTAACGTTTTTGGTGGTTTTTCGCGATTTTCGTTTGTTACATTAAAATCGCCATTTTAAAATTTTTAAAACCACTCTTTGCATTGTGTTTCATAAAGAGCATGCTAACCATAAGCTTCGATAAGCATTTAATGCGATTCTATCGCCTAGTTTTGTAAATAGAGGCAGAAAATGATCGATGTCGGTATTTTGCAGTTTTTAAGGACGGAACTTGCCATTTTGTACACAATGAAAATATTGGTTGTAGTGTGAAATTAGAACTATTGCGCACCGATTTTGATTAACAGATGCCGAACGAACAAAATGAAACATTGAGAACGGTTCTACGGTAACATTTGGCTGAGATATAGCTATAAGAACACGGAGGGCGGTTTCATATGCATACACCTGGTATATCCTGACGGACAGCAACGAACGGAACAATTAGTATTATTAGCCCTTGGACAAATAACCGGACAAATGATAGAAGCCCCTAGCCCGCCATAGGCCGACCAATAATCCAGTGCATCTTAATGTTCAAAACAAAAGCATCCACTGCCACCGCCACCGCCATCACGTAAACACTGTGCCGGCTGCTCACGGTCCCACGGCACCAGGATCGATCTCTTACAATGTACTCTTACAGCCACTATACCGCCCTCTCCCCTCTCCCGCGCCAAGTAACGACAAAACACTATCATCATAATCCAGCTTACAGCACCGCCCACTACCTCCAATGCCTTCAGTAAAGGGGGAGTGAAGGGTGAATAGTTTATTATACGATAACCGTTCCCATAATCAAATGGACGATTCTGCGTCAACCCCCTTTCCCTCCCCCCTTCGCTCACTCACGGTTCGTTTCAACTAACCGAAAACATCCTAGAGAACCATTCCCCGGTACCAGTGTCAGTTCGGTTCACTAGAAACCTTCTGCGTTGGTGGCTGTGTGTGTTTGTGTGTTGGTGCATGTGCCGTACGATTACGAGCATCCTTAGCGGTCCTCCTTAGCGTTTTTTTTTTCTTCCCCGGTAGGGCCGAAGGGTAGGGCAAAAGGGCGGGTGGGTTTATCGCTCATCAACACATTTACGATGGTCCAGATGCTGGCGCGGATGTCTCCTCCGCCCCGGCCATTTCCACGCTTCGCATCCGATGATGATCCGATGGATTTTATTGATCACCACCATACGGACCAGGGGCGAGATTTGGTCCTTCCTGCACCGCACTGAGCGGTGTGCGCTTCGTTACGCCAGACCCACGGCCAATAAAACCCTCCAGCCCGAAACGAACTTCTCGCTCTCTCGCTCCCTCTCTCTCTCTCTTGGTACTCGCTTCCCGTTCGCTTCCATTCCCAAAAACGCGGGCCTACGTTGTCAAATCCGCGGCAACCGAAGAGCTGCTCAGCCATTTTACGATCCACTATTCGACCAACCGACCGACAGACCGACCGACCGGCCTACCAGCAGCCGTTGCCGTTGTCGGTCCGTTTGGGTTGGATTTGATGATTGCATTTCCGGCGTAGCTCCACCCCCCACCCACCAGCCCCTCCCACGAACGGGGCCAAGGCATAAAGACAATAAAAAGTAAACGATCGTTTGCCCCCAAAAAGAAACGACGCTGGCTAACTGGGAAACCAAGACGACGCGAGAGCGACGGAGGGACCCCAACACCCACATTTGCACATTTGCATATCCCCGGGGGCTTCGGAGCAACTTTTGCTAACTTTCTTTCGGCTTTTCCGGGTCCCCGATCGTCCCCGGTAGAACGTTGGCCGGATTTACCATTGACGGCGCCCACGACACATATGGTTTTGGACGGAATCCAATTTTCGTTGGCCACGGAACACGGAACGGAACCGAAGGCGGGGAAAAGGGAGGAATCGAAGCGCAGCCCATCGTAGCCTCCCATCTTCGCTACCCTGCCTTCCTATTCCGTGGGACGGGGCCATAAAAAGAAGGCGGCCACCGTCGTTGGCGGGGAAAATATTAAAATTTGATTACGAAGCATGATTCGAAACATTTTCCTCCAGTAATGGTATGGAAAATTGTCGGCCATCGCTCGCCATTCGGGAGAGAACGAAGGGTAAGGGTAGTGGAGAAGGAGTGGTGCATGCGCTGGGGAAGGAGGGGAGGGGAGAAGGCAACACAAATGTCCGACGCCGCCATCGCCGCCTCCAATGGTGACCCGGTTTTATGGATTTCCTCATGCAGTGGCGATGCATATTCAGCTTCTTAGCCCTCTCTTCAAGGAAAGGGGGGTTGAGGGAGGTGCACGTCTGTCTACGACATCAGCCATCCACCCTACCAGTCCCCTGGGTGGGCGGCGCGATATCGAAACCTTCATCTCGACAAACATTCATTATTTGTGCGGCGGCGCACACAAGCATATGGTGCGGCTATGAACGTTCACCGTAACTGCTGCGTAATGCTGCCCAGGGCCCAGGGTGTTCGCCCGTGCCCTAGAGTAAGTGATTTATTGTTTTGATTGCTCCTAAAGTCGGGCCAAACGGCAGACGGTGGCACCAACCCGCGAACCGCGTTGAAATATGTGTAATGTTTTTCTAACAACTTCCTTAGAGGCGCAATGGCAAATCGTCTTTTTCCTGTGCGATCGATCGATTGCAGCAGCAACAGCAGCAGCAGCAGTAAATTGCTGCCCACTCGCTATCGCTGCTGCTGCTGTCGAGTCAGATTTAGCAAAATTGAAATTATACAAGTAATAAATTGGCGTGCATTTTGCACCACCGGATGCCAATGGGACTTATTTAACAAACAAAACTCTCTCTCTCTGTAATGGAAACACATCGTACATACATTGCTACAGGCAGGACTGGACAATGCATCGAACATGTACAAAACATGTAACATCCTCCCGAGAGCATGGAGGAGAACGCAACCCAATTGGAATACAAATTCCACAGATAACCGGACACCACCGCGGGCTGGTAAAAGTTTCGATGCAATACAACCACTACAGCTGGTAAAGTAGTAATGAGTAGTGGAGGGGTATCACTCGCAGGAGGGACTTCGTCATGTCCGTGATTAATTCCTAGTATTGCCTCGTGTTTATCTATAATTTGCCAAGCGTGGTGGTGGTGGTGATCGCAAGGGGCTTGGAACATAAAATTCCGGCAAATTGTGATTGCCTTTTAGCAAGTTACAATGTACTTGCTGTTGGGATGCATGATGGTTTGCATTTCGACATGGAATCCAACAAGGAATTCTACGAGTGACTGTGTTAGATAGAGTTTCTGAGGTTTTATAGCAACTCAACTACCCATTAGAAGACCAGAAGCAGTTTAAAGCGAACTCGGCGGTGAAATTCAAGTGTCTTAAGATCATGCCTTCATTCATTTTTGGCCAAAAAAGGAAACTCAGAGCAGACGCATCCTGAGATTTCAAAACTCAATATTTCGTCGTTGAATGGAATAAGTTTCTCGTATGCCATTTTTTTCCAGTATTAGGATATTTTTCATTTTTCGATGAAATGCTAGATTTTAGTCAGAATACATCGAAAAATCCGAGTTGATTATGAATATTTTTTTCAATGCACAAGCATCTATGAACAACATCTATGACAAAAATGTTTAAACGGGTGAAAAAGGATCGTTGCTCGGAAAAAGGATTTAAATGCTCACTTCCATAATGGTCAAAGGATATCTATCCAGAAGAGAAAAAATATTGTTGTAAATGAAATATTTAGAACCAACCTTAAAAGATCCCTCTCGTTGCCAGATGAAGATGGATAAGGGACGAGGGCTAACAGCGGACTCCTATTAAAGCATCCCTTTTTGTACAGCTTTTAATCCTCGTTGAAACGCGCCACCCCTCTCTCTCTCATCGGTCCATTTAAACATCCGCTAAAAACCGAAAGAGAAGAAAAGTTTGTCAGAAAAAAAATCGATTTCCACCATAAAACCCCGTGGCGGCGGTGGCGGCGTCCGACGAAACCGGCAGGGACAGGGAAAAAATATGCCAACCCGCGAACCAGGACAGTCTGGAAAATCCCGGAAAGGATTTACTCGCTACATCCTGGACCGCCGTATAACAGCAAAAAAAAATCCAGCAAGAACAAAAAGGCGGATCAAAACCGAAATTTAAGTAAGAAAGTCCGTTTCACGCAGCAGCGATGTCCCTCCACCCCCTTCCCTGAAATCCTCTCCAGCTAGATTCCGCGAGTTCCGCACGCCACGCGGCCAATGTTGTTTTGGTTCGTAAATTTGTATTTCTGCGAACCTTTTGTTTCATTTTATTTCCCTCCCAAAAAAAAACGGGCGCGCGTTTAACAATTGCACACCCACCATCCGCGCCCGCTCGCTATCGCAGATCTCCTCAATCAACGACACGCAAAGGCGGAACCACGAAACGAACCACGACGACGACAACGACGACAACGACGAAGGCGACGGTGGCACGGAACCATAAAACATCGTCAAACGAACGGCCAGTTATTCAAATTGGCAGCGAATGGGCACACCATTGCCGCGTCGCCGCGTCGCGTTTTACGACCCGGGAGAGCGCTTTCCCTCTGGTGGAAGGAGGCGGCTGCTATTTAACAATCCGGAACACGCGAATGCGCCATAAAATGGCTGCTTTAGCTCGTTGCGTTGCGATTGCAACGAGCGAGGTTCAACAGGGGTCCCGGGGTCCAGGGGATCTTCCAATTACCTCACCCTTAACCTCGGGGACATACTTCGTGGAGTACGAGTGCAGAAATGTCTCCGTGCAGCCTTGTTAAAGACGTTAACCTCCGGGAGAAAATTCAAAATTACAGCATCGAGTGCTTCGAGGAATGCTTTCAACTAATTCCCCCCGAACCGATTTCCCGCTTTCGTTCGCAGGTACAGAACAGCATCCGGTTGCCGCTGGCCGGGCTGGCACCGCCCC
>NC_064874.1:25604402-25639402 GCF_943734745.1 Anopheles darlingi | reverse complement strand
GGTAGTGGGGGTGAAACTCCACGATGAGATAAAAACTCCCGATCCGCAACCGCTACCAACGAACCGTGCGAACGGTGACCAGCAAGCCAGCAAGCGGACGTCGCATGTGCCGCTGCCCGGAAGCAGAAGCTCGCTCGGTCAACTCGGTTGCACAAAACAGCGCCCCTAGCTGGACCTGGTAGGGTAAATAGTGCATCCTCCGCTCCGCGACTGTCCATGGCCACACTGTTCGTTCTAGGGGCTTGGGAAAATCTAGGCTTCCGCCCTAATGAACATGGAATGTTAAATGTCACGGTGATTGACATTTGGGACCGGTTCATTAGCGCCGTGGGACCGTTCAGGCAGCCAGCCAGCCAGCCAGTGCAGTGCAGTGCCATTTTATCGCGCACCGCAAACCACCGTCTCACCGGCCTGCAGTGCATAGCACAGCCTTGCCGATAGCTTGCAGATAGCGAGCCAGCTGGATGCTCATAAATATAAATAGTACCCGTGCTGCCGCTCTGCCGCCCTTTCTAATACGCCCAGACTCCATGCCAGAAGGCTGTTCAAACTTCAAAACCCATAATCCTGATGGTGCCGGTCCTTGTGATGGTCTGATGGCCACAGCATAGCACACACACACACGTGGCAACCCGCTGCTCGGTTCTGTTTGCTTTAACTGGGACCAGTTTCCCTCGGACCGGCAGATGACAGGATTTCATTATTGACTTTCAACCCAAAAACGCTTCCCAGTTCCATTAGCGCGGCAATTGAATAATGAGCACACCGTCACCACCAACATCACCCCTTGTTTTGTGGACAGATTCCTCTCATTCACGCTTCGTTTGCTTCCGCAAGTGTTGATTGGAGTTGCTTTCCTGCTCGGTTTCTAGCTCGAGTTTGATGCAGCTTCCTTCCGGGATCCTTAAAGTAGTAGGAAAATAAATGATAAGATCACATGAAGCTTGAAAACATTCTCAAACAGAGAGCAACAGAGGGGCGAGCTTGTTGCGGGGCGAAATTGATTCGCTAAATTAAAGTTTCAAACGCATTCAAGCAGCAACCAACTATTTGGGAATTTGGGTTAACATCTGCCAAACACGAAACGGGCTCCAATTTTCGCCCAACACCGGGCACCGGTGATGCCGTGCCGGTCTAATCATTTGGCATGTCTGTGTGCCTCAATGGTCTCACGTATTCTCTCTCGAGACACGGAAAATTGCAACCCCTCGCCGTTCCAAGCATCCAGCCGACTTTTAAACGGAAAACGTAAGAACGATGTCGGTCGGCACACGGTCGACACAACCTCCAAGCAAAGCGTGACCTGGTTCGTTGCCAAAATAAACGCTTAACCAGGGCTAGCAGAAAAGTAGTAGCCCTCCCACTGGCTAGCGTGTTCGATTGTTGCAAGTTGCGCGAGGAAAGTGGAACTGCAACTTCAAACTCCAACCGACAAGAGCACGAACTCCCTCAGATACAGCAGCCTTTCTGTCTGATCCTTCTACAAGTACAGTTCGTGCTCTTCATTGTAACACATCGACGTTGTAGCTACAATTGCTACACGAAAAGGGAGTTTTCCGCTGTTTTCCCCGTTTCTGTTCCGCAACCCTCCACACAACCTTTTTTGGGACCTTCTGACGGTCAACCCCCAGTTCGGTACTTGTTGGCCGATTGCCTTTCACCGGTTTTTGGCGTGGAGCCGGTTTTAGAAAGGATAAGAGAGTTCGTTGCATTGGAAAAGCCCTTTTTCCCACCATCCTCCCCCCGCGGGTACTACAGTAGAAAGCCATTTTTAACGATAAATAAATATCGTCTGCAGCGAGAAATCGAAGTCCCGTACCCGCTACAAACCGGAATCGTGGCATGTACACGGCTGCCTCGTCGAGCGAAAAGCATGAAAAGCGATGAAAGTCAGCCGGGAAAACGGCAGGAAAACAATCGCTCAAACACCGGTCCCTCCCCGGGGAAAGCTGATTCGAAGCATGCTGCACCACCAGTTTGTGCGCCAGCCAACCAGCCAACCGTTGTCTGGAGAGATCAGTCAAGCGAAATGTGCTTTGCTCGCTCGCTGAACTGCGAAAGTCAGATAAGAATGCAGAACGCGAACGGTGCGCACGCTGGAACCAGACGGTTCCAATTGTTCCTGTGGCTGTCTGGTGGATTTTCATGCATTTTCTTTTGCACAAAAAACACACTGTTCACCAAACCAAAGGAGGTGGAAAAAATGGATCACCAGTAGTACTGTGTTACTTACAGGATGCGGGACTTGCATTTCGATGGCAACGGTAGCAGCGTACCTTGGCGTGTAGCTCATCAGCCCGTACCCGATGTTCCATCGTTCCAAGAAGTATCCGCTGAAAGCCCCACCTTGATGTTGTAAGCCGTACAAGGGGGCCAAATAGTAAAGCTCCTGCTGCCGCTTGTAAACGCCATTTTTCGAACAAATGCTCACTTTGATGGGGAGCAGGGCCATTGTGCTCGCCGAAAGCTGCTTCTATCGTTTAAACAGGTCCGAGGTTTTGAAGCAGAAGATGGTCAATCGTGAGAAAATGCCTAGAAGTGGCAATAAATATCCAATTAATCATCGGTTCACTTGCTGCAGGGGTACAAACAGGATATAACAACAGCTGGCACTAGCGCGACGGAGCCATTGTTTGATTTTCAACGAAACTATTTTCGTCACGCAGTAGGTGCATGCAGTAGGTAAAAACTGTCACGATTATGAATAAGAAGTCCATTAATAGGTGAAAATAAAAGGGACGAAAAGATGAAAAATGATTCCCTGCACAGCTTCCCTGCCATGCCAGCAGCTTAAGCTAACGGCTCATCCGGTTCCTTACTCACTGGTACCGTTTTCAGCCTCGAGCAGTTCATTAACTATTTCGGGGCATTTCAATTTCCGGATCGTCGTCGTTCAATCGTAGCCACGACGATGCCACCACGGAAGGATTCGCCCTTCGCCTTTGGGATAGAAATTAATTTGGATTATCGAAGCGGTAGCAACAGCAACGACAACGTTGGACAAAGAGACTCCCGGACTGCCGGGTCGCATAGCACCACCATGCACTTTGCGAATGACACAGCCATCTGTCCGGCCACGCCAGCCAGCCAGCCAGCCTGCATGGTTGCTTGCTCTCTGTACCAATGTATATATTGCATTCCGTTCAATTATCTCTAATCCGGACAAATTCCTTCGAACGAAATCCGGTCCCGGGAACATCAAAGCGCCACGACCACCCCGCCCACCCGCCCCTAGCCCCTTGCCCCGTTCGATGAATTTGTTGACTCTCCATTCCCGCTGCACACCACCTGTCCGTTCCGCTGCCCGACGGAGAAAAAAAAAAGCAGATCCTTAACGTCGGGTTCCGGAAGACGAAGAACCCCTTTTCGCCGTGTCTTGGCCCGGCGTGGTGTGGGGGCCGGTGACCCGCCACTCAATTGCCCGCTAGTTTGCCATTGCCATTGCCATTGCCGGCTAATCCGACAGTCGCAATCTAAATCCGCTTGCTTTCGGGTTCCCACCGGAAGCGTGCGCTTCTCTGAGACTTTCCGGATGGCGGATCGAACGAACGAACGAACGAACGACCGCCAACGACGACGACGACGACGACGACGACGACGGCGAAATGGAGACGGATTAGGAAATCTCATTTCGATAGTAACTTCATGCTTGCTCCGTGAAAGGGCGAAGCAAGACTCCAATCGCCGGAGCGAGCGGATCGAAAAGTCAGCCCCGCTGATATTGATCGGATTTCATTCAATCGTTTCCGTTTTCCGGTTTTCTTTCTCCCTCTCTCTCTCTCTTGTCTGCTCCAGGCACGAAAGCGACGCTGATCGAGGCAAAGACGAGGGACGCCATCACGAACCTGCTCAACGGCTCGCAGTCCATCAGCAACAGCAGCAGCAGCAGTAGTAGTAGTAGCAACAGTAGCAGCAACAGCAGCAGCAGCACCACAACCTCCATCAACATCGCCTCAACCTCACCGGGGATCGTACATCATGGTACGACGATGGTGACCGTCAAGAGTACTTCGGTTGGCGGAGGAGGTGCGGCGGCACCCAGCCCCGGCTCATCGGCCGGTCTCATCCTGACGACGGTCGGACGCACCGAAACCGTCTCACCATCGATGGCATCCGGAAGTCCCAGCTCGGCCTCATCCTCACCACCGTCCGCTTCCTCGTCGCCACTGTCCGTCGGGTTGCCCTCGCTGGTGAAGAAACCGCGCCCCAAGACCGTCTCGCCGACGCGCCACGGACCCCAGCAGTGTCAGGTAAGAGGGAGTGAGAGAGAGCGGATCACACAGCTACCACGACAGTCCTTCGAGTCGGTTTCGCACCTAGCATTTGGCCACACTGGTCGTTTGTTGTGGATTTAGTACTTACTCAGGTTTTTAGAGAATTCACTTGTTTCCATTGCTACAGCTTCTTTATCTTAGAGTTTGCGGGAATTTAAGATTGCACTGTCTGTAGAGGAAACCAAGAACCACGTTCGGTCACTATCTAACGCGAACACACTTTGCACACATTTGACATTCATTTACATTCTATGTGAACTAGGATGGTTTCAAAGCGTAGCTACGGTTGCACCTTGCCCACTAGATATTCCTTCAATGACATCAATCACCTTCTCCGAGTGCAGGTTGCAGCCTACTCGATAATTGATGAACTTTGCTGTTGCTAGAAACACAGAAATTTTGACCACAACGAGTCAATCTTAGAGTGCCCTGAAGAGTGTCGCATCGATACCAGCACCAACACTGTTAACATCATTATCAATTGAATTCGGAATTGACCTTTCTACGGTCAGATCCTGCAGTGCGGATTTCATTATTTCAAATATTTCTTGCCAACTAACTAAGCCTACCAGAGTGTGATTTCCTTTGATTCTATGAGCACCAAGACCGACGGACATTGATGGCTTTTTTGGTGACAGGGAACAGTGCTGCAAGGACACGAGTTCCAAGCGCAACACCAACAGACGAAGTTAAACAGTTTGCTCGACACAACAACAGAGCATACACGCTCCCAAACCCAAAAATGCAGTCCCTTGCAGTAGTGAGCACATCACTCAAGAACCAAGACACGCGCGGCTTAATGTAAACTACGAACTACGTCGAGCCGCTGCTTATTCAATTTCCCTGTTCGTGATACGGATGAATGTCTCTGGAAGTATCCCTCACCGAACCGGCACCCGGTACGCAAACACGTGCTACCGTTGCTACCAGCACCCCGGGGCCATGCTCCAAGAGTGTGCTTCGCAACCGAAAAGGTGAACGAATTGCTTCATCTTCGTCGTCCCACGATCCCCTGGCATCCGGCAACGGAGCGGTCCATTCGAGGGTTTACCGATGCTGCCGATGATGCCTCTTGATGATTAAATCATGCACGAAAAAGGCTGCCAACGACAGTTGAAGAGACACTCATCCTCTCGTGGACCTCGAGTCCCCCCACCCCCCTTTGCCATGCGTTACAGACAGGAAATGCTAATGCTCAAGCACGCTCCTGATGATGACGATGATGATGGTGGTGGTGGTCATGGTGCTGTTGATGGCCGGGCATGGGTTTCGGGGAAAGTCAACCTGAGTGGCATCGGCCCGGAACAACGGTATCCAGCGAACCCAAAATCAAGAAACCATTCCCTTCGGATCACTCCGGCTGAACTGCCGTTCGTTAATTTATGGTTCCGAGCCTTGGGCTTGGGCTCGGTCTTCGCACAAAATGGCACACATTCGGACAGTGGGACTGTCGCGGGATGTCAAGGATTCCCCCCCCCCCCCCCCCTTCTGGAATGAGTCGGTAGCATCAAACGGTGCGTGTTGACAAAGATAAAACGGAAATCATTAAATCCCGCAAATCAACTCAACAGCCACCGGTCCGGGGATGCCTTTGCACGCACCGTGTTGCGTCCAACAGCCGCTCAACGGTCGTGCAGACAATTAATGGCGACCCCTGTACCACCCTCGCTGTGTGTGTGTGTGTCCTCACTCTGATTGTCCGAAAGAAGTGAAAATAAGGAATATCGATTTCAAAGCTCGCTGCATCAAAGCAGCACCTATTCCGGGGTGTTCCGTGATACTGATGCCCATCCTGCTCCGCTCACCAGCTCCTCGCGAAACCATCGCGTTACTAAACGAGGTGCTTGCGAAGGCGCAACGAAGGGATGATACAAAATTGTAACCGGAAACCGGAACAAAAAAAACGGGAAAAAAGGTCTCCGTTTGATGCCAGTCTCGTCGCCTTGCCATCATCGCTTGCTTGCAATGCTTGCTTCAACCGTGAACGAAACATTTCCGCTGTCGCTGACGACGGCTGATGAGCAGCACCGCATTCGCCATTCGCAATCGGCAAGCACAGGCGGAGGACAGAAACCTGGATCGTCTCCGGCTCCTGGAGGGCCCCCGTGGGGAAAACCCCGTGGATAACGTGGGGCGGACGAGATATTAAAATCATTTAAGGGACTGGAAAGTTCGTTTCTAACACATTTTCCATCCATCACCCACCAGCATCCGTGCACGAGCATTTGATTTGAGACGTACAACGCTTCCACGAGGAATCCCCCCGGGGGGAGGGGAGAGAGGGCCTGAAAATAGAAACATTTTTGCGAAATTGCTTCCGCACAAGGGACGGGCCGGTTGGCCCCCCCCCCCCCCCCCACCCCCGGATGAGGATTTATCATTGAATGTTCCACAAACCGAGGGGCGCACCTGTTTACTCGACTATCAATCAGCGCAAACGCAGCCATTGCTACCAAATTAGGGAACGGAAAGGGCATGAAAGGAGAAGAGTTGGGGGGGAGGGGGGGTGAGCAAGAGGCTCAGAGTCACATTACACACCCTGGGAGTACTCCGGAGAGATCCCCAAGCGAGAAGCCGAGAGGAATTGATGGCGCGGATATTGAATGAACGCAAACGAGGGAGAGAGAGAAAGAGAGAGAGATGCCATCGCATCCAAATCCTTAACGTCTCTTCCCTTTGGCTTTGAAAGCGACCCGAATGAGGAAGAAGGTGAGAGAGAGTGTGTGTGGAGGGGACACAAATTTACCCAAAACATCTTCGTCTTCGTCTGCTGTAAATGCTGAACTGAAACGGAACTGAGACCGAGCGCCTCACGAGTGAATAGGACTTCAAAGCGTTTCGAGGCAACAGTAGAAGCAGCAGCGACGGTGGTGGTCGCGGCAGGATAACGATATCCATCTTGTTTTTCATCAACCCAAAGCCGCTCTCCATTTTGGGCCGCGCGTGGGCGTTCTTTGAGGGCTGGGACCAGCGCCCCCTGGTAAACATTCAACAGATCAAAAACATGATCATCATTAGGCCGATACCGAGCATCGAGTCTAGGTCTCGGCGAGCGCACGCACACCAAACGCAACAACAACAACAACAACACCACAACAACTCGCAACGCAAACGGACAACACAGTCTCACTGCGGCTCGCTAGAGATCCCCGTACCATTAGCGACGTCTAATTTGATTCCGGAAAGCAATATTCACGTCTTGTTGTCCACTTTAAAGCCGACAAACACACACACGCACGCACACTGGAGCGTACACTTTTGTGGCCCAAAGGGAAAACGTTGAAACATTGAAAGGGAATCTGCGAACTCGGGCCGAGATTGCGGTGATTGCTACGTCAACTCTTTGACAAACTTCTGGCCGAACTTTGTCTAGCGCAATGGCCACCGGGCCCCAAAAGCAACTTGCTTGACGCTGGAGGGCATCAAAACCGGCAATGCTGGGCCATCCTCATCATCATTAATCAAAACGTCGCGCTCCGTCAACCCTGGTGTGTCCTCCGAAGTGAGAACCGACGAGGACGACGACGACGACGCATTGTTGCGTGAAAATTAACTCAAAGTTGGCGTGCCACCATCTTCGAAAGAAAGAAACCGAGAACCGCGCGTACCGGTACGTTTGGACACTATCTTTACACCGGCCAGACCAAGGGTAAGGGTTTGCATGGCATGGCCCGGACCTGAACAAAAACGCTATTGGTAGAAACGGGAACCTTGGATCCCCGGGAACTACGGGAACCGGAATGAACGGAACTATAAATCTTCATCTTCATTTTCTCATTTTGAAGTAGACGTGTAGCGGCGTATCGTGGTGTCTCTCGGTCTCCTCCTCCTCCTCCAGCGGCATGCCAGGTCCGAGATTTATTTCCCCAAAAAAGGGTGGATCAGTGGACAGTGGACAGTCTGTTACGGGAGCCTGCGTAGCTTTATGACAAACGCAGGACCAGACCAGCACTGGAACACCTCGAGGACATTTCTGTAAAGAATGAAACTAGACTGGACTCCAAGAGTCCAGGTACCACGGACAAACCCGGCAACAGACAATATGCCGGACTGGCCAACGAACCCATCCTCGGTAAAAGAGGGGGGATGGTGCCAATTTCTATGGCAAATTACTGTCCACTGCACACCTGGATGGGTTCAGAGAAGGAGGAGTTCGGTCTTTGAAGATGAAAGGCAACTTGTTAAATCCTTCAACCGACGCAATGAAAGCCACCGGGATCCGGCATCTACCGGATACTATCCGGGTCTCTTCTTCCCACACGGTCTCTCTTTCTCTCTCTCTCTCTCTCTCTCTCTCTTTATTCCGGTTAGTCGGTATCTTTCAGCTTCTCCTTCACTTGGGAAAGGGCTTGGGGATTAATAGGGATTTTCTACCGGCTATAGCCCCGGGTTAGCCCCACACAGTGCGGCCTCCGACACGGTACTCAATAGATCACCAGCAATTGAGGGTCATTAATTTGCACGGACGGTGGTTCGAACGGAACGACCGGCATGGACGCGTGACCGAACGAAAACGGGGCATGGACGCGTGGATGCAGGAGAGGACCGAGACCTATCCCTCGACCCTGGAGTCTGGATCTGAACTTTGGTACTCGGATCCATTAAGCGCAATTTGTTATCGGGTAGCAGCAGCAGCAGCAGCAGCAGAGGGAGTGCGGGTCCAGTCCAGTCCAGTCCACCGAGCCCTAATGAAGACAATTTTCAAAAGCCAACCCATCGGTAGAGAGAGAGAGAGAGAGAGAAAGAGAGAGAATTCGTTTCGACCAAAGAGTTACAATCTATCAGACCCAAGGCCATACCGTCGTTTGAGAAGTACTTGCCATCATTAGGGGTATGCTGTTCGGATCAATACTGGGGCTTCACGCAACACGGGAGCGCCACACAGAAGGAAGCGGGAAGTGCTTCTACCAACGACCAGAGAATCAATACTCGAACAATCGAATCCTGAGGCAAGACCATTGCATCTCCGCTGGTTTTTGTTGGAACTGAACTGTTGCCTCCGAACATTGGATGTCGTCGAAGTCGTCGTCGTCGTCGTCGTTCTGGTCGTAATTCCAAGGAAAAACGTCAAAGGAAATAGCAAAGGAAATTAAAATCTCATTAACAGATATATTATGTTAGCTGGTTGAGCATTCCACTACTGCTGCCACTGCTGCTGCCCGTGAGTGGTGCAGTCCGGAGCGCTGCGCTAATGATGCATCCGGAATTTCCGCCTTTGAAAGCTGCCATTACCATCGGACGACTTGACTGAGAACTATTAAGGTATGAAAAAGACGAACGCAAAAAAGGGAACGAACGCAGGGCACACGCGTGCACAATAATGAAGGATGCGCCTTGGGCCAACATCACCAATTATGTGCCGCGTGTCACGGATTCCATCCCGAAGATCCCACGTAAGAAAGTATGGAAAGTTAACAAAATGGTCTTTCACCTGAACCTGCCAAGCGTCGCAGGATAGTTGCGAACGTGTCTGCACCATTAAAAAACCAGCCTACTACAAGCAGCAGCACGATCCGGAAGCAAAACGAACGCGAACCGTGAATGTGTGACGATGAGCAACGTGAGCAGCGACAGTAGTAGTGTGCCCTTTTTTGCAACACATAAGCCATTCCACCTGTGCCGGTGAAGGACCGGGAGAGGACAATCCTCTTAACCAGCGTTTAATCAGCGCCTACAGCGCCCTTCTATTCGCTCGCTTTGTCGGCCCTTTTCCTTTTACCTTTACCTTCCTATGTGCTTGTGTGTGTGTAACAGGCCGCTGGATTACTTCAACATAAATTAAAACTTCCATCCACCCGCCCACCTGCCCACTTGCCCACAATCCACACTACGGCAAGTGTGTCATTTGTAAGTGTGGTTGGTCCGGAAGAGCGGATTTTTATCGTTACCCATGAATGCGTACCCTTCCGCTGTTCCCTTCTCCTCCTCCTGCTCCTGCTCCTGCTCCTGCTGGAGGAAAGCTGGGCATTAGTCGAGCCACTAATTCTTGAACTAACGATTATCCCTCCACGAGAAACGCCGGGAGCACCATGATGACGCTTTTGTGCTCACAAACGGTTACCCAACCGGGTTGGTTGGTTGGTTGCTGGTTTTGCGTTCACTGGGCAACACGGAGCACGAGGGTGCAAGGGTGGCCACCGAGATAGTAATTACGGGCGATAGAGCATCGAATACAGCAGCCGGAGGTTTCGGACAGAGGCACAACCAACAACAGTCGAGCCACTAGTCAGTGGATAGGAGGAAGGACCAGGGCACAAAGGGGGTCTACACAAAACCCTCGTCGCTTTTGTCCTGTTCCTTCTCCTCCTCCTCCTCCTCCACTTCAACTCCAACGCCACCGACGATGGCTACGTTAATGAACTAATAAAAATAAAATGAGAAACTGTACAATGCTGCCACTGCCGCTTCCTTGTGGTTCCGGGGATACGACGACGACGACGATGCTACGCTACCAGAGCAAACCGGAAGCCGTGTGCTAGGCTAGCGGTGAAGTTCTGCTGCTGCTGCTGCTGCTAGTGCTGCTTCCGGTGCCACGGCCACCAACAAATGGCGGAATAAACATTGCACCGAATGTTGGCACTTTTAAACGGCAATCAGACGGTGGTGAAGGGAAACCGTAGTCCACAGTCCACAAGCTTCCAGTTGTTCCAGTTGTTCCAGATTTCCGCCTCTGGGAGTCTGGCTTTCTCCTTCGGGATACGGCTACTTAACAATTACTTTGCGATTTGATTGTCTATCCATGCGAGCCCCGAGTCGGACGGCAGGCAGAAGGCGAATGAATGAAGAGATGGATAGCAAACCCTGTGGCCAGCAGCTGTGGCCTTAAAGTAGCTCTCCAGCGGGGGATTTGTAACGTGTAACTTCTTGTTAGCCCGCATTGCCCACCATTGCCAATCTCCTCCTTCCAATCATCATTACAACCCATCACCATTATGAGGCCCTACATCGGTATCCGGTTTGGGGCTTTCCCTGTAGGTAGGGGTGTACCATACACGCACACACAATCGCACACACACATTCGCAACGAAACGACCATCCAGCATCGACCGAGTGCCGTTACGTATCGGTCTTGCGATCGAAAAACCAGCACTTTTAAGCGCCCAACACCCAAAAACCAGCCCCAAAAAACGGTCCAACTGGGTCAAGCGAACGTACTCAGAAGGTGCACACACGCACTCACTAGCACGTACGTACGTACTCGATGTGAGTGAGGGAGAGGAGTGCTTGAGGACCATAAAACACGCCTAAACCATAACCATCAAGTCTCATCAATAATTCAGAGCAGCACCTCCAGCAACAGCAGCAGCACCAGGCATCGGTTCAGGCAGGCGAATGTGGCAGATGGATTTCGTCCTTCCATGTCCTTCCATGTGCTGCCGGCGCTCCAGCTGGTGCTGTTTCCTGGTGGGTTGGTCGTACAGCATTGGCATTGGCATTGGTACTGGCATGCCCTGGGTGGTAGCACCACGGTTAACCTTAACTGGTCACCGGGGACCACGTGCGAATCACGAACTCACTCGACTCGACAACCAGTTGCTTCCAACTGGTGCACCAACCACCGCCGATCGTTACTGGCGGTGATGACAGGACGAATGACGGGGAATGTTAGCAAGAGAGGGGAAGGATGGCGGGAAGGGGGGCATTCACACCACACCAGCCACACCATGCCATGGGGAAAGGCAATCTCATTAAACGATTCCATTGCGTGACAACTAAATTTATCATATTTTCACGCAATCACGGCTACATACACACACGCACACACAGACACGATCGCCATAAGGCAGTTGGGTTCAGGTGAGGTAACAAGCAACAGTGCTGTCGTTGTTCCCTGCTCCAGATTTATCCCTGCATCTGGAGTCACCGGAAGACGCCAACAAGACACCAACCAGAAGTGGTTGGAACGTCACGTAATTACAATAAAGTCCCGTGAGGCGGTACGCAGAATCCCGGGCTGAGAATGGAATTTGTGGGGAAAAAAAGCCGCCTGACATCTTACAAATGACATGGATGAATTTAAATGCGTTTTCGGGGTGAATTAAGATCTTGACATGATTTTATCATTGAAACAGGAGAAAAGATTTACCAACCCATTACGGAAGCCATTTATTGTGCTAAAGGTGAAGCAAGGGAAAGGAAATAATTCTTAGAAAGAGCGAAGTTCATAACTTCCTTTTAAAAGAAAAACTGTTTTTTAGACTGTGAGCGATAAAAGTTATGCTTGGTAGCCATTTTATTATTGGATAAACCATTTGCATGTCCATAACCTAACTTCGCTTCTCAGAGATTTAGTGAAAATTATATGCATAACCAAATGGAAAAAGATGTTAACAGGCAAAAGTCAAATGACGAATATGACATAATAAGCAAGGTACTGTACATAGAAGACCAAATCAGAGAAATAAGATGTAGTTCTTTAAATTATATGCTTTACTAAACGTTCGGTCAGCTGTTACCTGCTACACGAACTGTAATATGCCAGATTCTACGGTCAGAAATATCAGTTCAAAGTGAAAGTTGTATGGTAAACATTCCAACGAAATAACTTAAACTTAGAGCATCGCTGCTGTAAGGTTTCCTGTATTGGAAATGACATTTTGAAGATTCCCACTGCTACATGAATCGTTGTCTAGACACGGGGATCGAACGTTTCAATTCCCATTTCAAAGAGTCCTTCCATTGCAGCCATATCTCAACACCAACTAATCATCAACCGACTACTCGACCAGCATCGACAGGTCTTCGAACCTATTCCGCGCAGATTCAACGGTTTTACTCAATCCCCTCCTGGCGTGCCTGATGCCGGTTGAATCCCTCCAAGCGAACTATTCATCCAGCGCTCGAAAGGAAGGGCACCGTTGTTTGCGCCGTTTGGCGGAGCAACATATTTCGCTACCGGCGAACTATGATACCACCACCACCACCACTCAAACCACGGTGTACACGGCGCAGATGATTCCTTGGGCCCGATAAGACGGATCGGCAACTCCCTATGCTGACTACCACGCCAGCTGCCAGATTCCGTTCCGTCGAACGGAAACGGAAGTAAGCACCTAATACCTACCGAAAACCGGGACCGGCGTGCGGTGTGAGTGAGAGCGCTGTTGAATTAATTAACAATGTATGCGAGGCCCGTTTTCTGTGGCTCCGTCGGTGCCTTGGAGCTGGGCTCGCTGCGCAAAAACATCACTCCACACTCCGCGCCATTGAAGTGCTTGTGTTGATGCGCAGTCCAACGCGGGCCCCAACGGACCGGTCCAAGGGTCCGTCCGTCTCGCTCCGAAAGCTTCTTAGGCATTTACGCCCGACGACAAGTGCGTTGTTGAGCCCTGGGGCCTGGGTTTTGGCAGGATGGCACAGCAGCAGCAGCAGCCGGAGCCCTCGCCTTCGCATTTTCCCAAGCAGGCGTTCAAGCGGTAGCGGAGCGGAGAAGATTGGTTTTTTAGAGAATTATTAATTAATTTCTCCCCACAACGGCGGCAGATGCTGCTGCTGCTGCTTGCTGTTGCTGTTGTTGCTGTTGCTGCTGTTCGCCGTATTTACCAGAGGCATGTCTCAACCGCGAAACATTTTAAGACGAGCCGGAGAGCCGAGGCGAAGACGTTACAGCGCGCACTATGGGTAACGTCAGGCCAGGTCTAAGACGATGACGATGACGACGACCGACTTGCGCGCCGGTAATTGCTTTCATGTCCAATTAATGGTTCAATTTGCATGCTGTTTACCGAATGGTGGTGTTGCTGTTGCTGCTCGTGCTGTTGCTGATGCTGCTAATAACTCAACATTCGCACAAAGTTACAATCGTGCCTCGACGATCAAAGCGCCTCCCTCAAAATTGATTCTCAAATCTTTGTGCAACAAACTGTGGCCCGACTACACCTTCACCTTCACCAAGTTTCCATGAGTGATTGCCACAGCTATTCTGTGCTAGCTAACGGGCCACCGAACGGTAATATTCTGCCTACCTGGGAGTGCCTAATGGATGAGTTCCTTTCGTCCGTTCGTCCCATTCTCCCAAAAACTCCATTTACTGTACTAATTGATTTCACGAGCACATCACCACGATTGGTGGTGGACGTTCCACCCCCCCTTCCTGGACCACTAAACACTGATGGGAAATGTTTTAAAATTTTAATTTGTTAAAGGATTTTTGATTTTCAATTTCAAAACACTCAACGTGGCGTGTGCGCCAACCTTCAACCCCCCGCCCCATCGGCATGTTGGCCCAGTGACAGCGGACTGACTCGTACTGGCGTCTCATCATTTATGAGCCCCCGGGCCCACCCGGTAGTCGGTTGATGGCGGAGTGTTCCCAGAGATTAATTAAAAAAACCCCTCAACTCTATCAACCGACCTTTTGTGCCCCGGATGCCGGTGAATGGTGGTTGTAAACCGACACTGACCAGATTGACCGAACCGAGATCGTGTGACAGAGAGGGAGTTAGAGAGAGAGAGAGAGAGAAACAAAAAAAGTGAAAAGGACGAAGAGAAACGGTTCCGGTTTAACGCTTTCCGGTGAAATGAAAGTTTAATCGCTTCTAATATCAGCAATCATGTCCTGACCCCTGGCCACTCCTAGGGGTCCACCGCTTGCGAGTGTCACCGAGATCGGGCCTCACCACCGGTCCAAAATGAATGACCATTCACGGACCATCCTGTGGAACGCCGGATGGGGAGGGTTAACGTTGGCTCCAATCACCAATCGACAACCTGCTACTACTACTACTACTACTGCTACTAGGGCGGATTTGGCCACAATCCCGGACCGCAGCCATGAACGGGGTTTTATGAGCTGACTAGCTGACCCTTCCCCACCCTCCCCGTTCACCCGAAAAAGCTTCAAATATAGCGTTGAACCGACCGAGTAGTCGTTCCGGAGCAATCGAGTTTAATCGGTCCTGGGAGAAAATTAAAAGCGATTTTGCTATCGACCCCCCCCCCCCCTTCTGGTAAAAAGGGGTTGTAATGTTGATAATGGTATGGGCCCTCCTCCCCTTTTATACCTCAATGCTAGCAACCAGCCCACGCTACTAGCTCGGTGGGCCATCGGTTTGGGACCTTGGGACCACCGGCACCGATAGTGATAAACAGTCCAAGAGCCAGGGGGGCCAGCCACAATCACATACAGACACAAACACACACTTACAGACACTATCACTGAATGCGCACAGCAGGAGATCCTTTTTTGGCGCAGAAGGTCGCAGGAGGGTACGACATGAAGGGGTCCGACTGGTGGTCCAAGCCGAAGCATCTGACGAGGGTCAGTGGGATAGGCCTACAATGTGACACCTACAATGTATGCATTGTTTATGGATTGACCAAAAGCGGTCCCTCGTCCGCTGCACCCCCGGAAAGGGTTCTCCGCGTCGGCCCGATTGGCCGCTTGGCATGACTCCAAAGGTTACCTCGACCGTTTCTCTGTGGAAGGAATTGTTCTAAAACATAATCACCTAGCTCACACCCACACACACGCCTCCACCTCCCCCTCCTCTGGATAGTGCTCCATAAATTTTCCCCCTCCCCCCCTTCCCCCTCCTTAATCCAACCGGAAACGCATGGAGCCGATCTTCGATTTACGTAACGGTGCTCCGTAGGGAGATTTGCTGGACACCGTCGGCCGCTTATCGCCCCAAAAGTGCTTATCGTCCAATTGGCCACCGGAACGGAACCTCCCCCCGCCCCCCTCTTTCCTGTTACGCCTTCGGTTGATGCCGAACGATATATAAAGCGACCAAACGTCAAGAGGAAACCAATTTGTCGGTTGAACCAGCCCGTCCCCGCAAAAGGTTAGAGGGGTAACAACCCAGATAAGCCACCCTTTGGTTCATCTTTTTAATAAGGTGAGCCAGCTAGTGGAGAATATCGATTGGCACACCACATCCTACTCCAGACCGTTGACCGACCGAGAACCGGGACGGCTTTTTCTGCTGGAATCCGGGCCTCAGCCTCCCCGCGGCTAGGATCAGAGCTGGCCGGGCTTTGGAATACGGAACCAAGGAAGGAAAATTGGCCAACCTCAACACACCGGAGATAGTTCCAGCAGCAGAAGCAGCAGCTCTGATCGGCACCGGTACCGGAGGGGGGAAAACTTTCCATTTCCATGCCCCCCCGCGTGTTGATGATGAAGTGAGGTTAAGTGGCCACGGGGCCACGAGCGACGTTGCCGCTTTGCAAACAAACACTTGTCCCTGCGAAGGGGAAGCACTTCTTCGTGTTCTTTTTTTCTGTTTCTTCGTTTTTTTTTTTCAAAATTGTTGTCATCCACCCCCAGCCTGGCCCGGGGGTGGGGAGGAAGAAGAATGAAAGCGAGCATAAACAATAACAACAAAAGACGGGTTTGGGGGGGGGGGGGGGCTCAGAAAGTTGCGAGAAAGAACCGAAACCTAAGAAAACAAGCGGCCAAGTAACATTGTTAGTCGGTACGGTCAGACTTTGCAGCATCGCCAGCAGCAGCAGCAACAGCAACATCAGTACCAGCAATAACTAGAGCATTTCGGGAAGCAGTACAATGAACGGCCTGGGACAGTTCAGAGTCGGGGTTCTTTGTTCTCCGGGATGGTCCGTTAGATTGGAAGAACCAAAAGCCTCTTCCGACCGGTCGAAAGTACCGACACCGGAGATGTACAGGACATAGACCCTTGGGGGAGAGAACTTGCAGGACATCATTCTGATGATGATGATGGTGGTTTTTTGCAGAAGGGGAGGTGCGCTACCGCACGTGGCATAACAATGGAAGAATGCGTACTGTACGCTGCCGTTGGACAATGATCCTCCTACACGAATTGGTATTTCGGGCCAGCGACTCCTTCCGTGCGTACCGTGCGTGCATTCCACGCAAGGTGTCACCCTGCGCAAGGTGGAACCCCCTTTTGTCAAGCTCGACCCAGGCAACTCGAGCAACCAGGCAGGCAACCCATCGAACGAGCAACCGACAGGTTGTCCTGCCAACGGAGAACAATTGGAACGCCGACGTGCATGAATCATGGCCTCCTCTGGGTATACACGTTGTCAAAACACACACACACACACACACACACGCACGCGAAAACACACATTACACGCGTAGTGCGGGCTTGACCACTATAAAAAGGGATGTGAAGGTTGTAGGGAGGACACTTTGAAGCCGTGGCCAGGATTCGAGAACGGGTAAAAAAAATGAACCATCCCGGGACGATGACGACGACAATGGCGAAGCGGTCCATTTAGTGACGCATCGTCTCTTTCGGGACCCTGGCAACACACAACAGCAACAATGGCGTTCTAACGAAGTGCTGCTGCTAACCGCGGACCGCACGCACTCACACACACACCTGATAAAACGCGAAGAAGAATTCCGGGATACGGGGGAAGAAAGGATTTCCGGTTTTCTTTTGCCGGCCATTCAAATGGAGCAGGCCCGCCGGGTTGCTAAAAAAAGAACGATGAGTTGACAAAAATCTCAGCAGGATCCCTCTGGAGATGGATAAAACCACGACAACCACAACCCATTGACAAACGATGCGATTGATGTATGTGCTTTCATTGGTTGCTTCTTCTTTTCCTCCCGTTCTCTCGCGTCTGACACAGGTTTGCAGCAAGGTGTTTGGGAATGCGTCCGCCCTGGCCAAGCACAAGCTGACGCACAGTGACGAACGGAAGTACGTGTGCGGGATGTGCTCGAAAGCGTTCAAGCGGCAGGATCACCTGTAAGTAATGAACTGCACCGACCGGCTCTGCCCCGTTTTCTGTGACTTATCCCTTGTGTGTGTGTCTGTGTGTGTTTATGTGTTTCGATCTCTTCCAGCAATGGCCACATGCTGACACACCGGAACAAAAAACCGTACGAGTGTAAGGCGGACGGGTGCGGCAAGTCGTACTGTGACGCACGGTCGTTGCGCCGCCACACCGAGAACCATCACAGCACCCTCGGTCTATCGTCCCCGTCCGGGACGGCCAGTCCCGGACCACCGGGATTGACCACCGGTAGCAACGCGGGACCACCCGGTGGGCTCAGCATGTCACCGGCGACGGCCAGCGGTAAGTATGCGAGCGCGCGTTTGTATGTGTGTGTGTGTGGATACCGGATACCGCGAGCTCCGCGTGACACATTTTACACCTTTCAACTCCATGGACTACTAGCGTCCTGCTGCTTCCGTTGCCATGACGTGTGCCGATGACCAGACGTACCAGTAAACGTCATTCTTGGCGAGCACTTCACACACACACACTTGCAGAGAGTGTTTCTTTTCGTTTAGTACATCATTTACTCCAAAAATCCCCAAAAAAAACAAATGACGCGAAATGTACTAAACCAACCAAGAACTAGAAAGCCAATTCGAGAGCTCGAAGTCCTCCTCTCACCAACTACCAGCCAGAAGATCCAATTATCCTAGATACTGTTGCTGCTGCTGCTGCTCGTGTTACCTCGTTGGCCGAGCTTAAATTAAACCGTACAAAGCTCATTGGCCCCCATCTCACCCCAGCTGGCAGCTATCCACAACCAGTTCTGTGTGTGTGTGTGCGCGCGCGCGAAAAATCGGAAAATCAATTTTCGCTGCCAGCGCTTTGGCCAAAAAACTAATTTTCAATCCACTCCCCAGGAGCGCGGCCGCACTGGCCCCTCAATGCCAGCCAGCTAATCAGATGAACTCTCCGATCCGATTCACGCAACCCAACGTTCTACTTCGAAAGCTGGTGGTGCTTCGGTTTGGTGCTGTGTGCTGCCACAGTTTGGACAGCCAGACGAAGGCCAGCCAGCGGCCAAACACCGATACGCCAATTCGCGCCAGGGAGTGTGAGACGCTCTCTCTCTCTCTCCCTCGAAAATTCATTCAAAGTACGTGCAAATGTGTGCCATTGTTTGCACAATTTTCACACTCACACTCATGTGTGTGTGTGAGTGTGAGGAAGGGGGGGGGCACCTCCCACCTCCCGTCGTGTGTCGTGTCTGGCTGCCACATTCTTCTCAACGGTTTGCTGGCGCTGACAGCATGGACCACGTTCTCGTTGTATTGATGTTCAACATCCCTTCCCGTCCCGGTGGGAGGGGGGGTTGTCTTATCGAGCCATTCGTTCGGTTGCCCGCTTTTTCCTGTTCATTTTGTTTTCCCCTTGTTGTTGTTGTTGTTGTTGTTGCTGGGAGCTTTGCCCGACGAGCAAGGCCTGACCTGCTGCTCCACGTGCACTCGACGTGGCGGATGATGATGGAAAAAGGATCGAATTGCTTTCAGCGCCACTTTGAAAGGCAGGTAGCGAGCATAAAACTCTTCTCTTCTCTCCAGCCTACCCACCGCCGCTGTCAATGATGGTCTCCATGTTTCATTTTGCGGCTCGTCCACAAACTTCCCTCCGGGAAAGCCTCTCCGAAGCAAGGAGCGAGTGCCCAAAGAGTGAAGGGAAAAGAAAACCCTACAAAGCCTCATGAATGGCTAGCGTGTGTGTGTGTGTGCGCGAAAATTTCGACCGAGATGAAGATGCTGCTTTCCGATCCCGAAAGAAGAAAGGGACAAGAGTGAGAGAGAGGACGACGGTGGAGCGACGCGAAAATTTGATTGGCGCTGACAGTTTATTGAAATTGAATGGGATTTTCGGGGCTTTTTCGAACGAAGCGCAACAGCATTCCTTCCACCGTCGATAACACACACACACACACACACAGAAAGGCGCGCGCCGACTCCGGTACACACATATTCCGATTATGTGCCCGCATCCGGTGCGCGCACACCAACGGTTTGCCAACCGTTCATTCGCACTCCATGACTACGATGACAGCTCAAAGTCCGCCAAAACTCGGATCCCGATCCAATCCGATCCGATCCGATCCGTTGGCTGGCGCTGATTCACTTGGGCATAAGTGAACGGATGTGTCGGGTGTTTGGAGATAAGTTTCGACCAAGCTTTCGGTTGCTTGGTGGTGCGTGAAAGGTGGCCACGCTCGGAGGGGGGGGGGTGGCGCAGCACCAAATTTGCTGATGTGTCTGTTCCGGAGCACCGTTCCGTGGTGGTTCGAAAAAAAAAAAAAGAAAGTTCCCCCCCGATGCCATCGATTTTCAGCATTTTCATGCTCTGGCCTGCTGGCGGGGGGGCTTTGCCAGAGAGCATCGGATTTTCGCTATCACCAGCGAACCAGCCGTAGCTGTGAAGGAAGGCTGCGAGGAAGCGCTAGAGAATGGTGCGCATAAATCGGAACCACTCGCCACTTGGTACGCCATGTGTCAGGTGCAGTGACGTGGCACGTGGCGTGTGGTTGTGTGTATGAACGGAATATGAGCTTTATTTAGCTCGAAGCTTGGCCGTGCAGAACCGTTTTTGCATTTAGAACTGTTTCTTCTTCCTTCATCGTTCAGTTCAGATTTCCATATCTCGACGCTCCAAACGAATGCTTCGTCAATAATACATTCCGTTCGATTGACGTTCGAAATCATACTCATACACGCTTTTCGCTGTACCATTTGCAGGTGATGCGAGCTCTCCGCACGGTGCCACGATCGTACAGTTCAGTGCCAACGGTAATACCGGTACCAACCACTCCGGTAGCTCCAGCAGCAGTAGCAGCAGCAGCAGCAGCAGTAGCTGCGGTTCGAGCAGCAATTCCAGCCTTTCGAGCAACAGTTCAAGCAGTAGCTCGAGCAGCTCGAGTTCGAGTTCGAGTAGCAGCAGCAGCAGCAGCGGAAATGTGAGCGATTCCAGCTCGAGCTGCAAATCGCCTTCACCGAGCTCACCGGCACCGGGTACCGGCAACGAGGGTCTCACGCGCCAACAACTCGATCTCATCTCGCAGATCATGCAGCAGACAAAGCAGGCGAATGCTGCGGCCGCTGCTGCCGCAGCTGCAGCAGCAGCAGCATCCGCTACCTCCTCTACCGCCACCAACAGCAACACTACCAGCACCTCGTCCACCTCCAACAGCAGCAGCAGCAGCAGCGGCAACAGCAATAATGCGAGCGGCATCGTCAGCAACCAGAAAGTTGCGCCACGTCCCCGGACCTGGAATATGCAGGTAAGCGACGAGCGACGGCGTCTTTCCATTGTGATACCTGCGCCCTCCCGCCTTCCGCCTTTCCCCTTTCCCTAATGGTCTCCACCGTGAGTTGCTCCCGGTGGATACATTAAGCATTTTAACGATAGACCACCACCACCACCACCACTCCGAGACACGACCAACGGGGACATCGCAAGCCGCCGACACAATGCCATTTCCGTACCGGAAGTGGGGTAATTCAATTTTTGCTTTCTCCTCTTCGAGACAAGACGAGGTACGGTGTACGGTGTACGGGTCTGGGCGAGGCCTAGGGAAGGTAGGGCCCCAAATGTCCTTTCGCTTTACGGCCATCTTTGCATCTTTCGGTCGCATTCGTCGCTTGCGTCGCTCCGGCAAAGCTCGCTTGCGTCGCGGCTTCTGTCACACGGAATAATCCCACCCCGTGGATGACCGGCGCGGGGGGTGGGGGGCGTGTACGACCGTCTTGGCAATTGGCTGTTTGAGTTGGCAGGAAAAGGGCGCCCCACCGATAGCGTGGCTGCGCGTAGCTTTCGACAATGGGACCACTTTCAACCAACAACAACAACCGGGCGCCTCCATTGCGCAGTGCCTCGTGGTGGTATTCCGGAGCCGCGCCGCGGCCACAAGGCGGTGGCACAATGTCCCGGTGCTGTTTTGCATTTTGATACGCGGAGTGTTCTCAGCGATGCGATGCGAAACAGCCACCCCTAGGGGTGCGGGTTGATGTTCCACGTGCAGATCACCCGGAATGGTCCGCGCGCGCGCGTGTGTGTGTGTATCGTTGTGCTTCCGCTTCTTTGTCCACGTTCGGTTCTCGTTTCTGCGCCATTTTGCTTTGCACACCAAATGCTCGCCCTCCCCCCCAAAATGGGGCATCGGATCTCCCTACGGGATGCGCGGATACGAGCTTACGCGTGCGATCTTCCTCTCTCTCTTTCTCTCTCTTTGTGGCATCGCGATGACAATGGTAGCGCCAGGGAGCATCCCGAAAACCGGAAAAGCGTGGCCAATGTTTTATTCATAATTTCTGCAACCCCCAAAAACCCAACTGCTACTCCAAGCGAGCTTCATGGGAGCAATCGTGGTGCTCGGTGTTCGGTGTTAGTGGACGGACAAAGGAGTGCGCACACCCAGAAGCGCACCGGAAGCGCAGTCCCCGGACGTCCCAGGACGTTCCCCTTTTGTCTGCCCTGGTGGAAATGTGGATGCCGAGGTAAATCAAATCTGGCGAACGCGAATTGGCTATCGATGAAGTGGGCGCTCCCAAGGTGGATCACGATAGCCTCTCGAGCGCACACACTAATAACGGGATTGCGATTTTTCCTGAAATATTAGCGATAACATAAAGGCAAAAGCCACGAGGCCGTTAGTGAGAACATGCGCCAATGCTGGAGGGTCTATCCTTTTTTTTTTTTGGAATGGATGAAAAATGCCCTGAAATGAAACACGCGGCACGGACATTGAGTGCGCCCGGGATTGGTTAGTGGAATCCCTTTTTCCGCGAATAAAAAAAACACACACTCATCCTTTCAAATTGGTGAACACAACATTGGTCCGAATCACCTCCGGCGATGGCCGATATCCGCCCCGCATGTTATTACTTCCATAAAGTTCGATCCCGAATCCCTCGGGGAAAGGTGGACCATTCTCCATTCAGGTACATCGAATGAAAGCAACCGACAACACCACGGACGGCATTCAATCAAACCACTTTCCCTCCTCTCGAGCGTGAAAGAAGGGTGTGTTGGTGAGCTACAATATTTGTAAAGAATGTTCCAGCTCAGGGGCCGCAAATCAATACCGACGCCAAGTTCCCTAAGCTCAGCATCGATTGAAAATTCAAATAATTGTAGTGTATGCATTGTTGCGATGTTGGTAAGTTAGCACAACTGGAGCACATCATTAAGTTAGGAATCATGGAAGTGCCGAGCAATACATTGTGTGGTGCGGCATTGTTGGCGTCCAATTTCATGCTGCATCATCATGGAGCCCTGGCCCTGGCAACCCCCCTGAAGCGGTTTCTATTTTCGGAGGTTGCTACATTGAAAATCTGCTTACCAAAAAACAAAAAATAAAGGTTTCACAACAAACATGACCAAACATGTTCCAATCACGATCACCACTTCAATAGCATTCACCCCAGGCCCCTAACTCACCGCTGCAGGGTGCGTCACTAATTAGTGATGCCACACCGGTGGGTGAGTGTTGGGTGCACAGGTAAACGGTGGTCAGGCGGCCAGACGGGCATTGATGTTTGCAAAATTGTTTGAAAAAGACTTCACCACCATCGTTGCGTTGCTGATTTGCATTCGCAATGCCTACTACGAGAGAGAGAGAGAGAGAGAGAGAGAGAGAGAGAGAGAGAGAGAGAGAGAGAGAGAGAGAGAGAGAGACAGCAGGTTTTGACACTAGCCTTTGCTGCAGTTTCATTTCAGGTATTATATTTGCAGTTGACACAATCCACGCACACACACACACGAGCAGTGCGTTGTCACAGAACGTTCATTCACAGCAGGTCACTTTGATCATTCTCTGGCGCAGGCAGCATTTGGCGACATGGCGATGCGTCCCAGCAAACACAACAAAGCAAGCCATTCCACACATTAGCAAATGCCGGCATTACCGGCACGGGGTATGTCACCGAAAAACCTATCGCAAAACCCCGGAACTCGAATCCTGCTCGTACGGTTGGGAAAACAACTCAATTTTCAAATAAATTGGAATATCTGCCCTTTGCCACAAGCGATGGGGAGGGGGCGGGTTGGCTGCCTATAGCACGTTCTTTTCCCGAGTTCTAGTAGCACAATTTCTTTCCTTTTTTTCTGCCATTTTTTTTGACTGGCTGCGGAAATGTGCCGGGTGAACCCAGCAGGAAAAGGTGAACGGTTCCGTTCGCATTATTACCATTATCAACGACTTCACCGTCATTACCGGTCGGTGTGACTGTCGTGAACCGTAATTTCCATCTCGAAGAAGGAGTCGAACTGCACGTTGGGTTGGGAAGTTCGGTTGCGCGTCCCGTAGTCTCCGTTGTCAGTCCGTTGGGTTGGTGTTATGCTGTTTCATAATTTGCCACCCTCTCTGTTTCACTCCGATTATCACTCTCTCGCTCTCTCACTCTAACTATCTCTCTGTCTATCTCTCGATCGTCTCTCTCCCTCTCTATCTCTGCGTCAGCAACAATGTTCCACCAACAATCAGCTATCGTGGACTCCGGTTCATTGTTGATTGTGTTTACTCCCTCGCACCCCCTCAAATTGGCACCCCCCCCCTCCCCTCCTCCGAACCCAACTTCATCGCGATGGCACCCTTGGAACCGTGCTGCTGCTCGCCCGTAAGCCGGTTTTGAGATTACAATTCGAAATGCGTCCCGAGTTTCCCGAGTTCCGGTAGTCGTGTGTCTCTTTCTCCTACCCTTGCTGGCTCCCCACCCCCTTCTGCTTCCAATAGATACCAAGGAAAGAACCCCTTGTAGGAGAGGACGAGCAGGTCGCGACAAGCAGCAGTGGGAGAAAACGCATTACGATAATCGATATGGCAAGTGCTTCGCTTTTATTCGAACTTCCCCGGTACCCGGAATGTTGCCAGCCGGCAAGCGAAGGGAGGAAGTGTCTCGAAATAAATGTTAACGAGTTCTTTTCTTATGACCCCCGTGCATGCGGATCGACCTGGAACCACTCCCTCCCCCCCAGCCCCCGGGGTTTCTGGCACCATTATTCTAAAGTTTATTTTAAATGGAACACGGCTGTTCCGCTCGCTCCGCACTTCGTCAGCATCGGCATTCCTTTAGCATCGGCAGCCACCTGCCACAGGTGGTGTGAAGGGAAGGGGGAGGTGGCGAGGAGCGGGAAGATGAGTTTTTGGCATTTCAATCGGCGAAATGTACTTTCCTCCAGCTGGGAGATAAATCGTTATCGTTAGCGTACCACCATTTCATCTGTCTGTTGATTGAATTCCAACTTCCCTAGCCCTCCAGGGGGGTGGCCAAAGGGGGTGGTGGGGTCTTCCTTGTGCGCTCGGCTCATTGGAGATGTCGATCGCGTCTCGAGTGTTGCCATCGCTATGCAATTGCCTTCATTCGAAAGCGAACGTCGAGCGCGATGGCGCGGAACAGAACAGAACAGAACAGAACCTGATCGGAACATTGGAGTGGCCTGACTGGCACCCGTGGCAGTGACCGTGACATGCCTTAGCGCACATCCTACGCTCCAGTGGTCCGGAGCGGGCCAGATGAAAATTAAGCACCTCACCGACGGTGGTGACCTAACGCTGGAATGGCCAAATGGCCACCGAATGGCTCTATCAAGCCCAAAGCACGAGGCGAGAAATCCTTTCTCTCGGTGTTTGCATTTGGCCCAACGTGGGGGACCGGGGGGAAAGGGTCAGGGTGGTCTGGCCTTCAAGCATTCCCCCTTCCTCCCAGCAAAGGGCCGCTTTCTTCGCGTCAGCAATCTTACCCCTTATGAATTATGGGCCCAGATATGGTCCATTAATTTTCGCAAACCCTCCCTTCACCCGCCAACATCCAACCCCTACCCCTTCTAGGGAGGGAAGGTGGGCTTTCGGTGGTTGGGATTGGTTTGGTGAAACGCGCACTGAACCGTGACCATTTCGGTTGTGCTTATTGCGTTCTCTTTCCCTTTCACTCGGTGCGTATCAAGGATGGCGTCCTCGGATCTCGGGCGTCCAGATAATAACGAAATCTGGCTAAATTGGTCACCCAAAATGGTGGTGGTGGTGGGAGGTACGATGTCACTCGGGGTCCCATCTTCACGGCCCCACGACGACGACGACGACGCAGCGCGAGCATCGCCACGAATGGTGCAAATGAGAGCCCGTCGGCCGTGTCTTCATTGGCCGTTAATCGTCGACCATACTTTACCCCTTTCAGCGAAGCAATTCACATTTAAACGCCTTCTTCTTTTGCCTCCCGTTCCCCCGTCCTTTGGGTCTTCCACTCGCGCCGTCTTCCTCGGAATCGTTCAATTAACTTTAACTCTACTGCTACTAGCAGCTACCGGCGATCGCTGTCACGCGGCAAGTGAATTAGGGGTTATTGTTGTGCGCCTTCCGTGGGCGAGGGTGCCGTGTCCGATGTCCTTTTTGGATGCCCTCTTTTCGTTTCTCTTTTGCTGGTTCGATGACGTTACGGTGGGCTTCCAGTAGAAATTATCCAGATACATGAAATGAATTAGTTTGTTTGAGCAGCATTAACTCATCTGCTTCTCTATAATCCGTTATCAAAACAACGGGTTGCGGTACCTCTGAGAAAAGCAGTTTTTTTTTTGGCGATCGTCGATGCTAAGGATGTTGACAGCATCATACTAACAACAACTGTGTGTTGTCAGGGAACTCAAAAAAAATACACACAGTGCGCGATCTAAACAGGAAATATTTAGGAAATGATAAATAACTTCTCCATTTTTAACCGATTAGGAAAAGAAAGCTAATTTATGAACCGTCAGTCTGTGCTTTTTTATGCCATGAAACGATTCACGTCAAGAAAAAGCGGACTGAAATTGTAGCGCAGTACATTGAAAATAATTGTTCAACTACGAAAACTATGCGTGCTTATCGTAGCAAACATGGGAGACATTCAGCCGCTCCCGGGCATTTTTTGTGGGGCTATTTGATGAGCAAGGTGTACGATAACAAACCAAAAACTATTAAGGAACTGAAGCTTGCTGGAATTATTCCCGAAATATTGTCAGCTACCATGCACAATTCTCAAAACAAGGGCCGCTTTTTATATGTCGAATCGAGATGGTCATTTGATCGATCTTATATTTCTCCTCGAATCTCCTTCATATTCCAAAATCGGCAAAAAAAATGGCGGAGTTATTCAACATTTAAATAGGTCCTGTCTAGATGGCGCACACTGTATTTTATTTTCATTCCTGCAAGAAGCATCCCGATTTTGCGGTGGCTATAACCGATCGCTGGTACCAGGAAGGTTAATACTATTTATAGTGTTCGAAGTATTCCGAGGTGCTCGAAACTTGGTCCTCTTGAACGCCAACACCAACTGTATGATACTTTTAGCAAGAGTTTATAAACGGATCTCTGTTCCATCTGTTACTTTGATCACTGTTGCACTTCCTCTTGCTCTTCGATCGTCATCGTGTTAATGTCCTTCTTGTCACTAAAAGGAATTTCAATTGACGTCGCTCTGATGTTCTGCTGTCTCTCATTTAACATAAGCTGGTTTACTTTACATATTCAACCACTCCGTGAAGGTTTTCTAGTGAAAAATCTGCTCTAGAAGATCATTATTTGTCGTAAAACTCTTAAACTTAATTCTACTTGAAGAAGAGATAAACATTATTGGAAACCAAAGGCTCAAATTCTAACTCTAGCTTATCACAGATATCGAATTCAAAGATCGATACACGCGAATATGAACATCCATATGTGCGAACGAGAGTACATTCAATCGCTTTTTCCTCCAAAAACAAGGATTAACAGTCCAACACCCAAACACGTGCTACAGCAACGAGTGGCTCTCACACTCATTGGCACACTGGCAAACTGATAGGCTCGCAACATCGGTCCAATCTCGCTCGCTCGTTATTTCCACATTAGCTATATCAACCAACCAACCAACCAACCAACCAACCGACCAAACCAACCCGTTGCAATGAACCTAGGCACACACCGAGACTAGATCGTAAACATTTATGAACCTTCTTCACCACCACTGCCACAGAAAGAGAGAGAGACGGTGCAACCATGGAAGGAAAGCGTTCCTCGTTCGCATCCTGACACGCATCATAAAGCCCTCCCGGTAGCAGCACAACCCAACCTCTACTGCTATCAGCTACTGGCCAGCAAAGGCTTTCGGCGTATGACGGATGGTAAATCTTGGCAACGCAATCACTCACTCGGACCGATAAATAAGAGGAAAAAGAAAAGGAAGTTGCCGGTCCGGTTGACCGGTCGGACGTTCCAACTCGAACCCACTCGGTACCCACTTAAAATCCGTAGCTCCGTAAAAAAAAATCCGGAAGAAGCACCGAAAACTCCGCATCCCCAGACCCGGAACCGGGACCGGCAGTGGAAGGAGGAGTGAAATGAAAGTCTATACAAAGCAGGGGCGGCTTCCCTTTAATTTATGGTTGCTTTCAGTTCAGTTCACCAAAGAGCAGAGCAAGGGCCTATTTTTACTCTCGTGCTTCTGGGTTCGAAACCGAAGCCGAAAGAAGCTCCGCCTCATTCCAGGAATCCATCGAACAGTGATACGAGACCGGTACATGGTTCCCACCCTCAGTAAAAGGTACACGCGGCTCCGAATGCTTCGAACGGTGCCAGTGCACCCGGGAGTTCAGGATAACGAATGCCAGTTTTTCCAGGAACCATTTTCATTCGATTGCCCACAGACAACTTACTCTTCCAAATTTATGGCATCGAGGACTGTATGGGAGGCCCATTTGATGGGAGCATCCGTGTCCGTGTCCGATACATTGATGGACTACTGCCATGCCATGATGCGTGGCCATGATGCTGGTGCTCGCTCGCTGCAGAACCGAGGTTATGATGCCTCGAAATTCTTTCATTAGGACCAATCGTTACAACCTCAATAACAACGGGAGGTACCTGCAGCTACCTTCAAAAAGGTGAGCTTCTTTAAGGGTCGCCTTTTCCCGACTGAAGTATCTTCTTAGGGGGTTCACCTATTCCAGATCGAGTGGACCGAATGGCTTAATTTCTCCGGCCATCGTCCGGACCGGTGACTGGAAGGTAGCTCACTCACGATGCGTTGACAGCCGTGATTGAGAGACGGAAGCTCGTTAATCTAGGCTAGGCCAGGGAAGGGACCCGGAATCCGATGTCGTTCACATTCGGCATCACTTTCAACCACGTAGTTCCTCCTGCCGTGGCCACTCGGTGGTTTCTTCGTTTAGTGCTGGTGGTGTAGGGCCAGTGGTTCGTTCAACCGTCCTCTCGAGATGAACATGTCACTTTTCATCAGGACGAAAAGCGATGAAAGATAACTCGGCACCCGGGGCGACAGTTCGTCCGTCCGTATCCTGAAAGATATGCTCCGGTCCGGTGCTCCACGATTCGCTCTCACACACACACAGACATCGATGGTGATGTCATTCGTAATCCTTTTAACTAAGGCCAGTGCTTGGTCAGCTGTTTCGAGAGTGTTTGCCCAGAACTCCTTTGAACCGTACCGACGTTTGGACGGAACTACTTTTTGGAAGAAAGTTTCTTCCAGGAAGTTTTGTGAAGTTGCGACCCCAAATCGCATGCGACGAAGACATTGAAGTTGTTAGAAGTTCTTGAACATAAGCGATGATTTGGGAATATAGGTGAAAATAGACTTTTTTCTAAACGAAAGGCAATACGAACTTCTTCATTTCCTCTCTTTAAACCCGAGTCCAGAAATCCAGAACGATTGCCAAATCTTCTCCACAACAACGCAACACAGATCGAATGCATAATCAAATTTATGTTCATATTCAACAATGTTTTTGTGGAGCTCTTCCTCCCCAAAAGGACCTGCAACAGAGAGAGAGAGAGCAACTCAGAGGATAAACTCATTTACCTTTAATCGGGGATTCACTCACTGGTGGAATTTGCAAATTGACAAATCTCATTCAACAAAAGGGGTTGCCCAAGCGTCCGGGGAGAACACACCGACACAATTCGATCAAACAGATAACTCGCAATTCAATTACAGCTGCTTCTTCTTCTTCTTCTTCTTCGCTAAGCCAAACGATTGGCTAACACTATGCTGCCCCAGTTTTGCCCCCTTCTTTGTGTTACTTCCCGGAAACACTTTTGCATACGTTCGATTGGGATCTTTCGGCTTTTCTAACCACAAACAACCCCCGACCTTTGACCGGTGGCACGTTTCGCAACCCACAAGTGTCAACGTAATGGGCTTTTCGGGATTCGGGGGAAGTCGTTTGCCTGACCATCGTGTTTGTTAGCACAAAATATGCAGCACCCTGCTGGGTGTCCTGGGCCCCTTGCAGATCCATAACATGATTGCTGGGTTACGGCCATAGATCCATAGCTACTGTATTGTGTTTTCTGTCTGTTTGTGGTTGCGAACGAAACAAACTATTTCTATTTCGGTTGTTTTTTTTTCAAAATTGCACATCAAAACATGAATCACCGGGCAGAGCGTTGGTCCGAAGAAAGAACCACTCGAGGCCACAATTCTGTCTTAGTGCCACAGGCCCTAAGTGCCTCGAAAGCCTTTAAGAGGATGAACCGGAACTGATTACTTTCGACAGCGTTCTAGAAATGGCACCAGCGGGCCATTTCTGGGACTGCAGCAGCAGCACCAGCAGCGAAAAGCCACTCGAGGTGTTGAAAAGCTTTCTTCAAAATCCCGACCCCCGCCCTCCCTCCCCCTTCACGCAAAGTGTGAGTTTTGAATCGTTGCCAAAAGTCCTGCTTCAGACTGATTCACGGACAGAGACCGTGGGGGTGTCTTTCGATTTAGTTTTGCTCCCTCTCCCTCGCTCTCTCTTTCTTTCTCCCTCCCATCTGCCTCTAGGCTGCAAAATTAATCCTCTTGAGCGACCGCTAGGCTAGCCGACACTACAAGTCACAAGTTCTGGGGGGGGAGCCGCCTAGAAGGCGTGTTTCAACTTGAACTCCGGCCTGTGCTGCTGGCCACAGGCTGGCTGATTCGCTGCAAATTGCTCCCCTCGCCAGGAAAGGGGTGTCCTCGAGTGTGGGAGAATAGGCCGGATGGCACACCGATGCCTGATGCACACAGCATCCCCAAGTTGACCCTTTGGTGGAATCATAAATTTTTAAATCCTCTCCGGGTGCCAACCTCTTCCGAACACCAGCGCGACTGTCTCCGTCCGACGCTGACTTACAATGGCTCGAATCGGAAAAGGCTCTTTCTGCCATTAGCAGTTGGTCGTCGCGTTGGTCGCTTGGCTGACTCCAGGGGTGGTCGAGTGGTATAAAGAATTGGTGACACCATCAGCAGCAGCAGCAGCAGCAGCTGGAGAGCATTTCTATCTAAAAAGATAATAATAGTTTTCCTGGTACGGGAGTGGGTGTGGCACTAGGCAGAAGGCGTTGCCGTTAATCCCTTGGTAGAGTGCGGGTGCGCCAGGAGTACGAGGAGGTGTCGTAAATTAAGAGTGTCCCAGTGACTGTGTGCGCGAGCTGACACCGGACACAGATACAGACCGTAATCCTTCGCTTTTGGTCCAAAACGAAGCGCGGCGAGGACGGCATTGCGGAATCGCACAAAACGGAATGGAGCGCAAAGTCAAAAGCAGTCATTTTTGCAGGAGCCTTCCCACGAAGACTACCCTTGCCACGACCCTTTCCTGTCTCACACATCCTTCTGTTCCTATCCTGCGACGAAACATTGCGAACTGCAAAAACTGTGTTCCGGGTTGGTTGTCTTACCGGTTCTGTTCCTTTTTTTTTTTTTTGCTCCAGTTGCAGCTGAGCCAGAACAAGCTGTCGGCAACCGCAACGGCGTCGTCGACGACAACGACAACGACGACGCCGACCCCCGCGGTTAGTGCAGCGACAGCCGTTGCAGCAGCAGCAGCAGCATCGACAGCGGCCGCCTCCACGGCATCGCACTCAACTACCATCCCCGGACTGGTGAGCAGCAGCAGCGGCAGCACTAAAGCCAGCACGAGCCACAATAGCAGCAGCAACAGCAGCAGTAATGGCGGAAGTGGCGATTCTAATGGATCCTCCTCCGTCACCGCCACACCATCCGCGTCATCCGCAACACCAACAACAGCGTCAGCGACGGCTGTTAGTGCGGTTTCGGCGAGCGCTGCGACGACACCGGCCACCGGTGCCACGGCACCGACTGTCGTGCCCACCAAGCTCGAACAGAAACCGGTCGAGTGCAATCTGTGCCACCGGAAGTTCAAAAATATTCCCGCCCTCAACGGGCACATGCGGCTGCACGGTGGCTACTTCAAGAAGGACTCGGAAACGAAGAAATGTGATAAGAAGGAGCACACGGGACCTCCGCTGCAGACGGCCAGCGTCGGGGTGCGGGCCCTGATCGAGGAGAAGATCATTAACAAGCGCAGCAAGGATTTGAAGGTAAGCGGTTCATGTTTGATGTTCGATCTGCTTTACTGTTGTACGGTCCTGTGAGTTCCGGCGGAACTGGGCTGTTGATTGTTGCAAAGTAGCCATCCAGAGGCAGTATTATTCTTATGAGGTGATGCCCGATGCAATTTAAAACAAATTAGATCAATTTTGTATGAGAATTATAAAGAACTATTACTTAAGAGGGGGCTTCGGTTATTTCGGTTAAAAAAAATGCTTATTTTTAACGATTTTTAGTAAAGAAACCATACAACTTAATTTTTCCAAAATAATGTCATATTAAAATACAACTTTTCAAGAATATTTGGTTCTATTTTGGAAAAGATTTGATCAAAACTACGTTCATGGCATCCAATCTAAAAAGGCATGTGAGCAAAACTATACTTTTTACGGTGCCCTTCGTAGTCACGTGCTGGGTCATTAAAAATATTTAAATGAATATTCTTTTGTTAGATTATGAGTTTATCCAGATAGCCCCGTTGAGTTTGTGTTAAATTTCTTATTTTTCGATTTTTGGCAGATGTTTGAAGTTGAAAAAGTGATGCTTTTTTCAATATTGCTCAAAAAACGACATTTTACATAATAAAAAAAAATGTTTAAAAAAAAGTATCAACAATTATTTAAAATAACTCGACAGGACTATATGGTATACAGATGCAAATAGTATACAGATTATATGTTCAAAATTTCAAATCGATCGGTCCAGTAGTTTTTATGCTACGATGGGCACCGATTTTGAAAACGTAGGTTTTGGGAAACGCGATTCAAAGTTGCGAAATGCATTGAGCCTTGTATGAAAGGTGGATGTTCAAAAATCAATATCTTTGTCAGTTTGGCTTCGATTTATCCCAAAGTTTTACACAATACTCTTGAAAGGATAAGCACTCATATAAAATGTAAAAAGTAAATGCAAAAAAATTTAAAAAATACCGAAGCCCCCTTTAAGGAACATTAAATTTAGTGATAACCAGCTTGTCCATCATGCGACTCAGAATTGTATCATAAGACTTATCTCAGAGTCTCGTTATCGTATTTGTTATCCATTTCTTTGCTACTTCAATATTTTCAACCAAACTAGTCCATTCCGTTACGATTCCATGCTGCTCTCCGGTACAACAATCAGCTAGTGCCAGTTTCCTCTTCCCCTTTCTCGATGTCACCTCTTCCGTTTCTCTTCTGTTTCATTTCCTAACCTGTGTTCCGTATCTTTCCAATCGGTGTACCAAACTCGTCCCACCACTCGTCCGCACCCGTTGGGTAATGATAGAATCTATTATTGAAGGGTTCGTTCGTCGTACCGGCACCACCGCTGACCGCACGCCGGCTGATCGAGGCCAGCGAAGCATTCCTCTCACCCAACAAACCGGGCACGGTCGCCATCGTCTCGACGCAGAACGGTACCACGCAGATCATCAACACCGGGACGCTCCACTCGAAGACCACCACCCTGCTGGCCACTTCCACTGGCACACCGGCAACCGTACCCTCCTCGCTGACGATCAACGGTGTAACGACGGCCACCACGACGGCCGGTACGATCATGACGCCCGGTGCCAACAGTACGACCGAACTGAAAGACGCCACCTTGATCGCGCTGCTCAAACGTGGCACCAAAGTGGCCGTCAAACGTGCCATCACTTCGGGGGAGGCCGCACCACCACTAACGACTGTTCAGCAGCAGCAACAGCAGCAGCATTCGCTGACACCAACGCTCATCACGACTACATCGGCCTCCAGCGTTAATACGACGCAACTCATCAGCACCCTTGTCTCTCCATCCACCGGACAGTCATCGACAACAGCAGCAACAGCAATAGCAGCACCATCGAGCGCTAAGGTGACCACCACCAATACTGCAACCCTATCTGGGAGCACGGCCGAGAGCAATCCCCTTTCGCTGACCATCTCGCAAACTCCGAACGCATCCGGTGACGTATTTACGCTCGCTTACTCCACCGATTCCGGCGGAGCGACTACCTTCTTCAGCGATAACGACGTGTACAGTGTCAGTGATACGGCCATGTTGCTACAGGCCGTCGATTCGATCCAGCTACTACAGGACTCCTCATCAACCGAACCGCTCGATGAGATCGCACTGTCCGACTACGGTTCCATCAGTGATCATCAGTTCACGCCATCACGCCAGATCCAAGCCGTACTGGACTCACCGTTGCCCGAGAGTCTGGCCGAATTCGGTGCCCTCAATTCGAAGGATTTCGTCCTTTACGGCGGCGCATCAACGGCCAGTGCCACCGGTACGGTTAGCTCGTCGGCGTCAGGGTCTACCGGTGTGACTAGCGTGGTGACGAGCTTGCTCGAATCCCCGGCCTCCGGTTCGCACATTTCTCCCCTGCCCTCACCACTCGCCTATCCAACGCCTCCGGCATCGCACGAGGCCGTTGCGCAGGCATCGCCTTTCCTGGACGATTCGCGCCACTTCACCGATGCCGGTTCGTTCTTCGACGACAAACGCAACCAGAACTTCCTGGACGATGGGTTCTTCAAGACCGAACCGAAGGATGCCGACATTAAGCTGTCGGACAGTGAGAAAATACTGGCCCTGAAGAACGAACTGCTGGACGAAAACCATGATCTGTTCCGGACGAACAAAAACATTCTGGATGATCACTGCGAGCTGTTCAAGTCGGAGGATAGTTTCTTCAGTGAAACGAAACCTTCCT
>NC_064874.1:25579402-25599402 GCF_943734745.1 Anopheles darlingi | reverse complement strand
AAGTCTGGAAGTTACAAATCGTACCCCTCTCGGCGACAAATCGATGTTTGTAGATGACTTGTTGGGAGAAGGATTGGGTCAGAGAGGCGGTGCCGGATCGCTGATATCCGCCATCCATCCGCGGGTGCCGCGGGCCAGTCCGCCATACACTTGTACATACTAACATTCACTTACATGCGTAACCCATTGTTATGACTTTTAGACTTAAACACACCACAAACACGATACACACACTCTTGCCGGTCTTGCCGGAGTCGGAGTGTCGAAGCAGCAGTAGTGTGGATTGGTCAAAGTAAAGTTAAAAAGCAAACAGGAAAAGACAAATTATGGGGATGCTGACCGGTGCCATGATCGGTGATCGGGATGCTCTGCTGTTATGCCGGTCTCTAGCTCGCTCTCTCTCACTCTCCCTTTCGCTTTTTTCTCTGCCATCCTTATCCTTTAACCTTCTCTTCAACTCGTCCCAACTTCCTGGAGTTTGCTCGCCAGTTTGCAAGCTACTTACCACCGTGAATCGCCCATCGTTTGCCACCGGTAGCCAGCGCCAGGCAGTAGCGCTCGCCGGATCAATCACTGCAGAGTACTTTCAGTATTAAACATCGAGAAAAACAACGGGCATTTTCCGGAAGAATCAGACAAACGAGTGAAGTGAGGGAGAGAAAGGGAGCGAACGGCCGCAAAGAAAGCAGAGACCACCCGTGACCCACCGTGGCGCACCGGTCGCAACCGAAGTTACAAAAATCGACCGCACGAAAAGGGTTGGAGAAGGCAGGGCTTAAAAGAAGAGATTGAACTATGGTTGTATCTAGCAGTTAAGTGTTGATCAATGTTCTTAATTCTATCAGTAATTGCATCGCATTGCGTCGTTTTTGCGTACGGAGCGGAGCCGCGGTGTTCTAAGCCCGCCCTAACCTATCTATCGATTTTATTCGCGAGGACGCGAGGGTACCGCTTGAAGCTTGAATGCACAGCAACCACAGAGGCGCCCTAGCGGATGTGGTCATCCGTGAGTGAAAAACAGAACATGGTTGTTTCCCTAGAGCGTAAAATGCTAAGACATGGGCCTTCAGGGCCCCTCAAACCAGACACATCCCTACAGACAGGGCAAACCACCGGCAACGGATGCGTATTACTTACTAGCAGGGTTCAAGCACCGTGAGCGGTGCGATGGTGTTGAGGTGTTCGGTGTTTAGTATTCTATGTTTTTTTTATTGTTCCGTATGCGTTAAAATCCTTCCTAAACAGCCTACAAATCGGTTGTATGGGCTCGTACTCGTATATCTGTTATGGGATGGAAGTTACTCAAACTGTACTCAACGATGATGGAATTGTCTCCTTTTTGCTCAAATCAAAACAGCTCAAAACCGTACGATATTAGTGCCCGATATTAAACACGAGGTAAACACGTTGATCCATTACTCCGGTTCCGGTCGGTTCCACTATGTGTTTGTGGCAATGCCAACAGCATCTCGCTGATGATTTGTGATATAATTAAAACCCAGCGCCGCACCATGAAAGCTCAAAGTAAACGGCCCCCCGAAAGTATCGACGCCGCCGCCGCCGCCGCCGCCGCCTACCGGTGGTGCCAAGGTGCCGGGAGTGCAACATGCGATCGCGCACAATAATGATTCAATCATTTTTCTTAGCCAAAACAGTGTACTTAATTCGCTCAAAACTATCGTATTGCGAGTCGGTTAGATTAGTTGCAATACGCAGCAACAACACAGCAACCTGATTTAACTGTTATATTTCTTACTCTTTACACAAAACCCGGAACCCGGCCATTTGTTTTGACGATCACGTGCTTACGTGCTACAAGACCTCTCTCCTTCCCTTTCTATCTCTCTCTCTCTCTCTCTCTCTCTCTCTCTCTCTCTCTCTCTCTCTCTCTCTCTTTCTTCCCCTTAGGCAACCCTCCCCACAGGAAGGGGTCGCCCAGTGTAAAAACGAACAAAAATCGAAATCAAATACTCCGCGTTGTGATTTTTAACGGTATTAAAAAAAAGGAAGCAAAATGGGGGAAAATGGTGGGAAAAGCCTGCCGGAAATCAATCCACTCGACAAATCCGGGCGGTGCAAATCTCAATTCACTGTTTATACAACTGGATCTAGAGCAATTTTAATCAATAATTTGTTGTGGTTTTTCGTCATTTTAATTTAAACCCTCCCCCGTTGATGGAGGAGAAAGCCAGCCTCCCAGGCTCAGCGGCCAGCGAGCACTCCTCTATTGATACATAACCGTTTTACCAGACGAAGCACAACACGAATGAAGAAGCTCGGCGTGCCGCAGGATGTGCGAGATGCGAGTGAATAGAGAGAAGTAGCGAATTTGCCAACACGGAAAAGGGACGTGAGGATCGAGTGAACGGAAGGCAGACAGACGAAGAGACACAAAGATTTTCCAAACTAACATCTTCCAACTCTTCTAGCTCTTGTTCTATGTCTCTCGAAAGACAAGTTATCTCGTAAGCAAAACCTTCCCCTCCTACAATCCCCCACACACCGTACCGTACACCCCGAGCCCGAGTTCCTTCGTTCCCCGTCCCAATAACTTAATGCTAAACGCGCATAATGAAATGATGGAATGAAATTGAGATAATAGAAGTTAATACATATCAGTTTTTCTAGAAGAAATTGAACGTAACAAAACAGAGGTAAGAAAAAAAAATGCAAATGTATTGCTGTACATGTTCTTATAAACGACGGGCACGAGCAAAAGGGGTGACGAAAGGTAACGAAATAGGGGTAAAAAACGGAGGATGGTCCATCCCAATCCCCCCACTCGTCCGGCCCAAAAAAATAAGGCCCGACAAAGGGACAAAACTTTTAATAAGAAAATGAACAGGAAGAGAAAAATGACAATGACAGTCAATAGTAGGAGAATCAACCTTAAGAAACGTGTTGTGTACCTTAACTTATTAAATACTGTAGCAAAAATGCTAAGAAATGAGAAGAAAGCGCGTAAATGAGGGTCGTGGATGGAAGCGGAACACGAAGATGCCAAATTAATTTTAAAAACAAATCAAACCAACCCCCCCCCCCCCCCCAAAGTGGGTCTCCAGTATGTATGTGTGTACGTGCGTGCGCTTAAGAGTCTAGCGTAGAGTCCGATCTCCCAGCGTGGCATAATTGACGACGAGCAGGACAATGACATGAAACTCAAACCACGATGAATGTTGTGCAATAAAGCGGAGTCGCCGGAAACTACTTCCGGGACTCGCGGGCCTCCCCCCCCCCCCCCCCCCCCAAAATGCCAAATAGAGAACCGATCGACCGATCGAAGGATCGATCGCCTACCGCCGCCTCTCAGTGTCGAAGGAAATTAAAAGTAATATTCAATGACAATCCTACCGGCCCGGCCGGATGCCGTCTCTGTTGCGGGACGGATTTTCTAATTGAATGGCGATCCTTGCAGCCATCAGCCACAACACGAAAACACAGATACAAATCCTATGTTCAGCCATTGCACTCATCATCATCATCGTCATCATCGTCATCAGCATTATTGCCTAAACCGTGTACACACAGTAGCTCAATCGCATAGTCAGAAGGGTCTGATTTAAAGTTTTTTTTTAATTCTCAAATTCTCTGTTGAGGCGAAGACAATTGATTCTAATTGGTGTGTATTGATTACAAGAAAAAAAAATGGCATGCTCCAATGCTAGATCAAATGGCATCACAGAACTCTTTGCTTATTATCTTGTGTCCCAAATTGGTTCCCTGTAACTGCTTTAAGCAACATAGTAACCCGCGTCACTCGAACTCAGTATAACCATCGCAACAGTGACGAAAGAGTCAGTGAAAGAAAGGAGTATCGTTTCGTCTCTAAAGACATGCCCAGGTTGTGTGAAAGTGTTGGCACTACTATTCTTATGTTACTATGATTGGCAAATTTCCGGATTTCCGTTTTATTTCCGTCACCAACGGAGTAGCTTACCTTTAAGGTCCCAGTTGTTGTTTTAGTCGTGTAAGGTCCCCTTAGTTATCGATTTGTTAAAACCAAAAGCCCCTCCCCCGTGTTTCCCTAATTCCTTACATTACGTTGACGTTTGAGACGGTTCAACGATAAGATTTACGATGTGTTTAACTACCCATTACCCATTAGTGGCTAGCATTACTCTAAAATATCGACTTTAGTTTCGTTGTGTTTAGTCAATTGTTTGAAACTGGATTTCGAACGAAAGGGCTATTTCCTTTTTATGGTTTTTTGCTGTTTATAACATGTGTTCTAATACATTCATCAACTTTCCGCGTTGTATCATTAATGTTAAGGTTTGTTTGGCGCACGATCTGTTCGCGGCAACAACAATAAAAGAAAGAAAAGGTTCGCAGATTGTATTGTTGCATAGTAAATTACGAGAAATGTGACTAGATAAGAAAACGGAGAATAGGCATAGCCCACGCATCACAGCATCCAATCCTAAGCCAAAATGCTATCTACACACACACACACAAACACACACACACAAGCCATCCAACACCGCGCTCCCGGAGCAAAGCCGTGTATTTATTGACGATTATTGTATTGTGCGGTTAAATATCATTGTGTCATGAATTGAATAGTAAGCTATAATATTTAAATGGAAATCATCGGAATACCATTACGCATTAAATTACCATTACTCACCATTAAGTAACAAGTTATTTGCGGTATAAGCCGATAAGCCGGCACACGGTCGATCACAGAATGGGAAAGCTTAATGTGTTCGCGAACTAAACCAGGCTTGAGAGCATCAAGAGAAAAAACAAGGAACAGAAGGAAAAAAGGATGAAAGAGAAGTAGAGAGACAGAGAGAGAGAGAGAGAGAGAGAGAGAAAGAATATGAAAATGATACAAAACCCCCAGCTCACAGAAAGACAAACAAGCAAACTGTATACAATTTTAATCAAACAGAACAAAAAAAAACGCTAGAAGTAAGCGATGAAAGACGTCCCATTTACACACTCCGCGCGGAAGAAGCGCGAGAGCGGTTACCATTACGCCTCCGTTACGTTCAAATCTGTTTAGAGGGCGCATCACCGGGCAGGTGTAAGAAATCCCCCCCCAAACTGCGGGGGTAATAAAAAAGTGGACGCCAAGGAGCGCGTGTGGATAGACAATTGTAAGAGATTTAAAGTTAAAAAAAGCGATGAAAAGCAAAAAACCCGAACACTCATCCACACACGCTATACATGGCATGGCATCACACAGAAGCATACTTAAGAATATAAATGTTTTCACTGTTAGTTTTTAATGTGATTATTAACTTATAAGGACATGCGCGGTAGAGGCCGGCAGATGCCGTGTGCGGAGCGGATGGACAGTATCGCAGGACGCGGATCGCGAATCCGCGCCGATTGCGCGAGGTACAAAGGGTAAATGGAAGGGGCAGCAGGTTAGAAGGGGCAGGCAGAGTGTTGTTTAATAATGGAGAGACAAACTCGATTACCAAGACACGGGGACACGATTTCATTTCAGTTAATATGCCTGGATTGAAAGAGTTTTCCTGAACAGTTTCCTCGGCACGCGTCTAGTCGTGTGTCCGCAATCATTTGCTATTTATTTCCGAGAAATCTCCCACTCCGCTCTTGCACTCCATCCGCCCCCCTCCCAACAAACTAGCAGACAAATCATCCGAAGAATAATCGAAAGCCAAACACCCAATCCGTTGGTTTGACTGGCGAGTTTCGATGAGCGGCACTCTGTGAGACGATTTCATATACAAAACGAACAATGAAGATATTACCTTCGCTCATCAACCTTGCTCTCTCGGTTAGTGACTCTTACTTGAAAAGCATTAGTAAATGAAACTGGAAACAACATTGTCAATTGTGAAACAAACAAACGAAACTTTACCGGAAACGTCTTCATTATCATCCGCATCATCAGCATCATCTTAAAGCAAACAAGCAAAGAAGAGTGAAATGCAGCAGCATAATGGTGTACGCTTTTGCGTGTAGGCCAAACATCCCGAAGAGGCCAGGGAGGGGAACACGTATACTCACTACACTGGACACACACGCATAAAGACACATCTATCAGATGCACCACGCAGACAAAAGAAACATCGAAGAATTTTAATTGTTACCCGCCGTTAAGCTTTTATGCGTTTTTTCGGGGACAGCAGTGCCCGATCGTGGGCTTAGCGTGGAATCGTCTCATTTGCATACATTTGCCATACAACGAACCATGCTCCTGACGCTGCAGCGTTTGCCGCGGCAACAGGTATCGGAATCGGAATCGAAAATCGCTTGCTCACTCGCTGCAAGGATGCAAGGCATCTTTTGCGTACCGCAGCATCACTGGCCTCAGCATTAGCATTAGTAATGGAAAAAAAATGGAAATCGATGTGTTAACCGAAACAACGCAGGCAACGACTCAACAGCTATTCCTCTATTCAATGTTCTTCGATTTTAACATTATTGTTCTCTGTAAGCCTTGCGTTGCTGCTTTGGCTTTTTTGTGAAACGACGATGAAATATGGAAATCGCACGATCGCTACCTACCAAGCGGTGGATGATTATTGTGCGATAATTGAGCAATCGCTCCCATACACAGAGCAGCAGTAGCCTTCTTCGAAGGAGATGGCCGACGCGTGTTACACCAGGAAAGCAAGGATTGTGTGTGTGAGTGAAGAGATTAAAGAGAGCGAGTAAAGAAAAACATGAAAATAAAGCAAAATTCTGTGATTTCCAAATGTAATTAACACATTTTCTCTCTCATGGAAAAACAAAATTTTCTGGAAACCGTTAAACGATGTTAGTAGGGGTGCATGAAGACCTCCAAGGAGTTCGTTGTGAGTTCGTAGCTTGGAGTGTCTCAGGAGGAGCAACGATTTTAATACTACTCTCGCACACTCCTAAAACTCATTCTCTCTTTCTAAGCCCTCAAGGAAACGCAAGATGCCGGAAGAAGCAAAAGGAAAAGAAACATGTAAATCACAGACCTTATTGGATAAACTGTTGTGGAATGCGTGAGTGTGTAGAAAAAGGAAGACGCTTTGACGAGGCGTTAGATTCGCCGGAAAACGAAACAAAGCCATAACCTTATCGAACGGAGTCCATCATCAGGATAAGGCATCATTTGAAAACGTTGCAAAGAAAAAAAAACAGATAATTGAGGAGACAGAGTGAGTAAATAATAAGAAATATAAAAAAGAAACAAGCCGATACATGATACAAAGAAGAAAGTAAAAACAAAAGAAACCAGAGAACGTAGTCAGACGAGAAGAAACAGATAAATATTCCAGTGCCAGTGCTATTTTTAAAGACAAGTAGAAAAAAATCAAAGTTGAGAAGGAAAACCGGAAGCAGAAAAAGAGAAGCGGAAGAGAGCGGCATACGAAAATCAGAATCAACGCAACTGTAAGCCGTTCAGTTAAAAGTTACCGATTACAACTAGTAGCAGTGTGAAGCGCGTAGCACGGAACAGATGTCGGAGAGGGTTTATTAGTGACAGCAGCTGGGCATAGATTGAATCAAACCCCAGGAAAAGAGTGATCAAAAACCCATGGAATGAGTAGCTAAACGTGACAAACAGCGGGAATGGGGATGAGGATGGGACAACAGCCCGTGAACCGCGTAATTGAAGATGAGAAACGATGTATATTTTAAACTAAATGTGTGTATAAAACCAGCAAAAACTGTGGAAATGCCCGAAAAAGAAAAGAAATATATGTAATGTAAATTCTATTTAAAACCCAGATCGTCGCCCATCATTTGCGTTTAGTTTAACAGCTTATTTTCTTTTAAGTGCATTGTGTGCGTTAGCCGTTGCGTTGGATTTTTCAAAAACATTTGGATGATTTTAACACTTTCTTGGGTGATAAAAAGGTACAGAATTTTTTCTCGCTCTTTCCCTCGTGCGAGAGCGAGAAAAAAGCTCAAGCCTTTGGACTATGGGCGCGAATTTATTTTTAAAAGTCAAAGCGATTAAGCCACGGTGGGAATATTGGGAAAAATTCTAATGGAAAAGTAGACCACACCCTTTTATAAAAAAACCTTGACAGTGATGATCAATAAAATATGAGCATTTTCTCAAAAAAGGAAAATGTTTCACCAAAACTCATGGGCTGCATGGCACTGTACCGTTGTTTTGGCTTTTCTTCTTCTTCTTAAGATTTTTTGTGTGGAAATTTTTAAGGGTTTTTCGTGAATTTCTTGATAAAAATAAAGGTGATAAGAACAAAATCAAGACCCAGGAAGCTGTATTCTCAATAGCCGCACAGAAGAAAAACCGATTGAGATAGAAAAACAAGTGGAAAGTGAGTTATTGATAAGAAAACAGTTACTACGTTAGTAAAAACTAGTGCTTTACAGTCCAAAAGGCGTCCTCCGTGTGGCGGCTGCGACCGTGAAGCGTTTCTCGTTGCTGCAATCGTTCCCGCACGGCTTCAAGATTAACTACTCAAAGTTCCATGGCTCGATCTCGCTCTCGGCGATGTCGAAGGTACGTTTCTCTGGCTGATATACAACCCGGTATGCCATGGTGTGCCGGCACCGGCAAGCCTGTTTCCAAGCAAGAACCGGCACGGCGACCATCCGTCCGGTTTCGTTAGAATCTCATTAGAGAACCTGTTCCCAACAAAACCGGCTTGTAATCTGGGAGCGACCGGAGCGAAGGACAAAATAGCTTTCACCTCCAGCACCGTTCGGCATTCCTTATTGTGCGTTAGTAGTGGCAACAGCAACGTGATGGCTAATGAAGATCTTCTTCCCGAATCGCAGCCGATCCTGTACTCGTACTGGCGCAGCTCCTGCTCCTGGCGTGTCCGTATTGCGCTCAACCTGAAGGAAATCCCGTACGACATCAAACCGATCAGCCTGATTAAATCGGGTGGGGAACAGCACTGCAATGAGTACCGGGAGGTGAACCCGATGGAGCAGGTCCCGGCCTTGCAAATCGGTAAGTCGTTCGGTGCTCTGGAACGCTATTTATTCAATCTTCCTTCGTAAAACACTCTTCCAGTTCATCCTTAACATAAGTGATGGTGTAGTTGAAGAAATAGATGGCTTGATCAAGGCACTGGCTCAACTTCTCCCGTGCCAACTCGATATCGATAGCGAAGCGATCGGAATGGCCGTATAGTTTCAACCGCAAATCGAACCACTCATTCTCGTGCTCCTGCAAACGATGGCTCAGCAGCTGCTCCTTGCTGCTACTGTTCGTTTCTTCAGCAAGCACTCCCAAAACCGCTCCAGCACTGCGCTGGGAAAGCAAATTTGCAGCGTGTAGTGCCTCGTTATACTCGTTGCTATCTTCGCTGGCCATCGTCTGGAGTAGGTTCGCGGAACAGTAGGAAATATCGTCACCGAGAAGCTGAGCGTAACTGCGTTGTGATTCACGTGCCACGATGAGACACAGTTGCTGGTTCGATGATATATCGCCGTCGAAGGATTCGATGAAATCGAATACTTCCTTTGTGCGTTCACGACCTATGCTGCTGCTCGTTGCTATAGCAGCCAGAACTAGACCGTTCGCGGTAGAAAACGTGCTACGTTGGTTCTCATCTATTTGAACCACACCAAAGGTGATGTTACGTGCCAGAAAAGCGAACTGAGTTTGGTAATCTAACAGCACGTTCGTACTGGCCAATGCGTTGACCGATATCGCTATCAGAGCCAGAATCAAGACGAACACCGAACAAACATGGCACTGCATATTGCAAATAGATCAAAACTCACTAGCCTACTAGCGCAACCACTACGATATGTTGAAACGCACTGAAAGGAAAAGGATTCGACCGAGTTTAATTCAATCCGTTAGCCCATAATCTGGCGCCGCTTTTCAAATCAATCATCGTACCGGAGAGATAACAATTCGGATCAATAAAAGGTGCTATAAACCGTACGGAGTCCAAACGATGGTTTCGCATTAGTGCGAATGTTTATTCATCCTTTGATCTCGCTCGCTCAAACCGCGATGAAACAGTTAAAATCGATCAACGTTTCGATCAAAAGCAAATCATTTGCTCGATGATCCCCAATCGTCGTAAGACATGCATCCATTGCGTTACCTATGTTGCTTACGGCATCTTCGTAGCGATCGAGCTCGAGCTGTAACGATGGTTCATAGGAACTCCACAGGTCCTGGTAGGAGCGTAGCTCATCCGAAAGCTTCTGCTCGATGCTGCCACTATCGAATACGTCGCTCATTGCAATAACTCGCACTGCCTGATAGTTGGCGGATGGAAAGATTCGCAGCACAGACGATGCCTGCGGTCGGAAACGTGTCAATCCATCATACTCAAGCGCAAAGTACGTGTTCTGTACACATTCCTGTAGATCAACGCCCCATATTGTTCGGTATTCGCTACGAAGCTGATGGAGCTGCTCATTGCATTCCTCACTCAGGTTGTCTTGGGCGGTCTCTACCAGATTAGCTACAAAGTCGTCCGCATGCCGGGATTGCACTGTCGCGTTGGCTAGCTTTCCCAGGACAAACCGATTCAGCTGACCGTTAAGCTCGTTGTTGGTGTTCCAACTGTCCGCAACATTGTGTATGACGTAGAAGCTTAGATTGCTTAGCTCAGCCTGGTAATCGACAAGATATGCCTCCGTCTGGCATGGTCCAATAGAGAGCAGAACACTTGCCATCACACCTAACAGCAACAGGAAATCACGTGCCGTCATCTTACGCTTCTGTGCGTCAACTTGCCTCTAAAATCAACCGGCTACTGATCGTTGTTTTAGGGGTTTTCCCCTAGTAATTCTATACCCCCGCATTGACCCCACTCCCCCCCTCCAAAACAGGCCTACTTTTTACGCTTTTATTGAACTTTATTGCCACGCATTAAACCGAGTCTAAGGCGGAAGCCGATAACAGTGCGAACGGCCGGTCTGCCTCGTATGTCGTCGTCTATCCCAGGTAACAATCGTCATCGAGATAACTCTTGATGTACTCCATATCGTTATCCTGCCAGTAGTATGCCTCATCCCGACAGTCCTCGAAGCGGTTGATCGTAATGTACGCATCATCGCCATGCTTCGCCAGTTCTTCATCGAGCAGTACACGGTAGCTTTCGCGCAGGTTGATATAGAAATCCAATTCGTCGGCGAGCTCCGCCACAACCGCCTCATTATCCAGAATATTATTCCGTGCTAGTGTGATGATGGTTTGGCTAACCGAACGGGTGTTGAAGTGGGAGTACGATTGTTCGTACGGCATAAACCGGTTCAGCGAATCAGCACGCAGATCGGCGAACGCGTAGTACGCACAGTCTTGTATGTCAAACTCCTGGAACATACGGTACAGCTCGAACAGGAACAGCGCATACTCGCGACACTCTTCGTCCACGTTGTCCCGATTGATGATGTACTGCTCGGTATCGTGGCTCACCTGGCGCATTCGCGGGATCATCGTACCGAACTCGAGTATCATCTCGCGGTTAAACTCACGAATTAGGTCACCGTTGAAGGCTCGTTTCTGCTGCAACTCAAACTCGACCTCATTGGCCAGGGCCGAGAAGTTGCCATTATAGTCGACGAGCACGTTACCGAGTGTGCCGCTTAAGCTAAAGCAAGCCAGTACCAGCAAAACCTGGAGCATTGTCACGACGGAATGTGTAGGGAACTTGTTGCTACTGCACGAAACTAATCCTTGCACCGACAGCTAGTTACTGACGCAAGGTACGCGCGGTACCTTCCAATAAGGGGTCGGAAGCGGACTTTCATGACTTCCCCGGCTTAATCTCATTAATCTGGTCCCCGAGGTGGACGTAGTTAAAGACAGATAAGCGAGTTATAGAAGGTTGTAAATGGCCATCAATTAGGCAATCTTTTGGGGGAAAGGGTATCGATGCGTGTCGAAGCAGAATCGAACCTCGCAAATCTCGGTTTACGTCAGTAGCCTTGGTTAGGAAGGAAGGAAGTCGAAAGATTAACGGCTGTGCTTCACACTGTTTTTATATCGTTACGAGTGCGCTTGTACATAAAAGTTTATTACTAAATTGATGACTTTTAATTCAAGAAATATCTAATACTCCCCGAACATCTGGAATGCTCCGTCCAATTTCGGCCAGACACCAGCCGGACCTTATCAAACTCCAAAACCGCAGGCATTATCAACATAGCTTAGCACGTACTCCATATCGAGCTGGTGCAACGTGACGGTAGTGTCTAGACAATCGAACAGATTCTCTCGCACCGGATGGTCCAGGGGAGCCAACCGCTCCAGTTCCCTATTGAGCACCGTCTGCAGGGCGTTGCTGAGGTTGTTGTGCTCATCGTACTCATGCTCGAGCCGTTCCCCGATGGCAACCATCTGCGTCACCTTGTTGTACTCGCCTAGCACAATCATGACACGGTGCGTAAGCTCAGACATCTCGCGGTGAAGTATATTGGCGTAGCTGAAGAATCGCTGTGTTGTCCAGTAGGTAAGCTCATTCGCTGCGTACATGGCGCACGCTTGCATCTCCGACGTACCGATTCTGCCAAACAATTCGTACAGCTCAAGCACCAGATCCTTGCACACGCGATTGTCGAAGCTGGTTTGTTCGATCATACTTTTGGTAGTATTATCCACGCGCCTAAACACATCCGTAGCGTTCGCTAGCATCTCTACTAGCACGATGTTGAAGGTGACCGTTGCATTGGAATTGGCAGCCCGCTTCAACTGCAACGTACTTTCGCCGATGCTTGCATACTGACCGAACCATTCCTGATACTGCACAATGATTGGTTTCGTTTCTGTCTGCGCGTATCCTATTGCTAGCAGACTGCAGCACACGCCAACGAACGCTATGAACAACTCACGAGACATGACGCACAACGTGATTCGATTGGATGGCGATGAACATCAAAACGCCGAAAACTCACTGACCATAATCGTACCTTGAACGAGCTACTTAAAGGCGGAGCGTACCAGCATGCGATAAGCCGAGTGATAGGGTAAATGGCGACGCCGTGGGATTGTTATCGATTTCGGATCGGCTGAGGTATTCGGAAGGAACCATCTAGACACCGAAGTCGAGTCGATCGAATGTTACTCAGAAGTTTATAATTTGATCACCCTCTTGGCCCAGATTTAGAGAACTTTATGTTGCACAATGTTAGCGAGGATTAACAATAATTGTCTAGATACTCTAGCACAAACTCCACATCGCTTTCATAATCCGCGATCAGCCCGTCGAGACAGAGTTGAAGGTTAGAGCGTAGTGGATGATCCGGTTCGTCGAATCGTTCCAGCTCGTAGTCCAGAATCGTTTGATAGCTGTTGTAGATCCAGCTAAAATTCGCGTAATACTGCTCGAGCAGTTCCTCGATACGATAGATCTGTTCGAGTGAGCTGTAACTCCCCAAAACACGCACAACACGATGGGTTAACTGGGAAAGTTGCCCATACACGTAATCTGCGTAGCGGAAGAAACGACTCGTGGTCCACGGTACCATACCCTCGGCCGTATACCATGCACAGTTCTTCAGCTCGACCACCGCATACCAAGTGTAGTACTCCTGCAGATCGAGCACGATGCTCTCACACGTATCGTCTACGTTGGTTTGCTTGATGTACTCCAGCGTCTCGTTGTTCAACTTCCTCACCGTGACCGTCGCATTGGCCAGCAGCTTCAAAAGGTCCTCGTTGAAGCCTCGGATGATGGCCGAATTGATTGCCCTTCGCTCCTGCATCAGCTGCTCTCCGGTCGCAGAAGTGTTTCCAAAAAGATCCTGATAGGACACCATGGCCGGTACACCGCGGCCCTCTACGCCAAAGGATACTGTCGCCAGCACCAAAACAGCCAATGTCGAAAGCATCATGACACCAATTAGGTAATAACGTTCCACCTTGGCTACCAGTAAGCAACTAATGCGCTATAATCAAGAAGCTGATGGTTCAATTACTTCGTTGTCGCCTTTATGATAAGAAACCGATAATTCCCATATCTGACAACCTGTAAAGCTTCATGGCTAAACTAATCAACTGATAAAATATTTCAAATCAAGTTAATGCTCAAACGATGTGCATCTGATGGCCACGTGATGGATCACAGTTGCTGCATATCCAACGAACGCAAAGGAAATGAAGGACCTTACGGATTACATACTTTATTGTCGTACTAAGCATACACATTTGCTATCGCCTAAAATCCACAATTGGTTTCGATATAACTGAGTACGTTCGCCATATCATTCTCATACCATACGATGGACCTATCAAGGCACTCGTACAGTTCCGTTTGTAGCGGCTGGTCCGGTCCATCGAATCGCTCGAGCTCAGCACTCAATATGATCTGGTAGCTGTTGTAAATGTAGCTGAAATCCTGGTAGTACACTGCTAGCTGTCCGTCGATCCGATCCATCTCGCTGATCTTGTTGTAGGTGCCAAGCACCTCGACGACTCGTGATACCAGCTGGGTCAACTCGCGCTGCACATAATTGGCGTAACGGAAAAAACGATCCGTAGTCAGCGATCCCAGCTTGCTACTGGCACTAGCTATACAGTTCTGCACATCGCCCTGGTTCATTTTGGTCCAGAAATCGCGTAGATCATTCACCATTTCCCGGCAACTATCATCGATCGATGATGCTGCTTCAATGATTTCGATTGTGTTGTTTCGGATCTGGCGGAGCTGGATCGTTGCATTACCGAGCAGACGCAAAAGCTCCACATTGAACTGTCCAGCCAGCCTGGAGTTGGCAGCCCTTTTGCCCTGCATCAGTATGTCACCATCGTGGACGTAGGTGCTGAACAATTCCTGATACTCCACGAATTCCGGTAACGACTGTACAGAGTGTTGGGCGACGGTACAAAACACAACAAAGAGTAAAATGATGGCACGAAACATGGCTCCTGCTTATACTATTCTGCTCGTCCTGTAGGCACTGGCTGTCTGACGGATACTAAGCCTACAGTAGCACTGCCGTAATTCATGACCGGAAGTTATAAAAATTCACTAGAGACCGATAGGGGGCAAAGCGGTCAGTCTTGCGTTTTTATCAACACCGATTAACGCAATATTATTAGATTACAGACAACTGCAGCGGATAGGAACAAGCGACTGTTTGATATGAGATCGTTGTGCAATGAAATAACAATGTTTCGCCTCGGCTACCAGCAAGCTACTAATGCGCGTTAATCATCGACCAAATGCTTTAATTACATCATAGCAATCATCGTCGTTACATTTTTGATAAGATACTGATAATCCCAGCATCTAGCCATTAGCAAAGCTTCAAGGTTAGACATCCTAACGGATTAAATATTTTAAACCAAGTTAGCACACAATCACGGACAGATGATACACTTATCTCTGTCTATATCTCATTACAATTGATTCATATCTAACGAAAGCAATGAAAATGATGGACCTTAAGGACTGAATACTTTATTATCGTACCAAGCATATACATTTGCTATTGCCTACAGTTCACAATTATCATCGATGTAACTGAGTACGTACGTCATGTCACTCTCGTACCAACCTACTGCCGAATCAAGACACTCGTACAGCTCCGTTCGTAGCGGCTGGTCCGGTCCATCGAATCGCTCGAGCTCAGCGCTCAATATGATCTGGTAGCTGTTGTAAATGTAGCTGAAATCCTGGTAGTACACTGCTAGCTGTCCGTCGATCCGATCCATCTCGCTGATCTTGCTGTACGTGCCAAGCACCTCGACGACTCGTGATACCAGCTGGGTCAACTCCCGCTGCACATAATTGGCGTAGCGGAAAAAGCGATCCGTAGTCAACGGGAACATATCGTCGCTAGCATCAATTGCACAGTATTGAACATCGAACTCGCTGAAAAAGGTGAATATCTCGCGTAGACTATTCACCAACTCCCGGCAGCTATCGTCGATCGAGGACGCTGCTTCAATGATTTCGATTGTGTTGTTTCGGATCTGGCGGAGCTCGACCGTTGCATTACCGAGCAGACGCAAAAGCTCCACATTGAATTGTCCAGCCACCCTGGAGTTGGCAGCCCTTTTGCCCTGCATCAGTATGTCACCATCGTGGACGTAGGTGCTGAACAATTCCTGATACTCCACGAATTCCGGTATCGACTGTACAGAGTGTTGGGCGACGGTACAAAACACGACAAACAGTAGAATGATGGCACGAAACATGGCTGCTGCTTACACTGTCCTGCTCGTCTTGAGGGCACTGGCTGTCTGACGGATACTGACGCTACTTGCTAGCAGCATGACCGGATGTTATAAATATTCACTGAACACCGATAGGGGGTAAGGCGATCGGTCTCGCCTTTTTATCAATACCGATTACCACAATCTTCAAAGATTACTGGTAATGGTAGCAAGTTCGGCTAGTCCGCTCCGCTCTGCTACACGGTTTGACAGGAACTTGTTTACTGTTAACCTGTGGTCAGTTAGTGTAATAAATTCTTGATTAGATTGTAGATAAAATGCCCAAGGAATTAGTTTGGAACGAATGTAGGGATTCCGTGAGCGCGACATCTGTACGCAGCCCGAGAAACTTTCGTGACTCCTGGAAAGCTCCCGTCTGGAGTGGAAACAGAAACTCCTTGCATACAACGACGCATGAGGTCCAGCTTTTGGAGTTATTATGTTCCTTGGATAACCATTGAAAAATATTAATTTCAAACGAAACATCGTATCTTAGAAACGTTAGAATATACTTCGCATCGACTTCAAGGTTGTTTTGTGGAACTAAAAACGACTTTACAAAAACATAAACACCATTTCATTCAGTGGGTAATCCTTGGTTCAGTAATTATGGAACCGTTTCAAAGAATGATGAAAACCCGTATTTCACTGTATCGAACGGATATGAGGAACATTAAATGCTTCGAATCCACCGGATATGCCCATGTCAGATGGCCATCGCCCTTATCAGTGGACATTGCTTCCAGCGCACCTGCACACCTGGCCAGCTGCTAACTTTGACAAATCGAGCTTCCGCAATCCTCGGACCAAGTTAAGCTGAGATAATCATACGATCTACCCCGAAACATCTGCACTAACCGAAACGGTGTTCCGTGCGTGCAATCTAATCACTCTCCCGGTTGGATTACGATTGGTCATTCTGTTGCTGGACCGCCGATGCGATATAAACCGGCGTAACCGGGAGCATCTGGTGCAATTAAGTTTACATAGTAGCAGCGTGCAGTACTTCTTTAAACATGGCCACGAATCTTTCATTCCTGTTGATTGCCGCATTCGTTCTGGTGAGTGTGTCTGTGTGTTTGCGTGGGCTGAGAATGTTAGGAGCACTAGGTCCAACCACGTGTCACCTGATGTTAAGATAAGGACCATTGAATTGAAAGACGTTGATCACGCTACTTGTTTCCTTTTTGGGACGATTTATAGGCTGCCGGCGTTAGCGCTGCTCCATCGCAGACAGCCGCTAAGCCCCGTACGGCCGAGCTTCGTGAAGCAATTGAAGAGTACCGTGTGCGGTTCAATGAGCTGCACCAGGAGAAGGATCAGTTTCTGCAGTTCGCCCGCACCGGTCTGTGGGCCTCGGTGCGCTATATGAACGAGGATATTCTGGAAAATCTCGGCGAAGTACGCAACACAATCGAGTACGGTTTCGACGATGTGCGGCTAGAGATCAGTTTGCAGATCGTCGAGGGTACCCACAACGAACAATGCCTGCTGGATCTGGTGTACGAGATCGTTGATGAGAAGGTGCGACTTGGTGACGAGCTTAGCCGTTGCTCATCCACCGCGACCGACGCCAAGGATTCGCTACCGGAATCGTTCTACGAGTTCCTCAACCTGCTGCAGCGCATTTCGACCTCGATAGCCGAGACGACACTGTACACGTTCATCAACCAGAACCCAGTCAGTGATCCGGAGCGCCATCTGGAGTACTTGCGAGAGGCTTACGAAGAGACCGAGCGTAGCTGGCTCGAGGAAGCCCTGCCACTGATGCAGTTCGAGCTCGATGCTATGGAGTACAACCGTCCGCTGATCGTGGCCGACAATGCCGAATGCCTGGCAGTTATCATTGAGCAGCAGCAGTCCTTCGAGGACAGCATTCGCGCACGTATTCCTTCGTGCGAGTAAAGGGCGAATGTGGTACGATTTAAGTTAATCGATTCTATGGTTAAAATATATCGGTGCTAAATCACTCAACCGCTAAACCACTCAACTTGCGATACACAAAACGATCTTACAATATCGCATATTATACCACTTTATATAAGTCCTCACAAAAGTACTAGTTGCCAGTATTCTAATCGTCAATTGGCTGAGATAGCAGCTCGCTGGCCGTATCCTCCTGGCGATCAAACTATCATTGCTACTTTTTTACAGTCTTTCCAGTCTACTGAAGTTTACTGATTCCTGCTTATTGTAATAGGGAAAAAATTACATTGGCAGTTAGCAGTTTGTCTAGCATGAAAGACCACCAATTATGGAAAATAGTAAACTGATGTTTCATCGATTCATTCCTTATAACTACACATTGCCAACTAGATTTTTGTCCTTGGCATAACATTTGTTGCATGACAGTATTGATAGCAATGCATTTAAAAGGCATTTCACTTAAAGAATTCACTTCAAATCAATACCTGGTACGACCATAAACCATGACCAAAGTGTGACTGCAAACGTGGCAATAGAAAGGAACCACGCGATGTACGTTCAGAGAACCTTTCGGCGCCTTTTCTAATCAGCCTGCTGTTACATACCAGGTGTTGATATAAACCTCACTCGATAAGCGATCCCATTCGGTCGATAAGCTAACGCGAGACCTTTTTTCCCCTTAGTCATCGGTCATCGTTATCTTGCTTAACGCAGCACAAATTCGATAATGTCATTCAATTAGGCGATTCAGCAAAATTATGAAAATGAAATGATACCTCCCCGATTGCTTATCTGAAGTCGATCAACAATTGGCTAATCTATTAGCTAACACCAATTGTAACCCGCTTGATGGTGCTGCGCAGAGCTGCCATCACTTTCAGTGTACATTCGTTTAATCCCTTTTTTTCTTCGTTTACCTTAAGATGGTTTTATTAAGTCTAGGTTATGCTTTACGCATAATCAGCGTATGAAACCATGGGGATGTGTGGTGCTAAAACATGTTGCTGGCCTCTACTCGATTAGCAGCTATTGATCTGCTGCCGAATACCGGTGAAGGCAGTGTTAAGACGTGCGATGACCGCATTAAGACAAGCACGGTTCTCGGCGACCAGGGCCGGACGGTTAATCTCCAGATTGTCCAAATCCTCCTGGGCCTCTGGACGAGCCACGTTGTTCCAGAACGCAACCTGTGCCTCATAATTCTGCTCGAGCCAATCGACGTGTTCCTGCGGGTCGCTGAAAGAGTTATGCTGCGCGTACGAGAACAGTGGATACTCCGAGGCGGCCGTGGCGATCCGTTGCAGCGTGTTGGTCAGCGTACGGAACTCATCACCGAGACCTTCCTTGATTTCGATCTTGTCGGCGGCGCAAGAGCTCATACCGTCACCAGCCGTACGTCCCTCGGCAATAACCGAATCGACTAGACGCAGCAAGCATTCCTCGTTCGCATTCGGTTCCAGCGTGGCATCGGCGATTTCGGTGCGGATTTCCGTTAGAATGTCATCGATTTCGTTTCGTGCATCAGCCAGATTGGCCAGCGTAGCCTCGTTCAGTCCCTTCAGTTCGGCGCGGATGAGAACGCGGGCAAATCGAAGGAAGGAATCCTTATCCTCGCTTAAATCATCGAAGCGAACCCGATATTGTTCCGCAATCTCGGCGAACTCACTCATCGACAGTTGAGCCGACACGCTCTGTGAGGACAGTAAAATGAGGTTCGCATTACTCAAATAACCCCCTGCTTAGCTAACTGGAAGATGCTGTGTATCTTAACTCACCACCGCGGCTACAAACAGGCACAGGGCAATGGACACGAACGTTTTCATCTTGACAACACTACTGGACTGTTCGGGGCACTTACTATATACTCAAGGCTCCCCATTTCATGGTCGTTCTTATATAACTTTGAATTCCTACAGCAAACCTTGGGATAGCTCACGTCAAACCGCTCGTACACACCACCCCCCATTAAAACGCATCACACAATCGGAAGGGGGAGAGACAAAACAAAAACCAA
>NC_064874.1:25521902-25576902 GCF_943734745.1 Anopheles darlingi | reverse complement strand
TTTACAATGCAGTTCGTGGGAGTTAGAAAAAAAAACATTATTTACACAATTTTACCGGGAAGAGGATGGGAGGGAGAAACGCAACTAAAGACATCAACCAACAACAGAAAACCACAAAAAAGGTTACCAACGGGGAACGATGAAAAGACAAGAAACCCAGGCCAAAAGTAACACTGGAAACAGGTTCAACGACGCACAATCATTCCCATTCCCGAATCAATCGGTTTTCGGCAGGAAAGATGATGGTACAACGGCGCTGCCGGCCAGCATCTATAAACTTTTATAACTTTATATAAACTTAAGCTTATTTCTATTCCAGGGTTTGTGGTTTGTAGTTTTTAATTCCTTCCTTATCAATACTCTATGCTCTATTGTGCATCATGAATGCTCAGCATTTGAATCGTAAACTTCACTATATCTTCGCTTAACAACAATTGTTTTGCGCCTGAACAAAAAATTGTCGATTCGCTTTTTTATCTTTCTATATTGTAGTTTGCGTAATTTTGAATTGGTTTACTGTGTCGTGAAAAACGGTAAAACATTCATCCAATCCCATTCATCTCATATACCAGCACGATTGTGCCGGCGCGAACGTTGGCCGCACAAATGGCCAAGCGTGGTGTGTAGTGTGTGTGTTTTTGCTTACGGTGAACTAAATGTGCGTGTGGTTTTCGCAGAAAACAAAACGAACAACAAATATTTTTGTGAAACAATCAGTCAGACCCATAATACTTCACGGAGCAGAGAGCATCCGAAATCCACAAATGAGGAAAAGTTCGTAGATTTGTTACGCATCACTAAAAAATTGAAAGTATGCAGTTCAAAAGCAACGGAAAAACGCTTGTAAGTTTTGAAAATAGTTTGTCATCCATTGATAGGATGTAGCAAAATCGTATCAGCGAAATGGTCGTCGTCCCATGGCCTGCAAAGCACTCCCTGTCCTGTTAACAATCGCCATGTGAGCTGCTGCGATGGAGGCGCTTCATACGGGCAACTGTGCAGGCATTTACGCGCTATTATTTCGGAAATCATCACTTTGGTGAGGGCGATACCTGAGGGTAATGACCTTTGTTAGAGCGAATCCTGTATCCTCAGTCCTTCTTGGCCTCAAAGGGTTTATAAGCCGCGATCATAACGCTACTAATGCTACTAACGCATCTAACGTAACGCATAACGCATGTTTTAATGTAACGCATAACGCTTTGACGATTTGGGATTTGCAGCGTACGAATTCGGCCAAAATTCGGTGTTCGAATCAGCGGGAGAGGATGGTACATTTCATTTTCACATTTTTTCCTGAACCTGCCCCTTTCTACAGTATGCTGTGAAAATTTCAATCGATGGAGAAATGGCCTATTTTTTTTATTAAACTTGTAAATCTCGTTTTATCTAGAAAAATCGCAACACGCCTATTTTTTCAATTCCAGAATGCTACCAAAAATTGGAAAACTGGAAATTTAACTAAACTTCAACGAGGCAACCGGAAAATGATGCCTTCATTAATTTCTGTAATGATCTTCTTCATTCAGATAATATCCTACGAGATAATATCCGTAACAACCATTGTGTACAGGGGGAACAATCATAAATCAAGATTTTTTTCTACGTGAACTACTATTCGTCCTTGTCGTTTTCACTGGAAAGTTGCCTTCGATCTATTATCGAGTAAACGGTGACGGTAATATACGCAACCTGAATTTGTAACAACATTAAAATGAAATCCCTTTTTACTAGCCTTGCTGTGTTGTGCGAACATTCTCCAGATAAGTACGAGCGAGGGCGTGCTGATCGGATACTTTTTATTTAATCATGCATTCCAGAGCACAGAAGGAATTCTAATCCTTTAGATTCTGACTCTTGGACCACTTCATTCATTCGGTTAGATTCTCATCTACTTACTGAAATTATCCGTGTATAAACCGCAGATGCAAAATGATGTTCATTCTCATTTGTCTGCTTTTCGATTTTCCAAATCAATTTGCCCTATTGTCACAGCACATCCATAAATACATCTTACGCTTATCGTAAGCTGGTTTCATCTGCCGACATCAATTCCTCTAGCCCCCATAAATCTCCGTCTACATGAGGCACACTTTGAAACAACTTCAGCCGCATCATAACGATTACCGTGGCGTTTCAAATTGATCGATTACCGTGAGGGGGCCCCTGCGCACGAAATCGCTCGCACCTCTCGAAGGTCATCATTTACCTCCCGATGTATGACGATGCGTCTCGTTAGGGTATTTGTCTGTTTTTGCATCTCTTCCCCCGTCGCGGCGCAACGACAGGAAGATTACATCATTCATCGTCACACCGGAGCACGGTGCATTCGACAGCACTCCGCGCTTCCCGGTCACACCAAACTGCTAAACACATTTAGCTGGCGCGAGCATCCAACCTACGGTGGATGATGATGCTACCGGATACCGGATCCCACTGCACACGGCCGGCCTGTTGCGATGGCATTATCTCGTCCGCCATTGTCTTCCCCATTTAGCGATATGCGCTTATCGTGCGGAAAGTGAGATGATCACACGTCAGATTCTCGACCGGAGGGAAACATGATCTGTTCCTCGCTCGATCTCAGTGATCTAAGCTCACCTCACAGCGGCTAGGGTTTTGTGGTTGGCCAAGTGGAATTCTCAGCCTCAGCCCTCGGTTAGCTAACTCGGTTCGGCCAAGGTCACCATCGGCGCCATCTAATCATATTCCGTGACACGGTCGACACACTAATCACCTTCTCGCGGGCTCTAAGGGCGAACCGGACCAAGGGGGAAAGCCTGTGGGCTGTGCATCGTGCATCCCGCCGCCATCAACTCGCCTCCTGCATCTAATTGCCATCCGTTGCACATCACCACGGTCCCCCGGAGCCACGGTCAGAACCCGATCCGATCGAAACAACGACAACAACGACGACAATCGGAAACGTCTACCTTTCGTGTGTGTGTGTGTGGTTAACATCCCGTGTGGTTTCTAGCCAACGGAAAGAGAGAAGAAAAAAGAAGGGTTTTTAATTGAAAATCAAAAATCCCGTTCCTGTGGCGACACCTTCGATGAACTTCCAAGCCGACCGACGTGCGGGCTCATTTGAGATGCAAATGCACTTCCAGCGGTCAGCACAAACGCTACGTGGTTAAGGGGGTCCCCTTTGCCGAGAGGAACTGGGAACTTCCGTGCTTCACCACCGGTTGTTGGCCACCACCATACACCGACGCCACGACCTACCGCCATTGACCTAACGGAGACGAGAGCCCTTACCACCGAACGGAACGTAACGAACCGGGGATTGATGGTTCGAATGAAACCTTTTGCTTTTCTAACGCACGAAGCACCCGAGAGAACCTTGACATTGAGACCTCACCGAGGATGGAGCTTTCAGCACCATTAGGCTGATGGCTCACATAGCCCCCCCTGTCGGTCGCGCTGAAGGTTCGCCAACATATGCGTGTCATGCCATGGCCACCCCTTATGCCCTCCGCCAACGGTTGGGCCTTTGAGCTGCTGATCGTTGCATGTTGAAAGCAGTCCGAAAGCGGCGCGTTCGCATCTTCCGCAATGATGCACTCCAGGGAGAACACGCATGCGATTGCGTTCGCTGTTCGTGCCTCCGATGCTCAGTAAACACAATCGGCCCATTGTTTCCATCGGCGGTGACGACGCGGTGGCGTCGTAAATGCCTTCACGACTGGCTACTGAGTGTACTGCCTTCCGTTGGCTTCCGATCACGTGGCCCCCATTCGTTGGTGAAAACATGGGAATTTGCTTAATATTTGCAAACGCCGATAACGAACTGCATTTGGCTCGGTTTTGGTCTTATCGGGCGGAGAACGTGGCGCCCCCATTCTGGATCGCCCGCAAAACGATCGACAACAACACGCGATCGTTGAGGTGTTTGTTGTTTTCACGCAACTCCACGATGACGACGCGATGAATAACCTGCTATAACCTGGCGGCACGATATAGAATGTTTGCGAAGATCGGAGGTTGTCGCAGCTTCTTGCTAGAGCGTGTTAAGCACGCTGCTCACCGCAAAACGATGGAAGGAAGGAAGGGCAGGACAAGGCTTTTGCCCTTGGCATTTGTAATACGAGAAACAACAAATCATCACCACATTGCGAGGTGCGATGATGCCATTCGCAACGAGAAGACACGACGTCCAAACGGGCAACTCTTTTTATGCTGCTTCGCACTTCGCACCTGACTTCGCATATACAATCTAAAGTCACGGATGGGCTCGATTGACGCGTACGTCAAAAGGCATCGTGCGATTTGTCCGTTCCAAGCATTTGCATCCAGCCGCTATGATGATGGAACTATGACGGACGGATTCCTCTTTTTTTTTTTGTTGCATCAACTCGTTATCGTTTATGCTGTACTGTCTATAGTTGTTGGTGGTGATGAGTTGAAAGACTTCTGACGTGAACGTTCTGGTGGGGGAACGTCACGCATCGCATCGAGTGGATTTCATTCTACATCGTAATGGGTGGCCCTGATGGTGGTTGACCTTAGTTTGCACCTTTGGCCGTTGAAGATGAGCAGCAGCAGCAAGAGCAGCAGAAGCAGATTCAATGGCAACGACTGATTTGAGTGCCGACGGAGGCAGACCTGATGATCTTGAGAATGTGAGCCTCCATGCGCCTACATGGATTGCTGTTTCTATGACTACTGTCGAGGAAGAGGTCAATTCTAGTCCTACGATGAACCACAATAATGCGTCAGTTCTGGAACCAGTTCTTGCCGCGATGCTTATCGGTCGGCATGTGGCAGAAGAGCCCTATCGCGGCACTCGCGACTAGACACTCTTGCGTAGAACTTCGTCTATTGTCGTCTAGATCCAAGGACACGCGGCCCTTATCGCCATCGCGAAGAGGAATTTACGATCTAGTACACCGGACTGTTCCGGTTTTAGATGCCAGCAATGGAAGAAAAAAACATAGCATCGAGAGGAAGAGGAAGAGAGAGAGAGAGAGAGAGAGAGAGAGAGAAGGAGGGGGCTGGGGTTGGGCGATGGTCACCGTCGATTATGATGAAAAATTTATGAACCTGACAACCCAGCCCAGGTTAGAAGACGGAAGTTGTGACTTCGATATGGCGTGACCGGCCCCAATGTTTGACCCAGAAACCTGGCCGAATACACCCAGCCCCACCATCAGCCAGCCAGCCAGCCAGCCGGTAGGTGACCTCGATGGCCACCACGGTGGCAACCAAATTTATCGTGCACTCACCGTACCCAGAGGCGCGATATCCGCCGCCAGGGCCGATCCCTTTATCCGAGGCCGGTTCCGGTTTAGGCCGCGAGTACGGCCCCCGTATTTGACGTATGACGTTTGATAGGATATCGCGAAGAAAGCAGGTCATCCCGCGGTGCAGCCCGAGCTCTAGCGTCGGCTTCAAGGAGTCAACAGTTTTGATCCCTACAATAATCCCTACAAGAAGGTGCAATGGTTCAATTTCGCATTCCCCGTTCCCTCAATTGTGCATCTGCAGCTGTCTGTTGTATCCAATGTAGTGTTGTGTTGCGGAACATACATCACAGAGCACAATCAGCAGCAACAGCAGCAGCAGCAGCACTGCAAGGATAAAACCAATAGATGCCCAAAACGAAACGCCAAATCGATCGATTTTCAGTGTGCCTCAGCGCCGTCAGCGCACCTACACCTTTCGACTGCGTGATGGATGGTCAGTGTTTCGGCTTCATCCAGGACATCCTCCGGTCCCCCCAGCCGGAACCACCCTCCCCCCCTCCCTTGCGTTGGAGCTGGGGGGAAAGGGAATTCAAATTATGTTTCGTGACTGCATGCAATCAAACTCTGCTGCGCCGCCTTCAGTTCGTCGAAGTCGTCCTCGCCACTTTCGTGTCGTGCATAGCCCATGTCCATATTTGTTTATTTTTATAATAAATTCACAATCCCCCCCCCCCTCCCCTCCCCCTTTTTCTCTGGCCCCTCGAGCGTGCCTTCGAAGCCAACGGTTAACAGTGCGCTGGCATGTTGTTAGAACAACATGCAGTTCTTCCGGACAGCAAAAACAACATTCCCTGCGCGCGCGCGCGTGTGTGTGTGTGTGTGTTTGAGTGTTTGATGAGGCGCCAAGGCTAAAAAGCGAGCATAAAACGTTCGGAACGGAAAAAAAATCCTAACACTGATAGCACCCCCCGGCGGGAGTGAGAGTTCGCTTTGAAAGGGCGCCGCGATCCTCCCGAGGCCTACACGCTCGTCAATCGCTCCGCCGTCCACAATGACCGATCGAACGGTGAGATGAGCTTGTTGTGCTCCCAAAAAGCCCGCTGATTGATGGATCCAATTTTGCGGTCCACGGTGCGGATTGCCCTTGGGATTGGCACGGACACGATGTTCTAGGACGAGCATTAATTGTTATGTTGTTCGAGGGAGGGATTTGTGTTTCCCCCCCCGTTTGATTTGTGGCCCCATGTTTGCACGATTATTGCTGCTGATCGCGACCATCATAATCTCATTATTTTATTGTGAAACATTGCGAACAGGCTGTTAAAAATACGATTTGAAACATCGATGGACCATCGTACGGCGCAGCCGTTACATTGTCTGTCGTCTGGGTTGCTGCTGCGCCGATGCTTGGAATGTGTGACGATCGTGGGATGGCGTGGCCGTATATCTTACCACCAGACGCCACCGATCCGGTCACCGCGGTGTGTGCGCATACCAAGCTGCCTCACACACACACACACACACACACACACACACACGCACGCACACACGGCAAACATATGATTCACGCACCTCGGACCACACCATACATATCATTCTAGATCTGTCCTAGCCCGGGTTTGGTCAGCTGGGTCTGGGACCGGCGGGCGTGAGCTAAAATTAAACAAACCATCCCACCACACACACACACACACGCGCGTGCATGCATACACCCGTGTCAGTCGCAGGGAAATGGACCCCGACAGCGAAAGGTGAGCTTGCGAAAACCGCGGGGCCGGGAACAACCCCGGCAACGGTTTTGGGGCGCGCCCAGGGAAGCGATTGTGTTACACACTCTTTTTTGAACAACCAACAGTCGCACGCGCTCTAGAGTCCTCCTTGGGTATAAATCAGCAGCACGTGCACTTGGAGCGTCTGGAAGGAAGTGCGCCGTGAGTGGGGAGTCGCGTCAGGAGATAGGAGTCGCGTCCCGCCCGACTCGCCAGTGTGGTCATAAAAATAGGAAGATGGTGATCGAATTAATGTGTTGAGTAGAGGGTTGTCCCCTTTGCCCGGGGGTGTCGCCATTATTCTCTTGCCCATTTGACCCACATTCCCTTGTAACTGGCTCTTGTTTCTACCGGACAGATGAAACCAGAGATCCTTCTTTAGGGGCATCGATCTGGATGGAGGATTGTGTAAGGATGCTGCGCGATATATGCGCAGCGAGAGCATCATATTCGTCATTCAACAACCACGAGCGGCATCCGTAGCATTGCTTCCTACGTCGAAACTGTCAAATCGAATCCCGTATCACCGTAGCCATGGTTTCGTCATGCGCTGCCGTCCGCCATGACATCTCCATCTTGAGCGCAGAATTCAACGGGAAATAGCGGACGATCGAGCGGTCGGATCGGAATAAGACCCAGATGGCCCAGGTGGTACTGCCCACGTGCACCAAAACACACTCGGGCCGAAAACGGTTTAAGCCATGCCGTCGGCGCAAAGACGCGTTCAAAGAGAAGGTACGGAGGCGGTCCGAGGTTGAACCGAAACGGGGAGAGGTGGTTTCCCTCGCAATTTTCCTTTCATTATTTTCATTCATTTTCAACCGTCCACCGGTGTGTGATGTGGGAAAGTTGGCGAAGAAGTTGATGTGATGTAAGGGCAATGTGGAGAAAGTCTGGATTAGATAATGTGTAAATTGGCACTTCAGTAGGTCACCTGTTAAGTATGCATTGCGTGCTTTGGCTGTGTTTGTGATTGGAGCTGTGACATCCGACCGGCGAAGAACTGATCCGGCGTGGTTTCATCTCTTGAAGAATCCCGAATTGAGCGGCTAGGTCTTTATCTTAATCTGTTGCTTCTGCTGCGAGACATTAAGACCGCCATATAATGTCTCTTGGATCCATTTAATCATCTCAAAAAGGTGCGATACCTATGCTGCAGCATACTCTTACCAGAACAAGAATAAATGCTTCAGGTACGAATAGAAGAGGTGAGCTGTAAGCTTAAAATAATACAATATTTGGTTCAGCACGGAAGTAATTTATTCCGATTTTTTGGCAAATTTACAAAATTTCCAATCATGTTGGCATTATGTTTATGTTAGTGAACATAATAGATAGTTTATGTTGAAGTTTTACAATCTTCTCGGTAACAATCTGCGTCTTACTGCTTCTTTGGTGGTACTTATTGGTCCATCATCTTTGTGTGAGTAAGTAACAAAAGTGCAAACACAATTGGTAAAGATGGTTCGTTCGTTGATGCATTACTCGTTGGTGTATCACAATTCCCAAGGTCAACCCAGATCAGGTATTTATTGATTTGAGTTTGTAGACACAACAGCACCATAATATGCCCATACCTGCAAATTAATTCTATGGAAATAATTCATTAAACTACCCGGCCGCTTGTCTTACATTCCGATAGAATGAGAAGAAGCCAATCAGCCAATCATCTTCGAAGAAACCCACTTGGCAATGCCCCTTGACCCTTCGAGCAAATTAGTTGAGCAACGTTCAACTGCGCAGTACTCTTTTGCAACTCGCTGGCGAATAAAAGAAAACGACCAACAAAGGCAGAAATATTTGCGGAAAAGCCCCATCGAACACATACAAGCGCATAAAGTCTGGGGTTTCCTTTGATTAAGCGTTAAGCTCCTAACCCGGAAAGTGTGGGAAGAGAAACAAACTATCAAACCCAGAATTGGAAAGAATCACTGTTTATTATTGCTGTTTAAAGGGGAACAAATAGCCCCCGCCCCACAAAGACGATCGACCACCAGGTGCTCGAACACGATGCTTCATTTCTCATGAATGTCACGAGGCGCAATATTAATAGCGAAACGGTCGAAGTAAAATGCGGTTTTACAATCACAACTTATTGTGCCCGTAGCTCTGCGGTGCTGCACTGCGATAGTCAGCTAACACCACCCAACATGCACCCTTACCACCAGTCCGTCTGGCCTATCAAACATTCATCAGCATACGAACTGCGTGTTTGTGTTTCGTGAGGCGCCTTGAAATGGAAAATGGTTATCAACCTTCGACGATTCCCGGGGTCCGGCTGCACGCACGCACAGGGGACAAGGATAGTGATTGTTTGTTAGCGAGATAAAGTGCCTTTTTCGGTAAGCATGCTGCCAATCATTCCTTATCTGCATACCGTTGCGCCAGCGGAGTCCAGAGCAGCATGCTGTAGATAGACCATAAAGGCAATCGATCTGCTCTACCTTGTTATCAAGTAAAGAAGATAAACTTACTGGCGGCTATAGGGTGTCGAAGATGCTCGGCGAAGGTTTTGGGAAGCATGTGTTCCATATGTGAACAGTAGATAAGCCGAAGCATAAACAGCTGAACGAGATAATGGTGTTCTTTGCGGCCAATAGAGCATCGTCTTCACACGCCTAGTTGGGGCATGACCATTGAAGAGCGATAAGATGTTTGCTGTCCTTCCCGAATGAGATGGAACGTTCTGCAAGATACGAAGCATATTAACAACCCGCATTTACCAATCATCGATGCTACCTCATACATGAGGCGCTTCTACACGCCCTGCTCCCTTCACTTAATAGCCGCTAATGAAGGCCTTCCGGGCATGGTCGAGGTCTCTGCGACAGCGCACTGGCACTGGATGCGACCACGAGTGATCTTTACCGCGATTTCGCTGCACTGGCGCATCATCATCATCATCATCAATCGGTATCTATCGTCCTTCACAGCATCAATTTGGCCAGCGTGCGCCGAGCTGCCGACGCTCACGACGCAACAATCCGTCGCTCGCTCCGAAGGAAGACCGCCTGTCCGTCCGTCGTAAATGGAGGACGAGGTGCAGCAGTACGCGATGCGCAATGATATCGCGTGAGGCAACAACGTGACCAACGACTCCGACGGAGCCGCAACTTGTCGGTGACACCGGGCAGAACCGGTAGTGCACGTTGACGTTGATCTTGCCATGCCGTATCATCTTGCGCCAATTTTGCGCGGGAATCGCAGCGGATATGCAGCAGTCTCGTCGAACAAACATACACACACACACACCTGCCGTTGAGTGCATCGGTGCAGCGACGACGACGACGACGGAGTTTTCCTTTCTTTCCTTCGCCGCCAAACCTCTTCAGAGCTATCAATGAAAAGCGATGATTCCTGGGAGGCGTTCAGTGGGGGAGTGTGTTTAGTGAGAGTGAGAGTGGTGTGGTGAGAAACACGAAAACAAATTCCGTCCATCGCGATTTCCGTTCTGTTTTCCATCCTTCTCTGCCTCACGCAACACATGGTGGTCGCATGACGGTGGGTTCGGTCGCTCTCGCTCTCACCGCCAGTCAACGTGCTCCTTAACGAACTGATTGAGCGAGTTTAGGTCGAATTGAATGCTTGATTAAGAACGACGAAGAAGGCGAGGGACGGTGATGCTCATGTTGTTATATCACATTCCACGCACTCACACATCCGACCACTATCGCACGCACACAGCCGACCGCCATCGCACGCACACATCCAAGCGGCGAGTTCGTGCGTGCCTGTGACAGTGCCTCTAGACGGTGAAGAGAAAACTGAGAACGAGAAGCGAATGAGAATGGCGAGAATGTCAAATCCATATAAATCCGGAGCGAGAATTTTTCCACTCGTGTAGAAACCGAGAATGGAGAGAATAGAGAATAGAGAATTGAGCTAGTGATCAAACTATCAATGAAATAATTCAGTCCGTGTTTTTTATGTTGGCTACAGTCGTGGTTGCTGAGAAAAAAATGACCTTTGGAATCGTTAGACAGCGCTCCGAGCGGCGGCACGGAGCATTACTCATGTTCAAAACCAGGAATTGCTCAATTCTCTAAACTTTGAGCATAAATTCTCGCCTTTCTCGTTCTCAGCTATCTCATGACCGTCTAGCGGCCTGTGAAGCCCGTAGTTTCGCACCGCTAACGCCCGTACACTGTACCGCGGCCACCACCACCCACACTTGCGTTTTATCACTCGAAGCGTGCGGATGCGCGTCCCACCAAAACCGCAGCAGCGAGCGATTTTCCAGGCCGACGACGACGACTACGGCAACGACGACGAGAACCTACGGCTCTGGAGTGTTACCGATAAGGGCGCAAGTGCTGCTTCTAAAGGACGACGACGATAACGGCAACGTAAGGAAACTCAGCAGTGTTCCGAGAAACGTGCTGGTGTGGTGTGTTTTTGAAATTTCGAAAACCTCGGTCGGTTGTTGTTCAGCAATCCAAGTGAATTACCGTGTGTTGTTAAAGCTAAGAACGTGAGCCATAGCAGAACCGTTAGAGGCTCACGGTTTGTGCCCAAACTCGTGTTCGAAATTCCATCACAGCACGCCGTGACCGTCGTCATCCGTTGCTCTCGTGTGTGTCGTGGGTTGGGTTGGGTTGTTCGTTCGCACAGCTCGCTGTCTATTGTGCGGTGGCACACTAGATGGCGAGAAACAATCGAGAACAACATTTGATATTCACTACAGCCTTCTTCGTCACCGCTTCCACCCTTTCATCCGTGCGTGCGTGCGCGTGGCCCCCGGGGCGTGCTACAAGGTGGTTGCTGTCGGTGTCGGTTCTACATGTGTGATTGTGTGTGTATGGCTCCACCATCATCGCCGTGCGTTATCAGTGAATCGACAGCGGGGTTGGGGGGGTGGGGTGGAAGAGCATTGAAGGGTGTTTGTCGTCGAGCGGCAGGGGTTGAATCGATCGTCAACTCGCGCGAAGGGATCCCCTCACACCCTCCCACCCCACCCGCTTGTGGCACTGTGATCGTGAGAGTGTGTGTTCACCGTGACGACGACCCACATTTGCAAAGTAGCAGTGTGCTCGTGCCGCACGCGCTCGTGAATGAAAGCGTGAGAGTAAGAGGAAGAGTGCAACCCTTCTCTCTTTCTCTCTTTGTCTCTCTCTCTCTCTCTCTCTCTGTTGCTCTCTTCCGTTCCTGCTCTATCACGTTTACACCTGTGAGTGTTTTCAGTGCCGTCTTTGTCGTGCACGATCCGGCCCGTCTCGTTCGCTCTCACTCGGTTGACTGGCGCACGCTTGTGTGTGCGTTCCAAGAGCGCTACCCTCAGCCCCCCCCCCTCCCCACAAATAATGCCAACCAGCCCCAAGGCGGCAACGAGTGACGTCATGCTCGCGGATGACGTTTCGGTTCGAGGTTGGTTGGCGACTTGCGCAATCCGGTACCAGCGGACGACCGACACGAACGGGGTAGGGGTTGGGGGTGGGGGAGGAGGGCATCACTCTCCTCTCCCCCTTGGATCGCTGCTCACCTGATCCGTACAGCGAGAACAACCTCTCATTCGAACGGACAGCAGCAGCGCACATTCACGCGCACATCGCGCACAAGTCGCGGACACGACGACGACGACGACGACGACGATGACGACCACCAACCACCAACCACCCCGTGGCCCACCCATCATAGCCCACGTTATGCGTCGCGAGAGACGACGAGAGAATGTGAGAGCGCACGTGAGAGAGAAGAAGAGAGAGCGCGCGCGCGAGAGAGAGAGAGAGGGAGCCAGCTTTTGGGGGGCACAAAAAATCGTCGTCCACCAGCAACAGCAGCAGCATCGGGCACCTCGCGCCACATTGAGACGCGAGACACACCACCAGGCACCAGGGGGCCTCTTCTCATCGTCATCGTCATCACAGCTTCCACTCCGGGTACACTACGATAACGCAGACGATTCTGCTGTAGGTCCTTCTTCTGTTCAGCTGCTGGTTCGTAACGTCTTGCTATAACGAGAACGAGACGTCGTGGGGCTTTTCTACCAAAAACCGTATTTAGCGTCGAAGAACAACCTCCAAACTGTGTGAAAAAACCCCGCGCTAAAAGCACACCGTTCTGTGACACTGCTGCGCCTGTGACCGTCGTGTGTGAGTGCGTGGCGAGACGAAATTGAAGCAAAACGTTCAACAAACAACAACACGCCAGAGCGCACATGGTGGAAGGGTGGAGTGGGGGGAAGGGGGTGAATCAGCATTGAGGGGCTATTGCCGCTGTGTGTTATGACAGGGCAGGCTCTCCATGATTGGCAAGTCAGGAACCGCGAATACAACACACCATTTAAAGTCACCATCATCAGCAACTGCGCTTCTCCTACTGGGTCTTCAGCTAAAACGCTAAAACGAGAGTGACAGTGAATGGTGTTATCTTTGAAATGATCTGTTTGCAGCGTACGTGCGTGCGTGCGTGTGTCTACTGTTTTTCCCTGGAAAGTGTTCCCGTTTTTTGTTCGGTTTTCCGCACGCCAAAAGCTCTACTTCGCGGTTCCGTCGTTCAGCATAATAATAGTCGACTGCTACGAACAGTACACACACCCTCTCGAGAACAACAATTGGGGCGCAACAAAAGCACTTTCATTCCATTCGATCCAAGGAAGCATTATTGTTTCGTTTCAAGACATTTCCTTCCAATTTTTGTTTTTTCCTTTTCGGCAGCAATATGTGAAGTGCTGCGTGCACGGTTCGGCGAGAGAAGAAAGTCCTTCTCGCGAGCATTAGGTCCTGACAGAGCGAGAAAGTATATGAAAGAGAGGGAGATATAAAGAGAGAGAGGATAAGTGAATCCTGTGCGCGAGAGGGGGCGTTGAGGATACTTCGAAAAGCTCTGGCTCTAAATGAAAACATATCGCTCCCGGAGGATTATCGGATGTCGTGCTCTCCATCCCGCCGCTGCTATACCGATGCTGCTTGCTTTCCTTTGGTCATTTTCCACTTTTCACGCAGTTTGTTTATCACGACTACTTCGGTAGCTCCTTTTTCCACCCACTTGGTCCTTTTTCTTCTTTCTCTCTGCTCTCCGTTGCGGCTCTCCTTGTTCTCTTGCTGGTTGCCACAGCAACGCACGACAGCAAAGAGTGCTGCGGCATTTAGGGGGGATCTCCATCTCCATCGGGACGATTCAATTAAACTTCGTTGCGTCAAACGGCATAATTAAGGAAACCCGCACCCTCCGGACCACTAAACACACACACACACATGCACACGGATTCTATTAGCACACACGCAGGTGTGTGTGTTTGTGTGTGTGCTGTTGATCCTGATAACGGGTGTACTCCTCCATGTTGACCGGCGGGGATGGTGGTGTGATGTTGTCCGATTGGCTTGCGCCAACGGTTCAACAGTGTGTGCTGCATCGTTCTTATCAGTTCAACATTGAGCCCAACCCAACTCCACTGGTATGGGTTGGTTAACCGATAACAGCAGAGCGGGGCACAGCAGAGAAGACCAACGGCACGGCCAAATGATAAACCGGGAAGAGAAGAACTTGATGGGGGACCTTCATTTCATTTTCTAATTTCACATTTTCCTTCATATTTCCGTTTCGATACCGCCAGATACAGATCAGAACGCCATCGACGAAAGAGTCTGCGAGTGTGTCGTGTCGTGTCGTGTGTTCTATTCTCGAGTGTGTGCGCGCGCGGCTGTGTGGTCTGGCAAAACCTGTGTAAGCGTGTGTTTGTTTGTACGCGAGATTCTTTTCGGTGAAACATTGCTTTGAGTTTGCTTGTTCCACACGTGTGCGGTCCCGTAATCATCCTGAGCAAGAGGATCCCAAGATAACGAATCCTTCTTCGGGCCAAAGGAACAGGCCTTCGTTCTCGACTCACTCTCTCTGTCTCTCTGTTTCCTTTCCGTTCTGCTTCACACGTTCGCGAGTGCATAACTGTGGTGAAAAGAGAAGGAAGGGAGGCTGCTGGCTGCCTCTGATCCTGATTGTGCATTGCTACCTGCCGTGTGCGTGTGTGTGTGTGTGTGCGTGCGTGCGTGTATGTGCCTGTGTGCACGTAAGTGCCACTGTGTGTTTACGGTGTTCTACCCCGGGGGCCATCGAAACGACGGGCCCAGTGTTGAGTGAACCGCTCGCAAGCCCCTCGCTGGCCAAATGTTGTTGCTGCTCTTTGGTCGCATAATAGCCGCGTAGTAGCCCGATAGCCCGAGCCGAAGCGTAGTGTGTCGGGGTGTGTGTAAGTGCGTTTATGAGTGCGTATATAGTAGCGAGATCATCGCACGCGAGATCCTAGTCTCATCATCATCCCTTGCACCACCACCACCACCACCACCACCTCTGTCGCTAGTACAACCCCCCTCTCCGCGCGCTTTCCCCTAGTGTGAAAGGCCACGACGCCATCGCGATCGTTCACGCGGCGACGACGGCGACCCTCGACTCGATCACCGTGGAGCAGAACACGGTAGCAGCGGTGGCGGCAGCAGCGGCTGCGGCGGCTGCAGTGGCGGGGAACACGGTCTGCGACAAGGTGCTGAACCTGCTCAACAACAACAACAACAGCATAATGGCGGCCGATGCTGCGATGGACACGACCTGCCCGAGCCCCGAGCTGGGTGACTCGCGCAAGCGCCCCCTCGACGATGGTACCGACGATGGAACCTCCAAACGGTCGCACTTCAGCACGAACGGTAAGTACACACCACCACCTCGCGCTGCTTCCCCTGTGCGTGCCGCCTCGACGGTGGTGTCCCCCAAAAGAGTGGAATCCTTTGTTTCGCGTGGTTTTCTTCTTCCTTTTCACCGGCTACGCTGCTAGCGCCCGTGTGTTATTCCATTCAATCGTGGCTTCTACGCGCACCCGCCCCAAGGATCTCATCGTCATTAGCATCATCATCATCATCATCACCATCCGGAGGAGGGGTCTGGTATATAGAGCGATCTTCATCGTGGATCTTTTCTCGCGTTCTTATCTCAACTTTCCTCCCGTTTTTCGAAACTTGGCACCCGGTGGCCACGCCAGTGGAATCGAATGATGATGATCCAGAGCGAAGAAGAGGTCCTGATGTGTTGTTGTGCAAGCGCGCACACGCGCGCACGCGCTATCAAGCACCGATTGGTTCGTCTCGCCGCCATTGATTTCGATTCCTTATCATCGTAGACAATTGAAAAATGTCGAAATTCGCGTCGACGGCGCCCAAATCTGGACCGCACCGCGCACCACGAGGTTCTTCGCCGTTTGTGACGGATGACCGCAAAATGTCATTCATCATTGCAAACGAGGGGAGGCACATTGCGCGAGCACGTGGTATGATGGTGGTGTTGGCCCTGCCCTGAAATCACGTCCGCAGCCGGCAGTCGCTGCCTCTGGATCCAACGTAGCATAAAATCGATGCTAAAGGGAGGATGAAAGGGGAAATCCGAGTGAGTGCCGAGAAAGGACGCAACACCGATGTTATTTGTTATATTGGACGGCCCGTTTTTTTTTGGGGTTAAACATGCGTTAATCAATCATCGGCTTTTCATTTTCAATATCACATTTCCCCGTCGGCTTCCTTTCCCTCCTATCTTATCTCGCGGGGGAAAAATCAGGCCACGGTACGATGGGTTTGTTATCGCGAAATTTTTTGGGGCTATTGTTAGGTAAAGGTCAATCGTTAGGAAACGAGTGTTGGGGGGGCTGTGTTTCTGTTTCTACAAAATGGGGCATCATAGTAACCAATGGTCGCGGAACCACATAGTGTGTAGCTGAATTTGTTCAAAGATCTCTCTGTTTCGCTCCCCTTTTTGGTCGATTTCTATCTTTCTATCTCTTTCGCACGTGTGCGCCCATGCCAAAGATCCGGTTGCGTCGAGTGTTAATCGGAAAAGTCAACCTAGAACACTCAAATACAGTTCGTGCTTCGGTCACTAACTCGAGAGTACGAGGAGGGATGCGCCAATTGCTCGAACACGAACTAGCACGAAATTCCACCGCCAAAGTGTCGGTTGAGGTGTTCTTCTTTCTCCGTGGCGACCTCGCGATGTGCGGCCATATTCTAGCGTGTCGACCGGCGCCAGATCAGATGACAGTGACGATGATCATGACGATGATGATGGTGCACATGCACACGACATTGCTTTTGATGCTTTGTTTTAACCTTTTCCAGACATCATCTTCAAAGGAATGAATGGTTTTGGTTCTCGTCTTGGTTAACAAGAAGCCCCCCAATCGAGTTCTGATAAAGCACGAGCGCATGAATCATAAAGGTGGGAGGTGGATACCTCGTACCCTACCAGACACCTTTGGAAAAAAATAGTCGAAAGGGTGAGGGTGCGGCGGTCATTGATCTCTTTTCTATTTGTATGCTCCATTCTTCGAATTCCTTTTCATAATGTTCTTTCATCAAAAGCACTCCAAAAAGACGCTCACCTTTTGACAACTTTCCAATTCACGGGCTGCTCTCTCTAGGAAGGTGTTCCATTCTTTATCACTGAACTATTTTTTTCTTCTCTCTCTCTCTCTCTTTCTCTCTCTGTCGTGTGGTTTTGTGTTGAAAGGACAATGACACGCGGTGGTCACAGCACGTTGCACACCCCGAAGCATCGCAACTATTGTAGTTTTTCATTGTTTCATGCACAGAGGAGAGAGTCTGTGCGTGTGTGTGTCCTCTTATCATGCGCACAGGTGAAGAACTTCTAGCCAAACCAGGCACCCAACCAAAAGGGGGGGCTAAAATTCTAATTAAAAACGCGAAAAGAGGAAACACCGCGCTTCCGGTGTTCCGCAGTTCCCCTTTATCGCGCTCTAATTTCGCATTAAACTTTTTATAATTGCGCACCGGAACAAACGATAAGGGGTGAGTAAGGGTAGCGAAGGTTTTCGGTACGCGGAATATATGAGGGTTTCTTGTCAAGTGATGATTAGAGGGTCCCCAACCGACGGGTCTGTGAATGCCGTCGTTCCATACCGCGGGAACGTCGCTCACTTCAACGTTGTTTAAGGCTAGCGAATGTTTCAATTATTTATGCAGAGAGATAACTAACAAAAAAAAAGCAGTGAAGAACCACGCAGCATATGAACGTGAGAGCATATTTTAATTAAGAGAAGCCATCATTTCAATTTGCCACACACACACACACACACAGAAAGTCATCGCGACGTCACGCGTCACACCAAATTAAATCCCCGGGACTCGAGCGAAGAGCCAAAACGAACGGCATCACTAATGTGGTGTGTGCTCTGCTCACCAAACACAATAACATTATACTCGAGGGAATCATGGGCTGGCCAGGCCTTGCTGGATGTCCTGGCTGGTCCTGAGCTTGGGCCTGGTCCTGGGCCATCAGATGCCCGATTACGAAAACGCGCGTCCCGCCCCCCCGGTGACCCACTTCTCGGGTGGGTGTGGGATTCATTCCGAAGATTACATTATTGTTTTATAAGTCGACCACCAATCCGCGACCGACGACGACCTCCCTTTCGTTCGTTTCTCCCTGTTTTGGCCGGATTTGGAAATCCGTTTCCGCACATTTCGCGCGCACCCCTGGGACACCCCGCGTACTCCCACCGGCAGGATCAAGTTTGCTTCAAGGGGGCCTCTCCTCTTCTGCCAGAGCTCGGTGTGCGTCCTTCCTGTGCCCGGAGTGTGTATGTGAGTGTCCTCTAGTGGGGTGTGGGGTAGAAGAGACACCCCATCAACCCAGTGACAGCCACAGGGAATGAACGAACGAACGAACAAACGCCAAATGAAAACCTTCGTCACCTTCATGTGTCCTACATTTTTGCATTTTTGCTTCACTTTCTGCCAGCCATTCCATTCCGTTGGTGCAATCCTCCAAGAGTGTGTATATGTGTGTATGTGTGTGTGTGTACGTGTTGGTGTGCTGGCACTGCACGGACAGAAGTGTCCTGCTTTCCTCCACTCCTTCAAGTGGACGGATGTTCCGATTCCTTCATTGTTTGCGCGACACTGATCCAGTGCAGCACGGGACTAGGACTGGGGATTAGAAGGGGGATGTTTGCGACGGTAGCGGTTCCCCTCGCTTTTCTGTCACTTCGCTAGAGCGCTCGTTGTTCGTTTGTTTTGCGCCTTTGGGATGTAGATCTTTGCTCAGAAAGGAGTAGCAGGGAGAGATGAAGGTTGTGGTGGTGTGGTCCCTTGTCTTCACCAGAGGATCATCTCGAGGCATTGAGCTGCAAACCCAGGCTGCTAGATGGGGTTTGAATCCTCAGCATCGCTGGCAAAAAGGAATGCGGTCCCAAGATATCTAAAAAGAGAAGAGAGAGGGAAAGAGAGAGAGAGAGAAGGAGAGAGAGAGAAAGAGAAAGAGAGAGAAAGATAGCGAGCGATAGAGGTAGAGTACGACCAACAGAAGACCCCCCGACAGCTGCGCACTGAGCACGACCTTGTAAAGCGAAGGATAGCGAAGAGCGTTAGTGAGAGGAAGACGCTGTTGGCGCTATCGAGAGTCAAGGAAACCATCTTCTCCTTCCTCCGCTCCCCGAAAGCAACAACACAACCCATATCCCTTCAAAGGAATGGAATCACAGAAGGAAGCCTCCCCAAAAACGAGCATAACGAGTTGATAGCATTACCAGCGAAGCTCCAGGAGCAAGCTCTCGCGTGTTCTCACGTGGTATCGTCAATGTTCGTGAGAGAATTTCACCGGAAAAGCTGCATGCGTGGGCTAGGGAGAGAGGGAGAGAGAGAGCGATGCTTTCCACGATTTTCCACGACGTGAGGACATTCTCTCGCTCATTGGTGGCTGGTGGAGAGAATCGAAACTCTCTAGATAGCGGAATCCAGTTCCTGGTACTCTCTTCTGTCCAGCTGCTGCTGCTGCTGCTTACCATTATAAGGTGCCTGGATGTATGTGTCCTTTGGGGCATTTCAAGTGTCTATGTGTGTGTGCGTGTGTGTGTGTGTGCGGGTGTGTTGTCTGCAAGTAGCAGCTAACCAACGGTAGCAGCAACAGACCAGCGAGACCACGTGACTTACGCGGAACAGTTTTGATGGCGCTACTATTCGCTGGCCAAGGCAGCTCCGTAACTCTATTAAACGAACTCCTCGAACTCTCGAACCCCAAGGCCTTCGAACTTTGGATCCTTTTTCATCGGAGTAGTGCGCTCCAACCTCTCTCTCTCTACGAGCGACCTTCTTTTTTTTCTACGATGAGGTCCAATTTAGCGGAACGAGATCTTCCTTTCCGGATAGCTTCCTTTTCGTAGAGTTTATGATGAGAAAAAAGGAGGAGAACAGCCATTCCGGAATTTCGAATCGCATGCTCCCCGGGCGCAGAATAATTTATGAAGTCGGTGGTAGTCCGGCAATCTCGTGACTCTCTGGCCATCCATCCATCAATTCGATCCGATGGGGGCTCGGTTTCGACTTCCTTCTAGAATTTTATACCTTTGACCCCTTTTAAGTGAATTCATTAACACCGAGCGAAAGAGAACGAGCAAAAGAAAGTTAAAGAGAGAAAATACCGGAACGTTTGACCTGTAGTTACCAATTTCGCGACATCGAAATCGACCCTGGTATTGCCTACTTGGTTACTAATAAGTAAGTGCCTCTACGTACACACGCATCTCGGAATCGAGATTAAGCAAACTTCATCGTGTATCGCAATCAATTGCTGCTTGGCACGCACTTCAACGACCGCGAGTCCAGAGTCGAGTACCTCAAAAACAATGTCACCACCACTAATCCCTCCAAACATGGCACCTACCTATAAAAGGTGCCACCAAAAACCAAGGAAACTTTCCACCAAAAACAAAAACCGTCAGCTCTACAAACACTTCTTGGACACAACGACGCCGGTCGTGTGGTGTGGTCGGTCCGTGGTCCTTTGACCACAGCAGCGTGTGCATGGCAGAGGAAGAAGAAGGATCCTCCTCTACTCCACTCCGTTGGCCTTACCCTATGCCTCTTTTGCCGCTGACCTTTGGTTTCTTGTGGGGATCACTGCCTTTAGTTTCCAGTTTCTGCGAGTCTTGTGTTGGTTACCACCACATACACCCTACACCAACCTTGAGCACGTCCAACCTAAACGTCGACGGATGACGCGGGGATGACGCAGCTCCTAGATGTGTCTCGGTGGTGGTCAGCTGTATGTTTGAAAGACTTTCGCTTTCTATGCCATGACGGCTCGAGGCCGATTTGGGTGATTTATGGAATGGGAGCCCCCCATAATACTGGCTGACCATTAAAGACGGGAGACACTTAAAAAGTTTCGTAGGGGCTCCGTAGGGCCAGCTTTCCAGCTCCGCAGTATTGCGACAAGTCCTGGACAAGCTGCTGCACCTTCCCCGACGACGGGGCATATTAATTATCGTTCTTTTGGGGAACTTTCAGGCAAATCCGTTGAAGTGTGAAACCAACACGCGCGATCCCCGAGGACAAAGACATAGGGAGGACAGCGCCTTCGCTTCTCTCGTGTGCCCCGAAGGATGTTTTGAACTTTTCAAGCCGGACATCGAAGGTTCTTAAAAAAGCATTTGTCTGCTTCCATCCGTGTTCTCATCGCTTGCATCATTAATCTTCCCGGCAACGTTCCATCAACGGCAGCATTTGGGGCATTTTGGAGGGCCCCCCTTAGGGGGTGGACCCCCCGCGTAAATGGTACAATTTATGCCCGTCGTCCTTCCGCCTCTGTCCGCCGGCGCCCCCCTGGTTGGACTTGGCTTGTCGCCATTTATGTAAATCACGCTCCCGAAATTCCCATCACGGCCACGTCGCCGTGTGATGTGAGATGTGTTTTATGGAGGAAAGCGCGCGCGCGCGCGCGTCTCCTGCCAATCTCTCGTGTCTGATACCGATTCCGTGATTGGCGGCACATCCTCGGACTTTTGGTAGGGTGCTTGAAGTAGTCAGCAGAGGCAGCGGTGTGCTCAGTGGAGTAGTCATAAAATAATTAAATGTTCCTCTCGGTTCCCTTGCGGAGCTGGACAACCTGGTGCTCGCCTTGTGAATCTTTATCTCTGGCCGGATGCCAACCGCCGGGCCCGGGACCCGGTCAGCTCGAAACGCAATGCGGACAATTCCTGATGCTGTTTCCCGTCCGTGCTCTGGGTCCTGGGTCTATGTGCATCCTCACATGGGCTTGTGACCAATTTGCAAATGGTATTTGTGTGTCTGTGTGTGTGTGTTGTGTGTGTGTTCTGTGGCCTCTAGGATCAGGCACAGCAGCGCTCCTACCGTTTCCGTTCCGACATCGGACCGGCGGAACTCCCGCAACACACATTTTGATCCAGTGACACCCTTCCTCAGCAGGTCATGGCCTACATTGACCGATGGGGGGGATCCACCGCGTGTGTGTGTGTCTGTATGTGTGTGTGTGTGTGTGTTTGCAAGAGAATGGAACGGTTCTTAATTAAATCAAAGATCGTTCCGTACCGGTTTTGGAGTGCGCAGGTGTGCGCCCTAACCTCAATACACATCACAAGGCATCAAAAATGTAGTTCTCTAAATCAATTGGCCTCTGTTCCGTGTCCCGAAATATAATTCCGTCTCTCTCTCTCTCCCTCTCCCCTGGTCATTGTTGTCCTTCGTTGGTCGGTATGATTGTAGCTCGTCGTCTTGCCCGTTCTGTGGATGTCTTGGAAAATTAAAATGGGGGAATCGTATCATGGGTTCGACATGATGAGCCTTTTGTTGTGTTTCACCTAGTCCATTTTAGTCCGGACTCCGGATAGCTCTCTCGGTGACCCCGTATGATGTTTGTTATCCTTTTTCCTTTTCGACCCCGTAATATACCTCGCTGTTCGCTCGCCGGCATGTCCTTTTTCTATCATTGAGCGGTGAGGGAAAGCTTGGAAAGCTCCCCGACTTGATTTTGATTTGCGGATGGTGTTTCCATTTTATAAATACCGATCAATTTGGCACGCGCCTTCCGTCCGTCCGTCTGTCCGTCGATTCGATTGAAAAGCAGTGCAGCAGCAGCAGCAGCAGCAGCAGCAGCAGAGCGCCCCTGTCCTTGTGTTGTATCCTTGTGTGTTCCGGGCCGGTGTGCGGACCGTAACCGGCTCGTGCCGGTTCTGGGTTGCTGTGTCCACTAAAATTAGCCTTTTTGGCAGCGAAAACCAGGGCTCCTGCGCGCCTGGTTGGAAAGAAGGAAACCGTGCTCGCAAAAGCACTTGCCAGAAAACTATCGACATCGGCGTTGCTGCTGCTGTCGCTGCCGTTTGTCCTTGAAACCTGCCAAGGAGAAGGCCTCTCCCCGTACCCCTCGGGTATCGGTTTTATTTCTGGTTTGCTCCTGCTGTATTATCCTTTCGGTGGAGCACTCCCGATGCGCTGTTTGATTGCATTTCCTGCTAAAAAAAAACGGAATCGAGCCAAATCGGTGCCAATTGTCGCGCGATTGGCCTACATCTCGAGAAAACGGAAAAAGAGAAGTTCTCTCTGCCGTCGCGTGTGTTGCGTATTTAAGGAAGAACAGCTTGTGTGTGCGAGAGAGGCATGGTGCGATAATTGTTCGTGAACTGTTTATTCACACACAGCAAGACATCAATGCGGCCAACCACCACCAGTGCGAACCATCACCTGAAAGGTTTACGCTATGCGCGACGTTTTACGATTTGCAAACGATGCAATTTGTCAGGTCTCTTTTTCTACCTTCATTTCGGTTCACCAACAAGCCAGCCAGTCTGCTCTGCCCGTTGTGGCCTTAGCAAATTAACATTTAATGATGGCACAACCGTTTGCAACAACAGCGTTCAGAGGAAAAGAAAAGAGCGAAAGAGACAGAGAGCTGGGGCATTATCAGCCTAATGACGATATTACGAACGCGACATGAAATGTCAAACAGTGTGGCATCTTCTCGGTTAGAAATCGGACTTCTTTTCGGTGGTTATTTAAAAGTTTAAGAGATTCTTATTTCGAGTTTTGTAATGCAATTGGCATGAATAGTCTCGAGTATATTATTGGGAATTCGAATAGTACCATGATAAGTATTGAGTAGTTTTGACATTGGCTGATAGTTTTTTTTGTTTACATTTATGAAACAGTTTGGCGTTTAATAAATTTTTGGAAACAAATTCTGTATAGAAGTGGATCTTAGATACCACTCGTGACTGCTCATCTTCGATGATGATGATATTGATGAATTTCATGCGCTTTCAGACGTTTAGAATGATTGGAAATGGCTTATTTTTCAAAACAAATGTAACGATTTGGTGAAATTGTCTTCTTTTCTACTTTTATTTTTAGCAATAGCAAAGTCTTATGTTGTCAATAGATGATTCAAATACAGATACTTTCTTAAACAAAAAGAAACAAACAATAGGTGTACCTTTCAAACAGCCAAGAAAAAACTGTTAGCTACACCAGCAATCATAGAAAAGGTGTGTCCAGACAACAATCATTGTAAATTGGTAACAAAGTCCATCGTTGCTCTCCGCAATAAAGCTGCGGCAAATTTGGCCCCCCTTGAAGCTTAGTCGCTTTGTCAAATAGTAATAACCGCACCGATGTGTCTATTGCAGACCATCAATTTGATGCAGACGATTGGCATGCAATCATTGCAAACCATACATACGCCCGGTTCGGCGTCAAATTGAATTCCGAAACCAAATTATCTTCGCATTCCCATAACGGGCACCCCATTGGCCAACAATAGGCTGTCGAAATATATCGAGAGTGTGGCGTTGTCTGGCACTGCACTGTGGTTATTTCTTTCCCTTCTCCCTCGTTGGCTTGATTTAGGTTACAAAAATAATAATAATAATAATAACAATTATTCAACGTAATGTCGATCGCCCAACCGCGCACCGCACACCTGCGCCATTTCTCTCTCTATTTCCACCGGTAGAGGCTGAGGTTTTATTAAACTTTTAAAAAGCAACCGAAGCCAAGAAGCTCGTGTCATAAAGTGGCGCTGGGAAGCAGTCCAGTAGCAGGCGACACGGAATCAGTTCAATTATATTCACGTCGAGTCGGGGGTAGGGGCCGCACCGAGGAGAAGCACTGCATTGCAACTCGAGGATGGAAGCGACTCCGAAGCACGCAGCACAAACATTACCAACCAAAGCCAACCAACATCAACACCACCACGACGGTGGCCAATGGGTTTATGGATGGAAACCATCACCTTTACTTTACACCACATCGTTTTCTCTCCCTCTCTTCCTCCTTTATGATGGTCATTTAAATTTATGATTAGTCCTCGGACCGGCCGGCTGTTTACTTTTCTCATTCAACTTGCGCTAGTGGGAGGCGAGGTGAGCAACGAAACGAATTTATTATTTCGCTTGAGATACATTTCTTGAAGCATAGTACAATCGGCATTACTACTGCAGCTAGAAACGAATCACAGTATGCCGCGGCTACTACTGCCTGCCCTGCTGCTTATGCTTCTGCGCCGGAAACACGCACCACAACCACTAACACCAACACCAGATCATGATGCCACCGTGTAGCTCGTAGCAATTTCCCGTTCATCAGCCACCTCGCATCTTGTGCATCTCGTTCTTTTTTCTTTTGTTTTTACTTTTAGATGACATCCATTTTCATGATCATTACACACTCCCATTCGGGGCGCTTCATGCAAACTCATCCTCGAGCAGTGGCTCTGACTTGATTCAGGGTTCGCCGCCGATCATCCAACCATTCGCCGGCGGCGCTATCGGTAAGTCTCAGATCACAGATCTTCTTCTTTTCCTTTTTTTTCCCGTTTTCGCCTTCTGATTTTGCTTCCTGTCCGCTGGCCGGCTCACTGCTCTTCATATCCTCGCCCCCCCGGGGGCATCAGGCAGCAGTATTGTTGTTTGATGAAACATGTTAATCATAACCACGGGCGCGTTAGTTCTCTTCGGTTCCTGGTGCGCCACAGAGAACGATCTACAAAGGTGTTCACACTAAGGCTCACCGTCTCTCTCTCTTTCACCAGAAACAGGCCTGCCTGCGCTGCAGTTTATGTGTTGGCTTTTGACAGTGACTCACAATGGCGCTCAAATGTTCTAACGACATCACCCAACACCATCTATATCGCCTTATCCGATGTCCATTGTTTGCTCTGGACCTTTTTTTCCCTTTTTGGTTTTCCTTTTCTGTCTCGGGGCATGCCTTGCGCAAACAAAAAGATACAGTATTTTTTCCGGTTCGCCCATTTCTTTTGGTGTCTGTTACACAGCTCCCTATAATCATGTCTTCAATCTATGTTGAGCCAGAAATCCATTTGCATCCACTAGAATGCGACCACCAAACCTGCGGCAGCCGCAGCATCACGCATCTCCACAACAAATCAATTTTCGTTGCCCGAATGCGATTTCCCCGAGTGGACTTTAAAGATTCCGACAATTCTCACCACCCTCTGCAAAGGACCGCGGTTGCTATTTACATAAATCTCTGCCGGTTTCACTGACACCGAATGCCGCGCACACGCTTGTTTTCCATGTTTTTCCAGTCGCTTTTCTCGCGTTTCGTTGACTGGATTTCCGTAAGCTTGTTTGGATCCTGAACGCATGATGTGTGACCAGCGTGAAGCGACCGGATCTTACTTACAGCGAAGAGGTCCGCGTTGTAGCTGCTAGCTTCGTCCTCTTATCGATCTGTTCGCGGTCTTTCCGATGGCTCCCTTAGATCCACATACTGGGAAGCTGGGTACGGTGCTTTCCCTGCGTAATCGAAATCATCTTCCGCTTGGTAGACATTTCGCGACCGCGGGCGAGTCAAGGGCCCAGAGTTTGTTTTTTCCTTTGGGGAGGAGAGGAAAATCAGATTATCCTTTTTGCTGCCGCACATCATTTAGGAGCGGATGATGATGATCCGTCGTCGTCGTGCCTTGGAGTGGGCCCCGCGATAGCAGCGAGAGAAAATTATTAGGGCGCCATCGGTGGTGGTTTAAGGTCGTCCGCCACGCGACACGCGAAGCAGAGCAGATTGTTGTCGTTAATTATCGTATCTACCGTGTCAGGTAGCTAGGCAACGCCCCAAGGCGGTACTACTACCGGGGAACCATTCGTTAGGTCGTTCCACTTGGGCACCCAATTTTACTGCAGACCCTTTAAGTCCGAAGATCGCCGCCTCCCAAAGGTACTTTAGACGACCTTCCTAACGGGGGACGTGTTTTCGAAGTGCGAAGTGATCTTAGGATTGTCCCGAAACCTCACATTTGACGCTCGAATAAACATTCGCCCCTCCCCACACCCCTCATTGGATGGCTAAGGCTCTCAGGTCCCTTAAAATGGGAAGCATCAACCAATATAGCAAGCCATGACGGTGGAAAGGTACTTCAAGCTTGGTAGCTTCTTGGCCCTTTAAAAGTAGTCCTCCCCCTTTAGGGAGAGGAGAAGGAAGAAGTGGGGTCAACCTTATGTGTTTACACTGTTTCTGATCCGCCCGGCAAACCCGGCCCAACGGTGATCACCACCGGAGGATAACGAGGAAAAGCTTTCTCCCGGGACGCCCATGAAGAAGGTACTCGCCCGACAGTTAATTACCTACCTACTGGCCGGGTTTATGTGGGCGGACGAGGCGGATGGACACACACACACACATCTGGCTGGTCGCAGCCCTCGCCCTTAAGAACGTACCACGCAGGTGATGCTTACGTCAAAAAATACGTCCACCCTTCGGGCAGCGTGATCCGATGTCGTCTTTGGAATCATCCTCCGCCGGACTGGACTGCTGATACTGACACTCCAGATGGTGGCCAGGGGGGGGGGGGGTCCCGTTGTCGCGAAAGCTATTGAAATGGATGCGAAAGTTCCGCTTTGGTGCTATTAGCAAGATGAATGATAAATGATTCCATCCATTTTTAATGCACAGTCGAAGAGCGCATTCGTCTTTTCCGATTCGTCCTTTTTTTTTTTTTTGGGAGTGGGCAGTTTGTGTAAACGATGTTCCGTGAGTTGTGGTCTCTGATCCTAGAGAGCATCCCAGATTGATACCACACCCGCCCCTTGGTACGAGAAGAGAAGACATTGCACACGATGTGACACGAGAGTGTCTGGCAGTGACTTATGCAAAAGAAATGTTCGCTATTTTCGGAATTCCACATCCACATCGGAGCACAAGCAATGGAAATTCAAGAAAAGCCTTTCATCGCATCTCAACCGGTCATGGGGAGGACTATTGAGAGGAGGCTCCCTTTAACAAGCTTACCGCTTCACTGCACTTCTCGTATGTGTTTGTGTGTGAGGATGGATTGACGCTGGTCGTGCGTAACGCCCGGGCAACTCACCCACAGCCATCGCTTACACAATCATCGCACTTTAATGGTTTCACGAGACGCTCGCTCGCCAACACTCGCCCGCATATACACTCGCGATCCCAATCGGTTGGTCCAATGTCACTTGTAGAACGGAGCGCCACGGAGCGAACACGACGATGCTTTTGCAACGTCATCCGCTTCGAAGGAACAGAGGAACAGAGTCTCCGCAATCAGCTGCTGCTGCTGCTGCTGCTGCTGCAAAGGGGAGGACGCGACAACAGGAGCTCTAGAGGAGAAGGAGCTGCCCCCAGAAGCGCAGCTTCCCAAGGTCATGCAGCGCTGCAGCGAATGTCGCGAATTCGTTTATGCCACTGGGGACGGGTTGTTGGAAGAGATATTCCCAAAACCGGTTCCCCCGCTGGAAGCACTGTTTTCAATGCCACATCGAGTGGTGCGGAGGGGGGGGGGGGTTCATCATCAGAGAGAGACACACATCTCAGTACAGGAGAAGTATATGTGGTGTGCTCGTGCATCGGTTGGGACCGGTTCCGGTTCGTGACAACGCACGCGATAAAGGAGGAAACCCTTTTTGGGGCACGGGAATCGAAGACCAAACTTTCTTCTCCTCCCAAACGAATCACTTACCGAATGGTCACGACGACGACGACGATGACGACGATGACGACTTCGACGACGCCGGCCGGATTGAAAGTGAAATCTTGGCCACCTTAAATAGGAGTATCGCACGAGCGGGCGCGCGCCTGTGTGTGTGTGTGTGTGTGTGTGTGTGTGCGCGCGCGCGCGTTTGTGTCCTTGGCACATATTATTGGAACTCCCGAACGACATGAATCATCGCTCGATCTAGCGAACACCCTCCTTCGATATCATACAAAAAAAAACATATGGTGCACCCCTTCCTACACACACACACGGCGGTCTTCAGCTTTGCTTACTGACTGTGACATTGGAAGAGGGGTGTCGTGTTGTGGCCATGATGGTCGTCCACTACCAAAAACCAGCAGCCGGGAGGGGCAACCTTCTTCTCCACTTGCCTTGCTCAGCAACCGAACCGCGGAAACGCGCGAAGCATTTTGGCTCCCGCGAGGTCAAGATGAAATGGAAAGTTCGCGCTATTTTTTTTTGTTTTGCGCGAGGCCGCACCTTCGCCCCGTTTGGTGTGTCGCGCGGCTTCCAATTTCGGAGCATTACCGAGGGCACGCGTCCGATCGCGGATTTATGGTGGCGACAGACACGTTGTTTCGTTGTTTTGTTTTACACATTTCTCCGTCCGTTTCGCGTTCCGCTTGATCGCGATCACGAGCCATTACACAATGGCATTCCGAAGTACTTAATGTTTTTTTTATGTGTCTTTTCGATGTGGCTGTTCGACGCTGTTTTGGGCAGCACCTCCTCACCCCCCCACAGAGCTCTTCCAGTCTTCCAGTAGTGGATGATGGATGCGCTTTGCTGCGGCGCGGTGCACTTGAAAAAATATGCTGACGTAATCGAGATGCACTTATCTGGCGCGCACCACCATCGCGGTGCCGATGTGCCAAGTCACTCTGCACGAAGTGTGTTCTGCATCATCAAGCAAAATGGAGAAGAGCATGGCAACTCCTCACTTCTTGTTAGCACTTTGGCTTTTTCTGATTTTTTTTTTGTTGTTCTCGTGGATTTTCCTCTCGAAAACAAGGTCATTCCAAGGAGGCTGATGGTTGTTGAAGAGTGGGGAGGGGGTAAGCATGATCTCCAAGGTTTTAACGGAAGGCCTTAAGTCCCATCGAAGCATGCTTAACGCGAAACAATGCGGAAAGTAATCATAGTACACATTGCTTCTCTCATCGAACGTCGTGTCGTAAGTAGAATGTCGGTGTGTGGTGGAATCAGTTCGGTTCTTGCTGGCCACCAGACAGACGCGCAACGGTAAACGGCGTCCCCCCCCCACGTGCCAGCGTGTATGCAAAGGTCGGTCCGGATCGAAGATCAAGTTACGCGTCAATTGTGTGGAGTTTTTGTGCTGTTGTGACGGTGAAAGAAGATCGCGCTACGACGACGACTACTGTCATCACCGTTTGGATGGAGCATTTGAAAGTTACGATTGTGCAATCACCCCCTGAAGGTTAGTCAAAGACCCCCCCTAGGATTAACGCACTCAACAGTGGTCCGAAGAGTTGGTGATGTGGACCCTTGGAAAACGAAACAATCGGAAAAAGGGCCTCAAAATGTCTGTCGTAACGCCAGAGCAGCAGCAGCAGCAACAACAACAGCAGTAGTTCGTTGTCTTAGTAGGCCGGTGGCGTCATCTGGTGGTGGGAGCGCACCGGTCAGATCAACACGTGCTCCTCCCCGAGTCCGGTTCGGTTTCCTACTTCATTGGCTCGCTTCGCTTTGTGGCTCAATTTTGCTCAAACGACTGCTGCCTGCCTGCCTAGATGCTGCTAGATTCGTTTCAACTCGTTTGTGTTAAGTCCGAACCCGTCGTCCGTCCTTTAGGACCAGGGAACTAAGACGCAGGTTCGTTCAGCTTGGTAGCGTAGCGGCGGACCGTGCGCTTTGCCAATCATAACACCGGCGAAAACCGGTTGTGACACATTAACGCTGTCTTCTTCCTCCGGTGCGCTGGGCTCCGCTCGCGGACCCCCTGTGACAGCCAAATATATGACTCCGGTGAACCGAAACAATGGCGCGCATGCCTTTGCGAGCGCGTGCGCGCCAGAAGAAGTCATCGCGGTGATCGCGACGACCACGACGATGATGATTTCGTCAGTCCAAGCGTCAGTCCGGGGCCGGTTAGCGATTTTACGCATCCTACCTCAACGTTACGATGATTTACGCAACATGGCCCTCGCCGGAGGAAAGAGAAATGAAACCGAGCCGAGAGTGAGAATGGAAGAGAGAAAAAGAGAGAGAGAGAGAAAGAGTGGGAAGGAGGTGTTAAATCTCGGAGCTAAAGAGTCAATCGCGCGATCGCTGGTGGGGTGGGTAAAAGATTGTGGTTGGTGGGCACGGAGAGAGGAAGATCAACAGTGTTTGTCCAATTGAGCAATTGTGCTCCGGTGATATATACCAATGCTTTCGGTTATGGGCCAGCATGGTAGTTCAGCCTCTACGGCCTACGGAAACGGCGGCAGCATCACTACATACCACACCCCCCTGTCTCAACATACCGATTCACGGTTACACACACAGTCGCCTTCAATCTGAGCCACGCCAACGGCAACATCAACTACAACATGCGTTGCGCGCGTTGATGGAATCAATTGGACACAATTGAGGTACAACCGAAGCAGCAGCAGCAGCAGTATGTTGTGCCCGATGATGTTTTATTAGATTCGTTGCGTCTCGCTTGATGTTGTTGGTAACAACAGTGTATCCCCGCCCCTCCAATCCTATCTTGCCATCTCGTGGCAGTGGCCCTGAAAATATGAATTGACAGCCCTCCTCTCTCCCGCTTCTTCGGCATCGTCATTGCCAACAAACACAAGATACCATGTGGTCTCAATGCTGTCTTCTCCGGTCCTTCTTTTTGGGACAATAATACAAATCTGTTGTCCGCTTCGTGTGGTGTGTGTTCGATTGTCAGCGAGCCTGAAAGGAACGGAAAGTATCAACCACATTCTAAATTGTCTCAAGTGGTTTGGTTGTGAATGTGGCTCCCGGAAAGCATTGCACCGTTGCTTTTTTAAGTGATTTGAATTAGAAACAATTTACGAGTTTCGCGGTTCACATTTTCGCAACATCGAAAACCATAGCCTCCATCCACCCATTGACCGTTTGTGTTCTGCATTAAATTAGCGGGGAATGATTTGTGAATATTTAATAACCATCCAACAACCAACAACAACAATCTATTCGTCCCCCCCCCCTCACCCCTCCCCTTAAAACAGCTTCGATTATGGCGGTTATCCTGAGATCTTTTGCGTTATGAATGAACTCATCTGCCACAAAATGATTTTGAGTAACATTAAATAAAACATAATCCATTGTTCGTTCAAGCTGCTTGCTGCTGCAGGAGAGGGAGAGGGAGACGGTGCGATGCGCTTGTGAGTTCGGACACAAACCCCGCACCGACGGTCAACTTTTGTCATTATCCGGATCCGGCGCGCGGGGGTGAACAACTTTTTAAACGAGAGAAACATTATCTCTCGAGCACCCAAATGATGTTGATGATGATGATGATGATGAGGAGGAGGATGACGATGCCGCGGGTGCGCGTCCTCCGGAAGATGATAATTTTGTTCATCGTTCCCTCATTCGATTCAACGACAACGATGGTGGTAGTGGGTGGTTCCATGGTTCCCCACACCACAACTTGCTTTGCCTTTGGTTGGTTACTGGTGCTGTGTGTTGCATTGCCGACGGTGCTCACCACGCTGTACTATCAGCAGCATAGATGCAGCATATTAACTTCCGGTCCCGGTCCCGGTCCCGAACCGAACAAAACGGCGAGCAACGAGCGACGAGTCAACGTTGTGCGGCGCTCAAGTGTTGTTGTTCTGTTAGAACAATATCGTTGGAACAGAAAAGATAGATAAAGAACGTTGAAAAGGAGAGAGCGAGAGCGAGAGAGAACACGCGGGAAAATGCGATGTGGAACGAACGACCACCGGAAGTAATAAGCGGACGATTTTGACGCGTACATTCGAGCGCGACGACGATGCACCGAACCAGCAACACATGTATGGAATGCGCACTTTGATGCCACCAGCTCGTGGTATGATTCTCGAACTTTTTGGTTTGGTCTGGCCTTGCGTTACGCTGAAGGCGCCGCCGGGGGGTCGTTGGGTTCTTATCCAAAAACTGTAGCTTCACAGGGGGAGCAGCTGCAAATGTGCTGACAGCAAAAGCCCGAGAGAAGAGCAAGAGCAAGAGATGAGGAGAGGTGTGTTTCCTCGCCATTTTGTATATACTGCTTTCCACCGTTATTTGCGCCACGATGATCGCACGCACGTTCGTCCTGATAACGCTTGTAACGCTCGTAGACGAAGTCTAAAGTATGTGTGCGATGGATGTATGCCCGTGGATCGAACGCATTCCCGCATTCTTGCTGAGTAGAAACAGCATAAACCATGACCACCAACATGATGGTGGTAGGGAAGGAAAGTCAGGAGCATGATGTGTGCTGTCTTGTTAAGTCGTCCACTTCGTGTCTCCCCTCGACTCGAATGATGGCGAGAAGAGCGCTTCCACATACGATGGTGGATGCTTACTCCGGAACGCAATCTGGTCGAAGAAGGGAGAGAAAAGTCGTTCAACGGCGGCGAGAGTGGGTGAGAAATGGCGTCGGACGAGAAGTGTATTATTGATGTGTCTTCTTTCCGGAGCAGCTCACAAGGGCGGAAGTACTTCTCTCTGATGTGTTGTTCCTGTTCGTCTATCGAGATCGTCGATATGTTACGACGTCCCGTAAGAGTGGGTTCACCATGTGACTACATAAGGGAGAGGAGGAGAATACGCGGTGGGGTGGATTGGATTGTCACGAGAACAATCCACTTCCCGGCATCACCAGCAAGTAGTTAGCAAGTGTGCGTGTGTGTGTGTGTGTGTGTGTGTGTGCTGAGGAAGGTTTATCGGATGAAAGAACCTCTCTCGGTAGTGGCTGCCTCACATAGCTGTGGAATTTTATGCTGGCGCAACAAAATGTGCATGCTGGTGGACGGACGGGGCACATAGAGTGGGAGGGAGAAGGGTCCCCCCATTTTTTCGAGTGAAATCTGGAAAATGTTTCCGTTTTCATCAGCAACACCACCAATACAAAGATGTAATGGTAGTTGACTTTAGTTGGAAGTTGAAAATATGTAAATTCGGAAGGCCATAATTAAACTGCTACACGCGAAGCATAAGAATATGAACTGGATGCGGAATCCACTCCCGTCTGGCATGTGATCGGTACGTGATGCAACGTACGTAACCGCGCCACTCACTCCTCCTCTCGATCCCTCCGCATAAAATATCATCGCTTTATACCGGGATTGGTCACTAGGAGAGCTATCAAAAGCGTAGCGATGTAGTTCCGGCTAGACGAGAGGCATGGTTTTTGGCGATAAGATTATGCTCAGCCTCAGCTGGTGATGGCGTCCCCGTCGTCGTGTGTGGTTCATAAAACGCTGGGCGGAGCATTTCTGTGGCCTACCGAAAACGTTGCTGCTGCTGCTGCTGCTGCTGCCGGATTCGGTTGAAACACTCCGATTTGACGCGCACGCGATAAGGGAAAAATGGAAATGGCTGCGGCGCGGTGCTGGGATGATGGCGCATTCTCTCATTCTTTTATTTCGGGGAGGGAGTTTTGCTGATAAGAAGAATGTTTGTGCCAACAATCGTTGTTGGCGAACGATTGCGCCCCCGGGCTCACGGGGGGCGCTAAGAGAGGACAGGGGAGGGGTGGGCCAATTAGAAGCGGCGGGGCCCCGAGGCGGTGGTGTTTCGACTTATGGAGTGCGGGTACTTGCGGGAAACAACTTGGCTTTGGCTTTTCAGACATCGAATGCGATAAGATTCTCTCTCGTGCGCTTTTCAAACACATCGATAGACGTTGCGATTGTGTGACAATGTGCAGTTCACACAGTTTTAGTGTTCCAGCTCGATTGCGTAGCATTCGATGCGCCCCGGAATGATTTGGTGCTGATAAGAGGGTCCCGTCCGTCGTCCGATGCGTGTTTGTGTGAGTGTTACACAAATAACCGGATTCAACAGTCGTTGACATAATCCATGTGGCGTTTCGGGATGATAAGACGAGCGAGCCTCCTCCTCCTCCCCTGTTACCTGTTACGTACTCTTCGTTTAAGAAACGGGAGGGAATCATGTTTTTTGGGGAGGACCATGCGGATATGGTTTAGTTCTGGAGTTTTGCTTCCTTTTCGGACGCGCTAATGGTGATACAGCTGACAAAATATCGAACCCTCGATTTCGTCGGAAACACAATGCCTTCCTGTCAGTTCTCCATCTGCTGCCTATGCTTTGATGTTGCTCAGATTAAGCAAAGGTTTGGCCCTGCACCGTTACCAGCTGTTTGGATGTGCTGGCATAATCATATTAACATAGCTTGAGAGGAGTTGATTTATGCTTCCTCTGCTACGGTGAATATCGTAATCCTTTAATATGATTCCATTTACCACTGACGACAATCCTCACACCTGGTGCTCTCACACACTGCCGGAACACTCCGGTTGAGTGGAAAGTCAAAGCTTTGGGATGCGTGTTCGTCGCGCATGCTGGTTACATAATGATGTAGGTCTGACCCAGCGGTTCTTCTTGCGATTGCGTTGGCCTGTAGAAATGGCAACACCTTCTGCCTTCTACAGGGCTTCCCGGTGACCATTAGGAAACCAACCCCGCCCCGGGAAACGAGGACAAATGGCAACTGGAACAAAGAATTTACAATCCTTTGGCCTTCGCCACGCGACGGAAGGAATCGATGCGGGAGCCACAAGAATCGGGAACTTTCTAGGGGACAAAAGAGAACCGGATGGACCGGTGCGCTGGTGTGTTACGTCGATTTTATGTTCAAATCCACACCCAAGTCCTTATGTTGTCCCTTCCTTTTTTTTGCTTTCTTGCATCCCTGGCAACGTGTCCGCTATCTGTCTCTCTCCTTTCCTTTTTCCGTTTTCCCGCACACAAGCCTTCGGCCGGAGGCGCCCGGTCTGGTAATTAGAATCCAATAAACGACAGACCCACGACATGCTGCGGCCCTCGGATTTTGCACAACACCCCCACCCACACCACCCAGCAAGGTTCGATCGCTTTTCGATCGATTGGCTTCTTTCGAGACAGTGTCGGGTGATTGTGTGTGTGGGAAGCGAAGGGTATGCAAAAGAGAGGGGTGAGGGGGGGGGGGTCAGGAGACAGGAGCCATTCATGGGCAGAATATGGCGTCGAGAGTATCTTCCTGCTTCTCGCCCCTGCACCGAGAGGACGGGGGAATGGAAAATGGTTCGGTTAATGAGAAATTTGAATGAATTTTAATTAGCCCACCATCTCACCACCCCCTTTTTCCACCCGTTTTGTATGCGTCCTAGTGGTTGGTTGGTGTTTGGTGAGGCTTTTGGTGCTAGTAGGGGCCACGAACCACATCAGTCCTAATTTGACAGCGAGAAGGACACGGCGCTGGTAGCATCGTTCCATCCCGCGATTGCCAACTAATTAGAATGCGGCTGCGGGTGTATCTACGAGCAGAGACGATGCTCTAGATGTCGTTGTGCTGCGACAGAGCAGTACGTATGGTGTATGTGTGTAGTAGTTCGTTTGGTCGGTTTTTGTTATACGCAAATGCGGTAATAAAGGATACAGGATATGGATTCACAATGCGGGTGCAGCATGACGGTTGGTTACTGTTGCGTCTTTGACGCAGCACGAATTTATTGCTTTTTAGTGCTTGGACAGATTGCAAAGTCGACATTGTGTGACATTGTATTTGGACATTGTGTCGGATTTTTTAGCTGGTAGTTTGTGAATGATTTTTTTTTATAGCTTGCAGTCGTTGCTGTGCTGTGCACACAAAAACATAATTTGAATTCATTCCTATCAAAACTATCGCTATTCGAACACATATATTCTTTTAAAAGCCGTGGCCACACGGGGCGAAAATTTGCGCGCAAATTTGCACATTAATGCCAAAATGTTTTCGCTTCGTGTGGCAGGGGTAAAAACCCGAAAATTTATGCCGAAATGTCAAACGTATTGTTTTCATCTGTGTTTTGGCCGCTGAAGTTGATTTCCGAATAAATTTTGCAGTTTTTAACGATATTGTTGCTGTTGCTGTTATATTTATATTAAAAATGCAAAAACAATACGAAAAGAACCTACATTTTCGTAAATAAAGCGTTCGATAGCGTCAAGGGTTCAGCGAAAAAGTCCGCGGACGTATAAAAGTTTGACAGCGTGTAAGGGTTAAGCGAAACCGTTTTGGCATTAATTTTTTCGTTTGCGCTAGAGTTTTCGCCCCGTGTGGCCACGGCTAATCATTTTCGATGAAATTGACTTGATTTATATATATATATTTATAGCATTACGCATTTAAATTTCAGACGCATTTTTTTTTGTATATATCGGTTATGGGGTTCTGCATTATAAATTCGAACGATTTTCTTTGAACCTTTAAGCGTTAGCTTATAAGATGTAATTAATTTATTCATCACGAGCTTATCGTTTATATCTATTGTCAGCAATGCACTAAGCGAATTAGCGGTTTGATCAATCCCGTAAAAAAATCAGTCCTACAATGATTTCATCTTGCATGCCCTAACAATCATGTTTCGCTTAATCCGGTCAATCCATGATTAGCATCGCGGTTATCGGACAGATTTATGCAAAGCATCTAAACGCTAACTCGCGACCACGCAGTTTAAACCACAGCCACACGCCATTTTAATCGATCCACAAACCCACCAAAAGCGCGCTGCCATCACTATTCCCTCCCGGCAAGTCATAAATTCGTCTCTTTTGCGTGCCTTCTTTGGCACGCACTCACGCACGCATCGGAACCGCATCGCACACCGCATTCAATCGCAGAACCGCGCAGCGCACCGGGTGTGTGTGGACACTACCACCGCCACCACGGGCGTGCATTGGCTCCACTGACTGGGCCTATAAATGGCGAATCTCAATCAATTCGCTGCGGCATCAATGCGCTGCGGCCGCCCGTTCCTTCGCGATTCACTTTCAATCGTGGGCTTGCCATTGCCAAGACGCGCGACGCCAGAGAGCGCCGTTTAGCCTATCCCACCTCCTCCTACACGCGTGGGATTATGACTTCTCCATCGCATAAACCGCACGGCAGCAGCACCAGCGGCAGCCATCTGCTGGTCACCTTTTTAATCGATCAAAGCTCGGTGGGTGCGAAGGAGAAACTTTTGAGTTGAAAACGTAATCCTCCGTGGTATTAGTTCTCTTTCAAAAGTTTTAGACAGTTGACTTTCGTGAAGATTATCAAAAAATTATCGGTGGCGGAATCTTCTGTGGCAGGTCAAGACCGCTCGTCGGTTGTAGCGCCGGATAAGTAAGTAAGTTGTATAAAAAAATACCGTCGAAAGAACTACTGATCCACTCGCTCGTCGTGTGCCAGAAGAAACATATGTACTACTAGCACCTTGAGCAAGCTCTCTGGAGGTTGGTGGGTAGTTTTGTGCACCCACGTATATGCTAAATGCCGCTCCCCGTTCCAAGGCTTGCGCGTGCCAGACCGGTTCTCGCTCCTTCTGCTGCGAGATCTGTTCCGGTATGTAATCGTTCTTCCCACTAGCTTCGCCTGGTCTTCGCTGGTGCTGCTGAGAGTTTGCATCATTACCTCACCAGCCACCAGCCACCGTTGACAGTCCTGTGGGGCCGCCTACTGTCCACGGAATGTCCAAACTTACCTTGAGATCTTTCGGTTCCGTAAATATTGTTTTTTTTTCCTTTATTTATTTTTGTCATTTTCGTGCTTCCGCGCGCTCGTTGCCAAACCCGTTGTTGTCGTCGCCGTCGTCGTCGTCGCCGTTGTTGTTGTTGTAGTCGTCCGGGGTTTATTTAGGCTCATGATGTTTTTAATGCGTGTGTTCTTTGGGCTTTTTTTGTTTGGGGCAGTAGGGAGTGTTCAGTTAAAACTGGTTATGTGTCCCCTGGGGGAATCTGCGACGCTTCGGCTTCGTTCGTTTGGCATTTACGGGGAGCGTCCGGTGATTCCATCGATTGCTCATGCTCGCGGGTATTTAGCACCTGAAGGAGAGAAGGCTAAGCCTTCCTCGGCTTTGGCTGTGCAAGTTGAATGAGGCACTCACAGCACCAGCAGCAGCACCAGCAGCAGCAGCAGCAAGGCCACCAACACAGGAGGATGATGATGGTTCGGTCCTTTAGCCGAGGGTTTTATGGCTGTTCCGTGTGTCGTTCGCTGTCAGGATTGCCGGGAGTAGCGTCCCGCGTCGAGGCGGAGCCTTTTATTTATGTTTCCGTTTGTAAATTCATTTATGTTTACCGCTTCTTCCTGTTCCGTTGGTTCTCGCTAATACGTAATAGTGTGATTTGTGGGACTTAAAGTAGTTTACGTCGGACGTAAAGAAGTTTTCGGCGGTTGACTAAACAGATCTACGATAAGAGCTTAAGAAACCGGTGTGAAGCAATGAGGAATCTGAATGATTAAGATTCTTAAGAATGTTGAGACTGATGCCTCGGGATCTGAGAATCATTTCGATCGAATGAGGCATTCTGGTTTACGCTAATGCGGTATTTGAATACCCTTGATGTGTATTGCAGTTGTTGATGTGATGATTAAAGCAGATAGTAACACCAAACCCTAGAAACTACAAGCGATACTGTTTACGATTTGCTTGCCAGTTGCTCGATGGCTCATTCACTCTCATGTGATGTGTGGCCATGATTCATCATTTCCAAGAGGGACTGGACTGGCTTGGACGTTTTATGTTCTGCGAATCGCCATCGATTATTAGCGCAAATCGACGCAAATGATGCGGCAACAATTTACCAGGCGAGGCCAGACAGCAGTAGTAGCAGCCGCAGGGTGTTTAAAACCGCGGACTCTCGAAACGTGTACGATTGTTGGGGGAACGCGCGGCACAACCTCTAACTGCTGCTCTGCACTGCGCGTAACATATGCAAGGGACGCGTGCGACACACACACACACACACACACACTCTCGGGCCTCGTTTGCACCGCATCGCCTCGTTTATGTCTCTTATGCTGTGTGTGACCTAGTTATACCCTTCAAATCGAAGGTGCCCCGATTTGCTTCCAAGTAGTAGTAACATGTAACATGTAGCAGCAGCAGCAGCAGCAGCAGCATACCTTTTGGTGCCCCCTCGCCAGAGAGCAAGGAAGCAGAACAACAGCGCCCCCAACCCCTCTATATATGGAGGTGGTGACCAAACCCCGTTCCCCGTTCAGGGTCTATTGGTTTTCATCTCGCATCGAACCTTGCGCTCTCGATGAGTATTGATGAGTATAGAGACGGTGTCAGGTGTGAGCGTCATCAATCGGTTACCGATATGTGTGATGGTGTGTGCGTGTGTTTCAATGTAGTGTTACCGGGCATTACTTGGCGAGAACGAGGTTTACTACTAATGACCCACATAGCCGCCGCCCTCCGGGTCGCGTGGGTTGGGATCTCTACCCGGGGTGGATAGCGACCGAGAACCCTTGCAGCACAAGACACTGTGTTCGTGCGTGTGCATGTGTGTGCGAGAGAGAGCGCATGGCAAACGTCATTGCTAGCCTGGCGCGCTCGTGGAGCTCTCGTGGTTATGCTGCTGCCGCCAGAAGAAGGCTCCACATAACACGTCACTAAACTAAGGTGCCCTCCAAAGAAGCATACCAGCATTCCCCCCTTTTTTGGGCCGCATACCATTACATAAAAAGAGCTAGCTCTCTCGCATAAGCTCCCGGCCCCCCCGGTCGCCACCGTTTGCGCTATGCGCGTTTCTTGTTCGCCAACCGCCAACCAGAGTCTGACCAACACACAGACACACACACCACCAGCCTGGCTATGCGCGCGTGATACCCGGGAAAGAGCAGCACGGAGTTGAGTTTGTGTATTTGTGTGTTTTTGTGTGATTGTTGTGTGATGTGCTCTGCTCTCTGCTCTCTCTCCCAGTCTCTCGCACGCTCTCCAGTTTAGCTACCAAAACCACGTGGACCCCCACACAAAACCAAAGGGTTCTCACTCTCTCCGCACTCCGAGCGCGAACATCAACAATTCGTCGCTGACCAAACGAAGCCAACAAACAACAATCGCCTCCGTAAAGCAATAGGGGGAGTGCCATGAAGGAAGAGAGAGAGAGAGACACTCAGAGAGCCGAGCAGAAAGAGAGAAAGAGAGACAGAGAGTGAAACGGCTGCGGTAGAAATCGTCAGCCAACCTTGAGCTACTATCTCGCGCATTGCTTTGCTGCTGCACAGCCGCATTCGAAACCGAGCGAGACCGAGCGCTCTGGGCTCCAGCTGATACCACCGACCGACAAGGGGGGGGGGGGGAATGTGTGCGGAGAAGCTTTCGAAGGTGACTCGCACAATAGAGAGAGAGAGCGAGACTGAGCGCGGTGGACATCAGAAGTCACGACGGAGAGAGAGAGAGAGCTCACGCGTGGCGCCTAGCACGATGGCGAACCACCAAGCGAGCAGAACTCGCCGCCGGTTCTTGTTGGAAAACGGGGGAATGGAGGCGCCAGCTGCGGCGGCGGCGGCACCACAGCGCGAGTTCGCCATACTGCGTCAAGTTGACGGTTGCGCAACGCCTTTGCCAAACCCGCAGCGCCCTGTTCTGCTGCCCGAGAGAGCCCCGGGATCGCGACACGCGCGACACTCACGCCGCCGACGACGACGACGACGACGACGCGGAGGTTGTTCTCCGCCCGTGGGTTGCCAGGATAGAAATGTCACTTTCCGGGGACGCTTTTGAAGGTAAGGTGAGTTACAAAAGGCCGCGAAGCGTGTGTGTGTGTGTGTGTGTGTCGATGCGAGATTCGCCTTGGGACAACCAGGGGGAGGAGGCCGCCGCCACTACTGCTGCATGACACTAGTCACGGCACTCAGCCCGCCTTTCGGTCACTCGAAAGAATGGTGTGTGTGGTCCGTCGTCGTCGTCGCCATCGTCGTCGTTGTCGTGCCACCTTTTTTGAGAGTTTGAGCGGAGTGCACGCGCGGAGTGGACAACACACCAGCAGCAGCAGCAGCAGCATCAGGGGTGGTGGGTTTCGGGGTTCAGGCAGCCAACCAGCCAGCCAGCTAGCCAGCAAGCACAAACCTGCCTCACTCACATTCACTTGATCGTGTCGTTCGCGTCGTCGTCGTCGTCGTCGTCGTCACTACCATTGTCGTCACCATTCCGTCACACGCACTTTTCTAGTGTGTCCCATGTAGGTGGCCGCGCGCGCGCCACTCACCACACACGGTCTCTCTCTCTCCTTTCTGTTCCCTCTTCATCATCATCCCCATCGTCACCGTCCATCCCCCGTCATTCGTGTCCGCGCATTCCGCGTATCGTATTCCGGTTTCCGTGTTCGCCGAGTGACAGAACCAGAACCAACCGTCTGCCAGCCAGTCAGCCAGTCAGCCAGCTAGGTGCGCGATTCCCGGGATATCATTTGTCGCAACCACTCTTCCCCCTCCCCGCTAGGAATCATCCCCAATATTCATCCACCGCTTCTCTCTGTGTGTTCGATTCCGTCCTGATCCCTGATCCAGTGTTCGTCAGTTCGTTCTCCTCAGTAAGTGGTGCTCCAATGGTCAAAACACAACCCAGTTTCAACTGTGACTCCTGTGAAACCTAGCGTGTGATTGATTGGTGGTAATTCGCGGGTCTGTTCTGGTAATGTGTACTAGCTCGCGCGCGCCTGTGTGTGTGTGTGTTTTCGACGCATCTGCCGCAGACCACATTTTCGCCGACAAACGGTGACAGCGACATAACCAGACACAACAGAAGGCGTTACGTTATTGACCTACCGCCGTCTTCTCCGGCCTGGTCACTCCTTGGTTTTACCATCCCTCACTCTTCTCTCTCTCTCTCTCTCTCTCTCTCTCTCTCTCTCTCTCTCTCTCTCTCTCTCTCTCTCTCTCTCTCACTGGTTTCTTTCTCTCGAAGCCCGAAACTCGATCCATTGCGCTCTTTGTCGCACTTTTTGTGTCGCACTCTCCGATGTTCCACTTCAATCCTCTCCGGTCTCTCGTGTGTGTGTGTGCGTCTGTGTGCGGGCGTTTGTGTGTTCCGCTTTCGGACTAGGGTTCGGGCCGCATTCTTGAGCGGCGGGAGGGGGGTAGGAACCACACATAACCGACCAACCTGATGAGGGCCGAGGGACCATCAAAACATTATGCCCATTTCGTCGTCACCTGCACGCCACATATTAGTGTTGTCACCCCCGTAGTAGTGCTCTGCTAGTGGTGTTCCGCATTGTAGTGGCGGCCGATTGCCATTCGAAGGTGGGCTTGCCGTAGGGCAGGACACTTCCGGCCAATCAGTCGCCAGTCCAGTCACTGTTTGAAACGTCAAAGTTTTGTTGCTGGAACTACCGCAGTATTGTAGTGTGGTGTGCACTGTCGCAACGTTCCAGTGACACGACCGCGTTCAGGTGCTCCCCCGTGTACTCCGTGTCTCCATTATGGCCCCCCACACACACACACACACACACACGCGCGCGCATACGTGCTACATACAAACCCACGAAATCCAGATCGATCGAACTCCAAGGACGACCGAGTATGTTTGTGTCCGTTTCTGTGTGTGTGTGTGTGTGTGCGTGTGCCAAACGTCGAACATAGTGTCGATGGTGGTGCGCTAGTGTGACGTAAGGAAGAGATAGCTCGCGCTCAAGTGACAGCAAATGTCCCCGAATGTCGATTCGATATGACATTGCTGTAACGACACAACAGCAACAACTGGTGCTCTTCCTCTCTTTTTTTTCAGGGCAAACAACACAGTGACAAGGGTGTAGGGTGTTGTAGGGTTCCTCATTCAACACCAATCCCATGCATAATGCATTCATTGTGATAGTAGAAACACTCACGATCACGCGATCATTTCATAGTAGCGATCGCCAGTGTGGTATATAAGCATATAATTCGTCCGCGCGTGTGTATGTGTGTGTGTGTACATGTGTGTGTTCATTGTGTTCTGAGGACGAAACCACGGTCGGGCCGCGGGACCTTCCAGCACCAAAATCGATCTAACCAACTGTTCCGCCCGACAACAACGGGGTTGCGCTCCTGGTCGGTCACGCATCGTCAGCAGCCTCATCAGCAGAGCCTCATCGTCACATCACCAGCGTCACACTGGAGTCCTTCCTAGTCAACGGCGGTGGTAGCCAACGTAAGCAGACACAAACATACAGAGACAAACAAACACGCATACATACACACACACACAACACCTAATGTCAAAGCAAACTTGTTCCGTTTTCGCTTTCCATTTTATGATTGCGCTGCATTGGATTTTTGTGCTCCATTAGCGAGATACTCACATTGATACGTACACACATACATTCGAGCGTGCGCGCGGCGCGTGTGTTCCAGGAAGTGCAGACAAACATGATCATGATTTTTAACGCCTTTGCGGACGACCATCATCGATTGTCTATTGTACCATTCTTTATTCGTTGAGCTCGCGATTAATTTGTGGCAGCATATTTTATGTTTTCCAATCTTCGTACTCTTCCCCTGCTCCATTACTTGCATCCTTTCTTCGGGCTTTGTGTGTTGGTTTGCTTGTGTGTTGGTCGCTCAATATTCGCTCATCGTTACCGCTAATCGAAGGAAAAATCCAGAAAGCCTCGATTTATGCTCAATCCGAAGGGAAGGAGATCCCGATTAAACGCTTCCCAAATTGTGCTCCCCAAACCCTATTACACACACATACACGCAGCAATTTCGGTCTGCACAGCTGCTGTCAATAGCACCGTTGTCCACACCATATTCTCTATACCGCCCCGCAATGAGTACCGCATTATAGCGCGGATGAGTCCTGCCTCGAGCGACTGAGCCCAGGACTGAGCCGGTAGACGGTGTATATGTTCCTCCGTTTAAGCCTGATGCGTGTATGTGTGTGTGTGTGTGTGTATGTGTGGAGAGAATGCAGTGACACTCTCGGAATTAGTGGAGCTAGTCCAAACCGATGCCAAAACACAAAAATATGCCAGCGTGTCCCCGGGGGTAGTTTATCCTGGGCACTCATGGAGGCGCATTATCCCTCATACGATGGAGGTCACTCCGAGTCCGTCTACCCGAGGGTGCTCGAAATCTACCGATTGTGCGACCTTCCTCTCCCCTATGATGGAGCTGAGTGGCATTTGGCGCACGTGGCGATTCTGTTCTCCGCTAGGGAGGAAAAAAAAAATGAGTAGATGAGAACACCCCTCGGTGTACGTGTATTAGTGCTACGACCTAGCCCGAGCGGCAAGGACTTCAAACGCGATGTCCTGATTTTACCTCGTGCGCCTTGCGCTCTCTCTCTCACTCTCTTTTGTGCTCTCTCTCTCTCTCTCTGTCTCCCTCTCACTGTCTCTCTGTCTCATCCAACTGCGGCAAAAGTGTGTTGCATGATGATGGCCCGAAACACGGTGTTGGTCCCCACGGTTGTTGGTCTTCGTTGGTTCATCAGCTGTTTTGCGGCAAATCACGGATACAGCACCCACCGTACCATACTACTCTCACTCCCGTGGGTGCTCGGCGGTTTCCGGCACTCACGATGGTGGCTCGGAAATCGGAACTGGAGCACTGGCGCACCAGCAGCCAGCAGCCCAGCACCGCAGAGCGAGCAAAAATGTGGATGCGATCGAAAGGAAATCGAATGGAAAGCATCGTCTCTCCCCTAACACCACACTTTGCCACCCTTGCCTACCCCCTCCCCCCCGAGGTGCTGTGTTGTGCCCCATGCGAGGTCATCGCTGTCATTGTGGTGCCCTAGATAGGACACCCATTTCGTTGACCCACTCGCCCACCCACGTTGCCGTTGCGACTGTGTGTCCCCTCTTCCACCCTTTAGAATTGTCGGGATCGTTGCATTCCAGAGAGACATAGGGCGAGAGATAAAGAGAGAAAGAGAGAGAGAGTGAGAAAGTGGTGATTCCATTGATGTAACGCCCGCAGTGCGCGATTGCGGGATTGTTTGAAGTGATGTAACGTGTTCAAAGGCGAAATGGGGTCCTCGTTCGCTCCTGCGGGGGTAGGATGGTGACTGTTCGATGTTTCTATCGTGGCCCATTTTTTCTTCTGTTTTTTTTTAATGGTTCTGCTTGCTATCTACAGTTCATCTACACCAACGCGTTGCGATACTTCCATTTGTCACCATTTGAGGTAGTCTGGGTTTAGGACAGTTCACTGGTTCCTAGCTGCTCCTTATAATAATTCACATATTATCGTTAGGGGGTGCACTTTATTGCAATTGAATATATTGAATCCTTCATTTATTTGTAATTAGTAATACAAGGAGGATTATCAAAGTTCCATCATGACTGAATGCTTATGTTTGGATAAATTTGGGCAAAACATGATAGAAATATTGAGTTTAAACAATCATATGGGATTCATCAATTCCTGCCATTATGTACTACCTGTCTAGAGCGAAGAAAATTCAAACTGTATTTTGCGATAATGACTTAACTGATCACGGGTGAATGATGATTAAAGCTTTCGCGGTTGATTTAAATGCGTTTGTATTTTGCTTAATGTACGATTCTATTTTTACAAACGGTTGAGCTGTTTTGTCAACGAATAGATCGGTGTACCCTCGTCCCGCCATTATGTGATGATCTGTTTTGGCTTATGACACGTCGTCTCTGTGCAACCCACCCACCCCCCTACCGAACCTTCCTATGGTCCCCCCAAGATAAGAAACGTTATGTACGTTCTGTGTCAGAGCCGCCGTGTGAAAGCGCTGACCCAGTAGCTGATAACAACGTGCGTGTTCTGTGTGAGCCTGCTTGTTTGTTGTATGAAATATGCGCTCGCTTTTAAATGTTGAATGGGCCCCAGTGTGGAGAACGTCGTTGGCCACCGAATTGGCGTACTTCATAACGGGAACTCGTATATTCAACGTGTACGCGCGACACACACGACTGATAAGCAACGAAATGCTAGTTCGAATGGGGTGGCGTGTACTGTAGAGGAGGAATGGTTTTTGCACACAAACCTCTCGCCATTTATGTTTGATAGTCGAACAGTTCCCGTCATAAATGTTGGCAAAAAGTGTTCGAAATTGAAAAACGGGGCCCCGGCAGGGGTCTTATCGGCCGTGCGTGTTACGCTTGATAAATTAATCTACTCGTCTTTTATGCGTTTATGCTTGTGGGGTGTAGTTGTACGCGAAATGGTTTGCGAAAGCGCTCCCCCGATTGGTCGCGGGCTGGCGGCTCATAAACAGCAGTCCCACCGCTACCGCGCGTCTCTAACGATTTTTTTCCTAATCGGAGGGAGGAGGGTTCAACCCATCTGACATGGGATGGTGCATTGTTTGCTGGCGGTGACGGACGGGGTGATGATGGTCGGTCGGTCTGCTTGGCCAACTTCCGTTTTCGGTTTCATTCGATGCCCCCCTTTTTCCACCGTTGTGCAACTTCTCTGTCTTGTCCATTCTTTCGATCGATCAACCTTTGCTTTGCGCCCACTGTCGTCGGTTCTTGGGGTGGTGGCGCGCAAGGCAAGATGAAAACCCAAACCCTCGGATCATCTGAGATCATTCGTCTGCTGCTGCTGCTGTCGCTGCTGCCGAGCGTTCACGTTCGCTACAGTGCACGAGACGAAAGCGAACATACTCGTACATTTGTCCGTCAAACCAACTCCGAACGACAACACAATAATGCTGGTACGGTTGCTATGCTACTGCCACTGACTTCTGCTACATGCATGTGTCTCTCGAGTGCAACCAGTTCCTTCGATTGCTCAACGGAATGTCATCCAAGGTGGTCTCTGGTGGTGCACTGTGGATTGCTGCTGCTGCTGCAGCGGTGTGCGATTGTTATGCGATGGCCGGGTGTTGAGGGTCGCCTAGCCTCAGAACTATGCGCAAATCGACCGAGGAACACCACCGAGGTTGCATGTAAGGCAGTCACATCGTTGCTGGTGCTGCTGTTGTTCACCTTCGGAAGTACATCGAAATTGCGTTCAACTCCGTGTATGTGTGTGTGTGTGTGTATCTGTTGCTACATCCACTGGCCACTACTCGTGATTCTAGTGACCATATAAGCGACGAAAAAGCGAGGGTTGCAATGAATGGTACCAATGCACACCAAACGGTAGTACCAAAAAGTTTCTTTAAAACCCCTGCGCGGGGCCCTCTCTCTTATGCGATTCATAAATAATGTTGACACACCCCTTAATCAACATAAGTGTAAGCGCATCCATCGAGCATATTTAATTTTTGAGCGACAATGAGCGAAACTACCGAAAGCGCGATGATTTGTTGATGGGGGAGGAACGATCCTCTTCGGTTGGAAGCAACCTTTTTGGTGCAACTTTGGCGTAGTGCACATCGCGGCCACAAGTATGGCCACGCGACGTGTCAAACGCGCCTCGAGTGTGATCGTGCGTGAAGAAGACTCAAGTGCGCGGCGGCGGCGGCGGATGGCGTTTTAGCAACGGGGAGAGGATACGGGTACGGGGTGGTGAATGCTTAAACGTCTAAACGCCCCAATAGTTGACCAATTAGTTTCCCTTCGTAATTGCCGATGGCGCACGATCGATCACCGGACAGCGGAGCGCAGCGTGCGCACGAAGAAGCATTCATTAGTGTGAGCTGCTCCGATCGTTCGTCCAGAGTTCGTCGCTTCAACACCATCTCTCACCTCACCTTCCACCACCTTCTCGCGATACGCCTTCTCGCTGCGATGCGATGATGATTGTGTAAACAATCCGCTCGGCTATGGCTCTTTCACACACCAACAACATCCAACAACAAGTGTCGCTAGAAGCTGCTGCTCTGCTCTGAAGAAGAACCCCCCGGGCCCGTGCTGTGGTGGTCTGTGGGTGTGACGTGTCAGCTGACAACCACCGCGGTGTCAGCGCGTTTGCTGCTCCTCCAGAGCACCAGACCCAGACCCAGACCGCCGCCTCGTTCAATCGAAAGGGTATTTTGGGGCCTGCGACACACTACTCACACACACACACACATATGCACACTCGCCACGTACGCCGCATACTTGATAACCACAACCTCCTCTTCCGTGATAGAGGCATGGGCTGGGCACACGATCGATGCTTCTGCGCTCAGATCGTTTCGAACCCGAATTCGAACCCATGCTCGAATTCTCGGGGTTTGGCATTCATTCGGTTCCGCGGTACCGTACACCGCGATCCGCGGCTTCCCTTCTGCTTATCACCAACCACCACCAACCCTTATCAACGAACGCGCGACCCCAAAAAGGCGAATGGTGGATGATTGGGTGTTCGATCGGTTCTTCGGCACGGCCGATTGGTGGTAGAAGCCTCGTTAGCCAACAACAACCCATCTTCGGCTTCGGCTTTTAATCCCATCCGCCCGTGCAGTGCAGACTGACGTTCGTCGTTCTGCCTGCCCGATTTCCTTCCTGGAGTGATAAAGTGATCCAAAGCGTAGGAATAGACGTGGCGGTGGGGGAGGGCGCGGGGGGTAGGAGGGTCATCGTGACACTTGGTGACGGTGCGGTGCCGTGACGATAACAACGGGGCTGGGTAAAACCCGAACGAGACTGGGCTCTGTGGGGAGTCGTCTACTGTTGTTCCTCCTCCCAAGCCCCAAGCCATCTCTTTCTCGCTCCCGCTCCCGCTGGTCTCTTTCTTTCTCCTTCTCTTTCGCTTTCAACCCCATGGCGGCGTTCTGTGTGCGCGCGCGATCGGGTATATAGAGATGGTGCGACGGATATAGTGTGTGTGGCCCGTTGGGCGAGAGCGAGAACGCGCACGAATGGTGGGGGGTAGGGAGGAGGTTTGCGTGTCCGTCCCGTCGTCCCACCCGCCGATCGCCGCGCCACTCTTGAGTGCGGTGCGCAGCCGAAGCGAGCCGAGCCCGGACTGGACGCAACCGAACACCACCACCGCACACACCGACGATGACGACGACGACTACGGCGACGACGACGACGATGCTGCTGCTGCTGTTGTTGTTGCCGTTGCCGCTGATGATGAGAGGGCGGCGTCCACAGCGAGGGTCCCCCGATTGTCAGTTTCAGTCCAATATCGGTCGTGAATAGAAATAGACAAAAAGAGAGTTTCGCAGAAAGCAGCGCCACGACAGTGTCCGTGTCCGTGTCCGCGCTTCGTCGCTTCCATCTTCTTCATTCCATCCGCGTACGTGTGTGTTGGTGTGTGTGTGTGTGCATTCCCCGGAGTGTGTTCTATTTTACTCCTTAATTGTCAATCGGACGAGTCCTGCCAAATGTAGCGTCGTTAGTGTTGGCGCTCGGCGATAGTAGACAGCCAAACGTTATCCGCTGACGATCACTACTACTACGTCCTCACGCACGCACGCACTTCCCAAGAATCGACGCGTCAAGTGCGCACCACGTTTTCGGGGGGTTCAGACTTAAGGGAGCAAGTTTGTTCTTGTTCGTCCCTGGACCGAGGTTGTGTATCGTTGTCGTTGTTGAGCCGTTCTGGGGCTGCCAACGTCAACAAGTGTCAAAATGGCTTGTTGGTGTGTCTACTAAGTAGCTCGCTCGACTCGCGCACGATCCCTCTCTCTCTCTTTCTCTCTCTCTCTCTCTCTCTCGATCTGCTTGGGTATTGTTACTCTTCCTGTTGTGTTCGCTCCAGGGGCGACACTTTATGGATTGTTTATTTGTTCAGTGTATACAGTGTACTGCTTCGTGTCTGTGTGTCTGTGTGTGTGTGCCGTTCGTAGTAACCAAAGCGTTGCGATCATTGCGTTACGCATTGCGTTAGTATCTCGCCAGTACTAACGATGCTCGCTGCTTCCGTTCGAATCTCCGTTTAGCTTCTTCCGATCGTACCGATCTCCCACACTTTGCTGCAGACTTCATAAGCGAGCAAGCAAGCTAGTCAGTCCTGTTTGTTCCTGGAAGCGATCGGGTGGAAAAGTGGTGCACCCGCAGCGAACATTCCGTTGGCATTCCGCTCCTCGATCCTAGTGATAATCCCCGTTAAAGCTTTGCTTGTTTAGTTTTATTCGTGCCTTGTGTGCCCGTGTTGTGAGTGTGGAGCAGTAGCAGCAGCAGCAGCAGCAGCAGCAACAACAACAACGTGCAACCTGCAGTCGCACAGTGAATGAAACGACACAAATCCGCCATTTTCCACCTGCATTAACCGAATCGAACGGGTGCCGCCCCCCACCTCACGAGTGCTAGAATGGATTCGCAGCTGCTGGCATATTTTCTGCAAAGTGAGTCCCGCGCAACCTTCCCACACCCCCACATTACATATACACTGTTTTGATAATACCTTTCGGATGCCAGCCTTACTAATCTTCCGCTTTCCTGCCGCTGTTCTACTAACAAGAACGGAGCATTTCGTACAAAACAACAAAAAGTGCCACGACGCACGGTGGCGACAGCATCGGGCTCTACAACCCATTCGCGCACACAACATGCCTGGTCTGGCCTTGCTGTGGCCACGTATCAGCTCGTCATTCATACTCCGCGTGCACCAACAACCACCACCGGGATGTATGGCGGGCGCGCGCGCGGCATTTGTTGCTCCCCTAATGTTGTCATTGTCGGTCGCGAGATGATAAGCGAGCCGGGAGAGAGGAGAAAAAGTATATGGCGGTGATGGCGGTTGTGTAGTGCCCGCGGCGTGGAGAACAACATCTGTGCGTGTGGTGTATGGTAGCGGCCGGTTGCGGTGCTTCTCTTTGTGCCCCGTGCTGCTGCCCTACCGCCGTGGACTCCAACCATCGAGTTCAGAGTTTGCTGCGTGGCTTCTTTCGTTCGTTCGTTCGGTAGCGGTTTGTTGTTTGCGACAGCACATGTGTTGTTCGATTGATGAAACTGATCAACATTTCTCTGTCTGCGTACAACCCCCCAAAATGCGGGATGTTCGATATAGAGAGTGTCATATCGTGTCAGCTCTGGAGTGTGATGCTGTACTAAATTTCGAGGCGCATCTATTATTTCAAATGCGGCGTCCCCAACTCCCAAGAGGCGCTATCCTGCCTTTAGTAATGATGATAATTTGTGAAATCATACCCAAGCATCATCATCACCACACGACGACGACCGCGACGACGATGGTGGAAGGGTGTTTTGTGGTTGTATGAGGCGTGAAATATGGAGCTCACTTCCTGTGACAGAGCGCGCGAGCGAGCGTCTGGTTGTTGTTTTTTTTTTGGAGATTCTACTTTCGCGGCACAGTTTAACCACAAACCGATTGGAGCAACAGCATAATGCACGCACGTTTAGCTTCTGCCCCCTCCCCGTTTTGAGCTGTGTTTCCGCTGGATAAGCCTCTCGGAAGTGAACAAGCAATGGTTCCAGCAGCTATCACTCTCTCTCCCCTGTTTCGCTGTCTTTCTGAGACCTTTTTGAAACCTTCAGAGTTTTGAATTTCATTTTGGAAGAACCAAAACGAACAAAACCCATTAACCTCCCACTAGTAAGCTCGGGTTTAGCAAAGAGCAGCTCCCCTTTGGCAGAGAATTTGAAATTTGGAAACCCCCCCCCCCCCCCCCAAAAAAAAAAAAACCCCTCTTCCATTAATGTGTTTCTAACGGCGAATCCATTTTAAAAAATGGCTGGTCGATTTGTGTGTTTTTTTTTGCTTCAGTACCTTATAAAAACCTCCCCCCTAAACCCCCGCCGCGCATTTGTGCGACACACAGACGAACCAGTTCTTCCAACTCCTACCAAAGTGTGTGTGTGTGTGTGTGTATGTGTGCCTGTTCTCAATTCTTTGGTCAGCAGCAGCAGCAGCAGCAGCAACCGAGCCACATATGGTTAAATCGTGTGTGACAATCGGGCACACAGAGCGATCCTCCATCGCGATCCAAACACCACCACCACCACTTTCGCTCTAATCGGGGGCCGCCTCCACCATTCCTCCCGGGGACAACACCCCTTTCGTCGTCTTGCTTTCGATCGGTCGTCGCACGATCGTCACACAAGCACGCGCGCTCCTCGCTCTTGCGCTCTCGCTCTCGCGCACCAACCAACCGGTCCGTTCATCATCATACGGCACCACCGCCACCACCACGACAACGACGCATCTTCACTTCACGGCCACTTTGGCTCTGGATGGTTGGTTGGTGCGCGCCCCTCAAAGCATAAGCTCTCCCGAGCCCGGTCTGCGTGTGTGTGTGTGTGTGTGTCGCGACAATCCGATTCGATCCACGGAGCAGATGTGCCGAAATGCAAACGCACTCTCCTCTGCAGCACCACCAGCAGCAGCACCAGCAGCAAGAGTTAGCTCGCTCGGGGGGCTGGGAAGGCCCCGATTCTTTACATTTGAATATTTAAATATTCAAACATCTTCTGCCCACTACCAGCACCAAGCACCACCTCCTCCTCCTCCCAACCGTGTCAGAGCGTCTTCGGGTTTATGCTGTGAATTAGTTTTTTTTATTTTCTTTCTTCTTCTGTTATTCCGCGTTGTTCCCTCGTTTTGTTGCTCTTTCATTTTCTTCTTGTCGAATAAACGATCGAACTCCGCGCGCGCTTTTGTTGCTGTGAGGAGAGAGAGAGAGAGAGGAGCCATTGGGGTAAAGGGCAGCGGCAGGGTAGAGCGCTCATTCCGGGAGGCGAATGAAGCTTTAATGGTTTTAGCTGCGTTGGCACTCTGATGAAGTTAGTTAGTTATGTGGAGACAAATATGATACGGTCCCGGGGAACCGAAATATGAATGTCTGGCCCAACCAAGCAGAAGGCGTCCCGGCGACAGCAGAAAGCGATTAAAACCATAATCGGGTCTTCAAATGGCTCCTCTGAAACCAACATCCCTCTCTTTTGACGTTGAATCGATCGGTATAAAACTCCTCGACGTTATCGCCGAGAGTTTTTAGGGACGTTCGCGCTACCATCTTCCATCCTCCTGCCAGTCGCGTTATCGACAAAATGTTTATTTCGGGAATTGGACACGACGATGATGATTAGTGTGGTTGTCGTCGTCGTATCTGGGATCTGGGCGTGTGTGTTCGTGTGGGCTTCACTTAAGACGATCACCAAAAGCACATGCTGCTTTCTGATCGCTGCTTCTGAAAAAGATGCTTTCTGATCGCTAATCGTTAAACTTTATGCTCACTGCTGTCCACCGCGACACCGAAACATAGTAGAGGCCCTGGAAGTATGCTTTCGTACCACGAGCAGAGAATTCCTCATATTTTTTTTCCCCCACATACAATAAACGAAAAAAAAAACTCCGAAACAACAGTAAAGCAAGCAAACCACGCAACACAACATATTCCCCTTGACCGCAAGAACACACCCACTCCTCGTCTCGCCATTCCACCATCGTGGCAATGGTCGTAATCCACCAGCGAGGCTTGTTTCGGTGTTTCTGCAATAAAATGTATAATCGTCTCCTTCCACCGCTGCTCGCGTGTTCGCTTTGTCAGCAGCAGCAGCAGCAGCACGGAGGGAGCATAGCAGCTGGTGGTGCCGCTGAATGCTGTCCAGCAATGAGCTGCATAACGCGTTGTGATCACGTTTAGAGGGTTTATTCTTGCTCGATTTCTATCCTTCGCTCTTGGCTTCGCTCTCGGGAACCTTCCGATCCCCCGGGAAGATAATAAAATTTGGCAGCTTTCTTGTCAAAGAGAACGAGAGAAAAAGAAGGCAAGAAGATACTCGCTCCGCCATACTCCAACTCGCCCTCCAACCACCGAACGCGGCTAATGAAGATGAAAACCAAATTTGCATTCTATGCTCTTCCTTCACTCGCCTGGTGGTGGTGGAGCAGGATTTTCGGAATGTTAGTATCGCGCTTGCGGAAAGTTTCGTTGGACGACGAGGAGAAACATGGGAAAGAGAAACACTCCCCCTCACGCTGCTACCCTCTCCAGTGTGCTCCACTTTGGACTCTGCCAGCGATAAGCTCGTAGCAGGGGAAAAAACGGGTTTGTTGTCGCTCGACGCGGTCACCGGTCGCTGTCCTCCGGTCAACCGTTGGCATATATCGATGGGGCACGCATCGCTCGATCTCGGTTTAATAATCGGAATGTTAATGCGCCGAATGCAGGTTGACACCAGGTCGAACGCCATGTTCACCTTGAGCTTCTTCTCTGGCGAGCAGTTCGAAGAGAAGCTGCTGCTTAATGTTTGTTGCTGCACGATGAAGCTACTCTTGTTGCACAACATTGCATCGAATAATAGATATGCTTTAGGATCAGGATCAGCCGAATGGTGAAACACGGGAGGGGTGGGTGGGCTATTTAATGCTCACATGTCATTGCCATCTTGAAATGTGCTCATGCTCCTAACCCACCCTGGTTTAACATTTTATTGAAGTTCGAAAACCACTTTCTCGTACCAGTGCGAGCAGAACCTTCGCAGCTAATCACGTGTTGTGTGCCCACAGCCCATCCAATCCATAAATCATCGACCGTTGAGGAAATGATTGGATTC
>NC_064874.1:25494402-25511902 GCF_943734745.1 Anopheles darlingi | reverse complement strand
GAGTGGTGGTCAGTCAGCCAGGGAAGGGAAACAGAACGGACGCGGCACGACGCCTCTGCTGCGTCTGCTGAAGTGTCGTCTGGCGTGGCAACACACGGCAAGCAAGTAATAATATCCTCCATCTTTGTGTGTGTCTCTGAGACGGCGACAGAACAGGTAGAAAGTGCGCGAGAATTGTGTTGAGGCCTTTTGAGAGGCAAATTCCTTTTTTCCTCGAGACGCCGCCTCGAGAAGATTAGGAAGATTCGAAGCATCCGATAGCTGTTCAAAGTACCGAGTTACCACCAAGTGGAAGGACGGGGAACAGTTAGGTCTCGAGCTCGAGAGATCAGTTTCAACCATTAATCGTTGAAAACACTCCGCCCCAGGGCTTGTTAATTGTCGCGATTGGAAAATTATCGCCACAGATCGCAACAGAAGCGCTGTGCGTTTGCATTAATGCGACGTAACGTACATCTCGCCTTCTACCACGCCACGGACACACCCCAGCTCACTAACGGGTGATTTATGCTCTCGGTCAGCTCCTCAATTCGGTTCCGTGCGTGGCATTTCGCGCAACATTAACCGAGTGACCGATGGCGAGAGGTCAGTGTTGGCACTAATCCCCACAGTTCGGTCTATCGGCAAATGAGCTGCTGAGGACCCAATCGGTCATCGAATTCTTGGAGGTGGTAAAACCGACCGGCATTCGCGTCGAGGCGCGACGCGTTTGTTGGGGGGCACGGGGCGCCAGTCTACGTCTAATGCGCCTGAATTAACCGCGCTTCATTGGGTGTTGGGTGCACGGGGGAGGGGGCACAAAGCCAAAAAGGAATTTCCCCGGCCATGAGAAATCGGGGGTGGTTCGGCGGCGGGGGCTTCGGTCGGTGGCGCGATGACCTTGGTTTTGCGGTTAGCTAAACAAAACGATGCGCGCGGGACCGTGCACAGAACCACCCTCATCGCCGCGTACCGTAACTAATTGCTTTCCCCTTCCTTTTTCTCGGGGTGGACGGTGGTGGTGGCGAGGAGCGAGGAGAAGGTGATCGATAGAAGAGGAGGTGTGGTGTGGTCACCGATCATTGGTGCAGGTGAAAATCAACCAAAAGCGGTGCGTCGTATGTCTGTCTGTCGGTCTGTCTGTCCGCTGGTCTGCCTTAAGGTGGTGATGCTTCAATCCATTGACCCAGTTCGGTGCTTCGGTGGTGATGCGTCCACCGTCACCAGCTCATGAATTATTGCCGCAGACAGGTCGATACCAATTCAACGGTTTATGCCAATCGCTACAGCCAACGCGCCGAGGACAGCGCAATGGTCGAGCGCCCGAGTCTAGACGGATCTTCGCGTTAAATGCTGCTTCACTGTTGAGAGAGCGAGAGAGGCCTCCGGTTAGGTTTATGATCAGTGATTTGAGATTCATGAAATGCAACTCAGATTCAAGATGTTCTAAACCTTACGTTGCGGTCGATCCTCAATGTAGGTATAGAACTTCTTAAATAGATTCAATATAACTGCAAAAACTGTTTTAAACTACAATTTGAAGGAACATGACAGTTTGGCTCATGCATTCGCTAGTTGCATAACATTTCCTGCACACACACACACATACTATCTATGCAATATCGTCCACCCTAAGTCGATTCGAATCGAACTCGAGTTCAATCAGACCAAAATTCCCGTGCTCCAAATTCTGTCCCCTCGTGGGCTCGTGGTCCGTAAATAATATAAATAAACATTCGCATCAGAAGCCAACCAAGGTACCACCCCGGGTCTGGCAACCGGCGGGGAATCAATGCTCAAATCACCTTCTGCATTGCAGCCACAGCTACTGAAGGAGAGAGTAAGAGCGAGAGAATAGCAAGCAATGCCGCACTCGTTCCATTCTTGACATGATAAGTCGGCATCGAAATCGTTCGCTTTACATTTAACAAAGAGAGAAGGCAAGCGAGAAAGCGTGTGTGTGTGTGTGTGTGTGTGAGCTTGTGCTTGACCGAAAAGAACACACGCGAGGTTTCACCTAAACCAGGCTTTGCAACTGCGCACACCTCGGTGTCCTCGGTTGCTGCTGCTGCTGCTGCACCAAATGCTGCAGTGTCGAGGACGATGGGGAGGACACGCTTTAAAAAAAGAAGGGTAATAGCGCGAGCTGCGGGGCCTTATTCGTGTATCACGTTGTACCAACGACCATTGCAACGTGCGACCTGCCGACGCAGATCCAAGCCTTTACCAAGGCGGGGAAGAGAAACCCGCAACAATGTTGGAGCTTTTCGTGTCCAGTGCGCTTGGCGCAACTCGTTTTCGTTGCATTTCCAGCCGGGCGGCTGCGACAACTGCGGCAAACGCGAAACGCGAAACGTGTGACGTGTTCCTGAGGCCATACTTCGAAAATGCTGTAAATCGTTGCCGTGGGCATGCCGCTCGTGTAGCATGAACAGGCAACGTAACGGGCACCAGTAGTAGCATCATTAGAGCAGATCCCGTAGTCCGGAATGACGGAAATACGAGGCAATACTATCCGTTGCCGATCAAACTTTGATCCTTTAAGCGCTTTCGGTCTTTCTTTGGATATCATCTGAAATGAGAGTTTGAAAAGAGAGTTTTCTCATGACTTGTCGAATGTAATCTGAGCTCCTGGTACTCATGTGTCAGTGAAGGAGGGATGAGTTGGTTTCTCCAACAAATCAAATTCTTATCCATCGAATATTTATCAATCCCTCTTCAGCTACGAAACATCAAAAGCAAGTTAAGTTAAAAGCGTTCGACACACCCACACACACTCGCTTGTTCGCGGTGGGCTTGAATGAGTAAATAAATGAAGAAGAAGAGAGCTTAGGAATCCGCAGGTCCTGGGCGAGTTTGTTTCAATCGAATCAATGATGCACATGTTCTGTAGTATTAATATCCTCCCAACACTGAAAAGGTCAATTTGTTCAACAGACGAGTCTGCGACCTGCAACTGAAATTACTGATAAATATTCCCAAAGATTTCCCAAAACGGTAAAAGACTGAAATAGGCCCCCCCACTCACGGTGAGTTACTGAGTGACCGAAAAAATCTTTAATTACCACTTTTTAGATAAACAAACCTTCATAAAAATATGCGGAAACATAAATAATTGTATTAGGGGAGGGGGGAGGGCTGGAAAAAGTTACATTTTACCAGTAAAACAGCGATTTTTCGGTCACTCAGTAACTCACCGTGAGTGGGGGGGCCTATTTCAGTCTTTTACCCCCAAAACTCCTGTAAACATAAATCAATTATCGAGGACAGCAAGAGTCCGATTACGAGGGAACTGCTGCATAATTAACGAAAACTCGTCTCAGAACTCAATGCCAGTTGAGGTTGCAACACTAACCTAACCAACCAACGAACCCACGGACTGACGAGAGTGACTGGAGGGGGAAGGCTAAGGTGCTGCAGAAGAGCAATTGCGCCAGCATAAATTAATGGTCAGTAACTGCCGGATTTTTTTTTTCGGGTCGATTTTCTGTTTGCCTCCTTCTCGTGCTAAGTGAAGAGAAAAATGGTTACAAATTGGCCGAACACAAACGTCTCTCCTCCTCTCTCCCTCTCTCTCGCTCTCTTGCTCTCCGGGTCTAAGAATTTGGGGGCGGGGAGGGGCGTTGTTGAATTAATCACCGCGAACCACCTCACCTTTCCACACCGATCAACCGGGCGCACGCATTCCTTCGCTCAATTTGTTTGTTTGTTTGTTCCAAAAAATGCCGGCTCCCAGAGCGCAGCCAGGGTTTTGGGTGATTTATTGGTGGCTGCACAGCTCCCGTACTCGACCTCTGGTAGCGTCTGGGAGAAGCTGGAAGGAAGGAAGATAAAAATAAGCTCTTCTTACCGGCACCACCATCACCTGATGTTGATGATGAGGTGTGCAATCAAAAGGTAGGTCTGGTAGAAACCGCACAAACGTGTGTGTATCCTTCAGAGTAACCATGCTAGCCTGTGCCTACACATTCAATCTAGACAACTTGAGATACCTGCATGAGTAGAAAGTAGGAGTCGGAAGGGAGGGCTTACTGTAGCAGCCTCTAGGCAGAGAGGCGACGGGGACGGAAATGGGTTGAGAATTCTTGAAATTCAATTCATGTTACTGTATCCGGCCGGCTTCCGGTGGCTTTATCCGTCACGGGCACTAGACAACGACGACGAGGACGACACCTCTTCCTCCTCAACAGTTACTTCTGCATATGGGTTGACTAGCGAGAGGCACAAAAAAAGATCCGGCTCAACCGAGATAGCTTCTCGTGCCCGGCCCGGCCGGTGCCTGGATTTTTATGTAGGAATTGGTTTGCTTCCTCCCTCGCAGAATGGTGGTTTTAGGGGATGAAGCGCACCCCAGTGGCGGAGGGGGTCCCTCCCTAATATCTTCAATTCCACCATCCTAAGCCGCTTGAATCAGTAGCGACATCGGATCGAAGCGGTGTGGTGTGCAGGCATCCGAGCGGCGGGGGTTGTTGGTGTGAAAAATTCGATATAACACGGAGAGAGCAAGAGAGCGAGAGAGAGCAAGAGAGCGAGAGAGAGCGCCGTACCTTGTGTCACCTTTAGGAGACGACCTTTAGGGGCCAGGCATACCTGGCGGAACGAAACTCCGCAGAAGATGGCGTTGCTGGTGACGTTTAGAGTCGGATTAAAAATAGACTCCTAGGCGCTCCTGAGTCGGCTTCACCTACCTTAGAACCAGCACAACCACCACCGGTCGGTCGGTCGGTATCACCTTTGCTATTTCTGCTGACGAGTGGCAGTTTCATCTGCATGGAACACTTCCCCTCTTCCCTCAGCTGTTCCCTTCGGGGATTTCGCTCTCCGGCTGGATGGCAATTGCTGCGTCTAACCGAGGATAAGGAATCTAGGGCCTGTATCTGACAGAAGAGAGAACGGACTTGGAGAGGACGTGCAGGACTGCGCTGCCTGCAGGAGCCCAACGATGGCTACTCAGCCCCATTCATTCGAGGCCGACAATCCCGGAAGCGTGATGAATCGGGGCACGTGATGAAAAATGGAACCGAGGCGCCTTCTCAAGCAGGCTCTGTGGCCTGAAAGGAGGGGAGCGAACAGGAGCCGCCGCCCTGCCTTGCCCTAGCAGTAGCAGGGTAGTTAGCTCGAGATCAATGATTTCAAGCGTAGCGCAGCGGAATAAGTGCTTCGGTAGCAGTAACAGCAGCAGCTCATTGTTCCATGCAATGCCTTTGCTGGCTTCGCTGGAATAGCAGCAGCATCTTGAAGGCGGACGGGAAAAAGTGTCTCTCTGGCGCGTTCGCTCGCATTGCTGCAGTGTCTTGAGATTCCGCGACCTCTTGTGAAGAGGCACCACCAGACCGGTCTGCTGCGTTCTCTAGGGCCAGCTAAAAATAGTGACAAACTCCTCAAACCTTCCTAAGGCTCTCGTTGAAGCCGCTATTGTGTCCGGCCCTTCGTGGATAGCCCCTTCCACGCTCCGGTTGTTGCATAGAACTCGGTGTACCGGGCTAGGCCCGCCCGACCTATGGAACATGCCCGACGGAAAAAAATGGGACCAACCGTTGGCGTTGAGGTGTGGCATTACGGCGAAGGACAACTGAAGGATCCATCTACACGCCCGATGTGCAGAGAGCGCTTACATCCGGACGCTGCTACTGGTTGGCATTTTAAGGTTCCGTCTGCTTCTCCTCTCTCTTTCTTTCGTCCTGAAATAGGACGAGCTGTAGGAGAGGTGTGTGCTTCGTTACAGGGCACTGGTAATGAATATTCAAAGTACAGAACCGTTTAGTGTCGCATCGAAGGGTGTCAAGACGAGTCGAGACAGAAAAGGTGTGCATATGAGAGAGAGAGAGAGTGAGAAAGAGGGAGAGCAACACGACAAACCCGGGACTGGGAATGGACAGTTAAATGACGGTAGCGAGCGAGAGGTAGTCCCCGTTTTAGTTGCTCCATTTTTTTTATTATAATTTTATGACGCACAGTAATTACTGCGGCGGAATCCTTGGAGCGTTTTGAAGCCTCCGCGGAGGCCGCCTCGCCATGCGATGTAAGATTTATGGAGATGTAAACTCAAAATTTTACCTTGAATACCTTGAAGTTTTCGAATTTTCCGCTGCTATATGTCCTTACGGAACAAGCGCGACACACCATCCACGTTTGGTTTATGCATCATGAGGAGTGCTTTTCAAAGCTTGAAGCAATATTTGATAACTCAATCCATAACCATCTTGCGTAAAGTTTGGCAAACGTTAAATTGATTTTAAAATTTTGTCTAGTAATAATTCCTTTCCTTTCTCTCTCTTTCAAATGACATTTCTTTTGTCAACTGTTCTATAAAAGAAAATTGTCAATATCAATTTTTTCGGATGATTCCCATGACTTTGAGTCTGCAAGCTACCGTTTATTCAATTCTTCTGGATTCTTTAATTTCTTAATTAGTTAAACGTAATTTATTCGTAAGTTATTCAGAAACGCACATCATAGGGAACCGTTTATGTTCGTTAAACATTCCAGTTTATGTGTAGCTTTTAAACGTACATCAAGTTCTGTTAAAAAGCATTCAATCGAAGTGCATTTTCAAAGTAAAAGTTAGGAGTTTTCCAATTCTATTCATTTCATTCTAGAAGAACTGAATGACCCTGTAGTGGGTGGACCTGACTATATCGAGAACACGAGACATATCCATGGAAATACTTTACGGAACCTGATAACCCGAATTCCAAATTCAGGGTCTATGCGCTTGGTAGCTTGGCTGGTGGTCGGCCACTGTTAGTAATAGTTTTGCTCCAAATGAAACCTCAAATACCGTCCACCCTTGGTCACTCCAAACGAATGGATCATTTGCTAATGGGGCACTTCACCGGAGCTCACGGCCGGGTTTCCTTCCTCAGGGGAAAAGGTACGATACCCATAGGCACACTACCAGACTCATCTCATCGAGGAAAAGTGCCCTCTCCTAAGGGACTAATTACTCGAAACCGGGTCGATGTCATCGTGCGTATGTGTTGCTTCTCTCTCTCTGACTCCTCCCGGATGGATTGGACATTTGGGGGTCCGCCCATGCCTCGCCTTTGGTGGTCTCCCGCAGCAAAATCATCCGGCATGCTGTCAGTGGAGCAGATGAAGAGAAAGAGAGAAACAGAGAAATAGAGAGGAGCAAAGTGAGTGTGAAGCGTTCGGGATTGAGTTTTGATGATGTGTAAATATTTTCATATCATTAGTCTCGTCGCTCACTTTCCACTTACCAACACCACCACCAACCGCCGGCACACACACCCCCCTTTTCTGCTTCCACATTAGTGCCGGACAGCGGTGGTGAATGAATGTCACTCCACCAAAAATACGCATCCAGGAGGTGAAAAGACGATCCAAGAACTACTGCCCAGATGGCACACATTTCCCGTGCTACGCGCGCCGTGGATCTTGGGAGGTCCTCCCAGAAAGTGTCGCAACGCAACCCAACACCCAGCTCCAGATGACCACCACGACGACGGCGCCTAGCAAGACGCGAGACAAGCAGAAGGGGCACCAATGGTGTCTCCCGTTTTCCCCGGAGATGTCCATCCTGCGGCGGAAGTCGCCCGTAAGAAGCGTCATCTCGTTAGCGTGTTTTGGGTGTTTGATTGTGTAGACGCCGTCAGAGGAGGACCCTCTTAACCTCTCTGCCTGCCTGTCCATGTAGATGAAGACATGTGTGACCGGCAACGCAATATGTCACTGAAGAAGAAGCTGATCATGATGATGATGATGATGATGATAGCGGTGATGAAGTTGATGAGAGTTTGCTTGGACTCGGTCTACTCGGCTCTCCTGTTCTTGCTTCGACTCAAAATCCCAAAGCGAAATGGTGAAGCGCAGCTGATTCCCGGGAGGGACGATCCCTCCTCATCAATCCACCTTATTATGACGCAGACACTCGTTGATACCGGGCTATGGAGAAGGAGCTACTCAGCACGAACCAAGATATGGCAAGAATTGGCATCTTTCTTTCCCGAGCAATATTTGATGAGCAGAGCATGCCTAGCGTGAAACTTGAGATAGGAAGCAGCAATCGGATTCACGTACTTTTGCACAAATGTGTTCCCATCATTCATTATCTTTTTTATGGAGATAAACTGCGGAACGTTCTTCACGGAACATGTTATTTCAATTAACACCATTCGAACGATAGAGGCACCTCAAAAAAGGGGGAGAGGGGGATGCACAGCACACAATCACTCATCTTTCTCAACCGAAACGGCAATAACGGCAGCGGCAGCAGCAAGGCTTGGTGGGTGGTTCGATACCCCAGCAAGTGTTTTGCATAAGAGCTCTACCCGTTCCAAACCATTCCAATAGTGTTTGCGCGTTGTTTCGCTTAGTGTTGATGGTTCTGATCGCCACGGAACTGCGGCCGTCGTCCCGCGGAGCATCGCAAACGATGAAACCGATCCCAGAGACCCTCTCGATCATCCATCCCTGGGCATCTGGAAAGTGAAGTGTGTTGGAAAGCATAAACCACCACCAATCGCATGCAGCTCCCTAAAAACCAGGAAAAAAAAAGAGACCAACAGAGCCCGGCGGACCATTCCCGCCGTTCTTCGCTCCCTCGCCACGGCTCCAGAAGCTGTTGAAGAAGCTGTCAAGTATCTGATCGGTAAAATGCTTCAAGTGGGGGGGAGGATTCGAAGCAACACGCACCCCTCTACCGCCGCCCTAACGTTGGTTCGCGCTATCGTGTCTCGGTGCTGCTAGAAGAAGTATCAGCTTCACAGCTTCTTAACGCCCAGTAAGAAGATGCTCCCTGCTCTTCCACTCGACTTCTCACTCTCGAGTACTACAGACGTTTGTACGCCGCGGGACGTTACGCGCCATCGAACCAGCGATACCATCTTGCCCCGTCGGGCGCAGGGATAGGAGGAGGGGGGAACGAGTGGCGGTTTGAAAATTTTCGTAATTTTACCCACCGATCGCCGCACCGCACTTCGATGTGTTGCCCGAGGGCCTGCGAAACAACTTTGCTGGTATTGGCGTTTACACATTAGTTTGCTCGTAAAGCCAACACCACCGTCTGTTGTCACATTATCACTCCATTGGATAATGGTTGTGCTCGAATCGAGGATATGGGAGGTGCGAATCAAACGCGCACGGTGGTAATTGGTTTTGATAGCCGGATATCAATTGGCAGCTTTGGTTTATCGGGTGAATGGTAACCTTTATCGAACAATTATTTCGTCACTCAGAGGATTCACACTTGATATTTTTTAATTCTCATATTCATTTTGATTCAGCTGCTTCTGAAAATATAATTATTCAACAAATTACCAAAATCTATTAAGAACTATATGGTGATTTTCATCATCTTCACATAGTTCATATTATATATTTTATTTTATGTCATTTATAAAAAGCTTAGTTAAATTGTTGAATGTACGAGTTATCCGGATTTCTTTTGTCAAATGGCAAGTTGCAATAATCCACAGTAGTTATTGAACATCCCACTTGCATCTGCCATAGTTAGCTAATAAGAGACTCATATTAGTAAATGACGAACCATTAATATTACCAAAAGGGTCATCTCCTTTGCTCCTTTTCTTCTTAATTTTTCATTAGGAGCGCCAGCGCGCTTGATTGAATCCGCTCGGCCATAAAACCGGCGCGAGACCCGCGCATTTCCGCTGCTGCTGCTGCTGCTGCTGCTAGGTGGAATAAACCGAAATAAAAGATATTTTTATTACCTTCCGTGTGTGTCTGTGCGTGCGTGTGTAAGCACCACGATCCACCACGATTGATCTTTGCAATTACCTCCGGAGGGGGTGCTGCCACTGCGCGGTGGCCAGAAAGCGAAAAAAGAGAAGATAAAATATCCCGCAAACAAAACCACCGACCGACCGACCAACCAACCAATGGTGACGATGGAGACGCACCTTCTCTGCAAGTGCTTAGGTGGGAATGTTACAACTTCCTCGGACGCTCAATTGCCACCACCAGCAGCACCTACACATCGGTACACACGCCCTAATGGCGTCCCGGGTGTCGTGTGGTGGTGGTGGTGGTGCCCGGTTTGACAGACTCTAAGTGCGTCTAAAAATAATCGCCAGAAAGATGAAATGAAAACAAAAAAAAAGAAACACCAAATTCCCACCCCAAAACGCGCTCGGCGAAGAAGGAGGAAGCGGTTTTTGGGGTTAGTAGTAGGAGGCCGTGACCGACTTTGGCCGTCGCCGCCGTCGCCGCCACCGCCGTCCACGGCGTCCGGAAACCAAACCGCGCTGGGTGGAAGAGCATAAACTCAGATTTTTCTACACCTCATCGAGCGCCAGACCGCCGGGATTGGGCACTGGTTGGTTGGTTCGTTGGTTGGTCGGTCGGTTGCAGGGTGCAAGTTGCCATGGCGCGCCCCTCAGCTGGCTGGCTGGTAATAAAAATAATAATAACGCGAAGCAACCCATCCAAGCCCCGGGCACCACGAGTAGTAGAGAGTAACATTTACGAGCGCATAAAAGTGTAATACTCTCTTACGCGCCTCTCGCTGGCGGTCGCATTCGCGAATCAGAGAGAGAAAAAAAAGAAGTATCCCAGGAAAAGAATCCGCACAAGACGGGAGAGGATGGGGATGCGGACATTTTTTGAAGAGCTTTCCTCTTCTTCCCGTGCTGCTGCTGATGATGCGGGACCGTGATGATGAAGCAATTCGTAGGAGAAGGTGTGGAATGGCATTCTAAATGCATTTATGCTTTTTCGCGGCGCAGAGAATGCTCAATCTCGTGTTGTGTCAATGTGTGGTGTGGCCGGAGGGAGGGGGTGTGAATCGAGCTCGCGTGCATTTCATTACTTTTTATGCCCGTGTCAACGCTTCGCAGACGGCAGACGACGACGCGGTGCTGCTGGTGGTGGTCAGGCGGAACACCACACCAAATCAACAGATTAGGGGTTTGGCTGTTTAATGGTCGACCAACGAAAGAACATGATTCGCCAATCATTCGGCAAGTGATGGTGTTCTGGTTTTTTGGTTTGTTTTTTTACTTTGGTTATCGTGGAATGAAATGTGGGAATTTTATGTTCGCCCAGGGAACTGGGAATGAACTGTTTTGAGAATCACAACTACAACGATTGTTGCAAGAAGATGAAGGCATTCCGATTGTATCCTCAGTTGATGAATGTGTTCGAATGTGAGTTGATTGTCTTTCGATATTTGCCCAAGCTAGGGGATTTTCCTTCTTAAGGAAATGGAGCTTCTTCTGAGACATCACCTGCAGCTATCGGGGACTTCTGAAACGTTATAAAAAGAGAGTTATAATGATGTATTTGCACGTGACCTGAAGGCGTTAATTTACTGACAAAAACAACCTGCATGCCCGGATTAAAACAACCAAAAGAACAGTAACTACACGCTAAACATCACGTACTCTATCCGTTAGAATGATCAAACCGCCATATGGTGTGTTTCTGATTAACCAACCGAGAGGCCAGACCGGGGTGGAAAAAAAGGACTTGACCCCGCAAAAGAAACCTGGAACTGCCTGCAGGTGGTCCTAGTTCTTTTTTTTTTCTTCATTGAACGGCCACCCCATTGGATTGTGGAACACCACCGAGAGCAACACATTAGGCGAGCGAAGTTTGAGTTACTTTGGAAAAGTTGTATCAAAGTTCCATTTTCATCCAGCTCCAGCAGCCGCGATAAGTGGGCTCCGATAGCGAAGTCGCTGCGAGAAACTAACTACCGACCGGCGAACGAGGGAGATGAACTTTATATTGGCTAGCGACGCAATTACTGTTGCTGTGTGTTGTGTGGTGTATTGGTTGCCTTCACCAATTCACCAACATTGGAATGATAACGGTTCCGCGGAACAACGCTCGAAACAACTGAACCGGAGGGTGGTGGGTGATGGGGTCGGCATCATCAGCACCACGAAATCACGAGCAAAATCGACAATCATTGCCGAGTCGCCGCCGGTGTAGCAATCATCACGTTGCGTTGAGTTTGCGCCACGTCCCATCTTTTGCACGACGGCCTCCGCTCCACCACGATCTCTATGCCGCGTAATAATCATAATCGTCGGAAGTTCGGTCTTCTCGGTACAGTCCACATTCGGTTTGCCTGCCCTGCCTGCCGCTTGCCAGTGATCGTTGTTGGTGGGGCAATCATTGGAAGTGACACTTATTGCGCTCGGCGGCAGTGCCTCTGCTTCTCACTCACTGCTCTCGATTCGATGCACGAGACGCGGTCGGTGACGGTGACGGCTGCTCGGTGTGCTTGTTTGTGCTCACCCTCGATGACATTGAGCATTTTCGCAAACATACATAACACCTCTCGGGGATCATGGCGTCACCAGGATGGGGCCAGGATGTGGCCAGCAAGGAGTGGGATGATTTCCTTCTCTTCACCGTCGTCCTTTTCCGTCCTGTTTGCTTCCGTATCCTGCGACGGTCAGGGGCGAATCTCGCGAACTTCAAGTTCTTTTTCCATCCCCGGTTTCGGTTTGCTATCCACATCTTAATCATCATCCGGCGATTATTGCCACACGTTTTCATCCGCACTCACCGCGCACTGCCCCGCCATTCGGTTGGCAGCATCGATTTTATGATTGTTGAGCTCTCGTTTTCAACAAACGCCGCTCCGTCGTGGTTGATGCTAGGTTCGATTTTATGCTGGCATATTATACCCTCTCGTCGGCTGGCTCCATTGGCACACGGATACTACTGTGTTAACCTTGTCACAACAACTGTTTAAGCCGGGGGCCGTCTAGGGCCGTTTATGTTGGTTTATCCATCGAGCATAACTTTTAATGGTGAGCTTGATCGTTGGAGCGTAGCTAAATCGTGCGATATCATCTGTCCCGTTGGTGCGTGGTGCGCGAATCGGGGGTGCCTACATTCAAAGCCGAGCTGTATCACCGGATTATTTCCACTTTATTGGTGCAGTGATCGCATTGACTTGGTTTTTTCGATTTTGAAGTTATGATTGTTAATGGGTCGCTGCGTGTGGAGTGAAGATGAAATATAAATATTTTATCGATTCCGCATGACGAACAAATGAGCAAAGTAAATGTTTATAATTCATCGAATTTCAGTATATTTCACACAGCATTCCGAGGCATAGCAGAGCTTTGAAATGCAATTGGTAATGCAATTGGCATAACCATCGTCAATCCTTAAACGAGAGTCATCATCTCGAACCATCCCAAAAAGCAGAAGCTTTAAAAGGAGAGGAGAATTCGGTGCAAGAATATTGTGTAACCAAACGGCATCCCGAGCCGAAACCGGTCTTTGCAGAGTAAGCACGTGTGCTTTAGACACCAGTTTGGTGAAGAGAAGCCTGTGTCGCGGACGGTCGCGCAGTGCGTTGATTAGCAAAAAGTTTGTCGCTTTCCGTGCTCTGCCTCCCCGGGGGTGGTGGGCACGTGACTTTGGTGGCGCTGTCAGTGATGGTGTTCCAGTTCGCAGTCCCCCGGACCTCAACGGTCGTCCGTGTGTCCCGGTCACGTTGTTCGCTCCGACGTAATCGATCGGTGGAAACGGTAAGGCATCGGCCAGAAGAGTCCATTGGGGGGGAAGGGAAGGGATCGTGCGAGTTAAGGCTCCTCACGGTCGCGTACGTACGTACGGACGGACGGACGTGGCCGTGCACAGATGGTGGCCGCGGCCTTGGACTTGATTCAAAAGTTTTATTTAAATTTGTCTCGCGCGTTAAATGCGCTCCGCTCTTGTGTCTCCGAGGCTGCGGCTCGCGAGGGTCCGGCGATCGAACCAACCATCGCCGACGAGAGAGGAACTTGACACTTTTCGGATTGTCCGATTCGTTCTGCGATTCGTCGAGAGGCCACAGTCCAATCATCACGTCGCGAGCTCTTGCCGTGTCGCTAGTCCGTGGCTCGCTGGTTGGCAACACCTTGTTATTCACGACACAAAGCACGATTCTCGCTTCACAGGGGAGGATGAGCTAAAAATATCCCCGAAATAATCATGATCATCAACCACCACCACCATTAGGCAGCTGGGACAAAGCAAATTCAAAACGCAATTGAAAGATAAACGCTCGGGGACCTGAGGCGCTTCGGTATAAATCGGATTCGACCACAGCCTTGAAGCTCCAATATGGTGGATTCCCTTTTGCGTCTTGTGGTACTAACCAGATTAGTAGTAAACCAAGGCTTAATCATCATTCAATGATCGTCAATTAATGAGCTAAGTTGTGACCAGCAATCCCAGTAACGCATTTTAACATACCACCGCCGTTGTTACCGTTTGCCATCACAATCATAAACATTCGTGATCAATTGCGATCATTCTAGGACGCATAAAGAGAAGAATTACGGAGGACGCACGAGGGATTAATTGTGTTTTGTGCTTCACCAAGATCCGTATGATCGAGTACACAGACTACAATGTGTCACCCCGGCGCTGTCTTTATAAATAGCAACCTCGCGACAGGTCAGTAACAACGAGACTCTCAACCTGTCAGCAGCAAACTTGACGAAGCGTAATTTTAAATGCACTGACTGATTATAATCATCGTCATTATTACACACACACGTCCAGGAGGAAGGAGTATTGGGTCACATTGAGGCACCACACGATCGTCATGTGCAGCAACAAGACAGGTGTCTTATTGCGACGATTGCCATGATTCGTTTCATGAGCATGGCCTGAGAAAGGAAGGAGGAGATCGCACAAAGTAGGTGACAAATAGTTGTGGTTGCTGGTGGTTTGTGTTTTGCGCACTTTGCGATCGATCGGCTTCTCTCCGGTGCACTTCGCCCGTTGACCATGACCGAGTATCGGGGTAACCATTGGCGGCAACATCGACATATTTCCAGCCCGCGCACTCTCTTGGTACCCACCGTTCACCGGAAGAGCGGTTCAGCTGATGAACGGCCAAGGTTGTGTTGATGCTTTTTATGCTTTACTGGCGTCCGATCGAAGCCGCTGCTCGTTATCCAAGTGTCGCTTGCTCGATTACGGTGCACGATGATCGAATTGAATCTCCCACCCCAATTAACTAGCGCACACATGGCTGGGTCTAATTAGCTAAACGTTTACTCTAAACGACGACAAACGAAGGAATTGTAGCGGATCAGTGACAGTATGGGTGTGTCGGTTTTTGCGAATTCCCGTCACGTAAATTCAGCAACAAATTCGGTGCAAGCTTGGGTTGTGGGTCGCTGTGCGTTGGTGTAGAAATGAACACGTTGAACCTAATACAAAGCCTATGCTTCGCGTATAACCCTGATTCAATGGTTGATTGAAGAGTTACCGTTCGTGGCGTCCGCAGTAGCAGCAGGAGCAGTCCACTGAACCACTGGAGTTGGGGGGGGAGCTCGTTCGCTTCGAAGACATTGTTGAGCAAACATGCAAGTAGAAGGACGTGCACGAGAAGCCTTCTCTTCTCCTTCCTAGCCACACCAATCGTGTGGATGCCATTTCATTTCGCTAAATTAATTTCACTCTAACGTTGTGACTATCGTGGCACGCGAGGAACATCAGCAGCAGCAGCAGCAGCAGCAGCAATAGTCAGCAAGCCAACCAACCAGCCTATCCACGAACTTTTCTTCATTCTGGTCACAAGCACACACACACGCTCCGACTAGTAGTTCTGTTTGGGATTTACGTGACATCTCGACTCTGACTCTACCCCTTAACCCCCTCGGGGAGATGGCATATAAACAATGAACTCTGCACCCGAAGCTAGATAATCGTTCTCGTTGCCCTCCTTTTTGGCCCCATCGTGAATGACTTGGAGTGGGGTTGAGATGTAGAGGTGCAGAGAGAGAGAGATCCTGAAGCGGAATCAGGAGTCAAATGAAACACAATTAACTTTTACGGTCCGATGGGGCTTATGGTGGACGTTAGAAGGGGAAGGAGGAGGAACAGCAAGTGAAGCGAACCATCCCCTAGTGCCCCCTGGATTCGTGCGGCGTGACTGGGATTTCACTCATTCACAGACCTCCCCACAGAATAGCTGGCTGGCCGGCCGGTCGGTGATGGTGAAGGAGGGACACCGTTTAAAAACTTTCTCGGTGATGGTCCGGCTCAAAAAGGGCTAAAGGATGAAACACCGAGGACGGGACGGGACAAGCGCTCCTGTCCAACATGGACATGCCCCCCCCCCACCCCCCGCGCGTATTCATGAAGCTCACTGCTATACATATTACGGTTCAAGTGCGGTAGTCGCTCGTGCTGATAGCACACGTACCGCTAGAGTAGCTAAAATTGTTTTGTTGGCTGGCTCCGGTGCGCCCCTCCTCTGTGTGTGTGTGTGTGAGTGTGGTAGAGTTATGTTGTTGAGAACTTTTTTTTGTTTTTTTTTTTGTTATCGCTCATCGCCGTACACTGATTTCAAGCTGCTGACTGCGACAAAATGGAACAAAAAAGGGAAAGGGTGAGGATCGACGAGGAAGGGAAGGGACAACCAGTGCATGCATACACCGTGCATACACACACACACCGTTAATGAAAAGTTTCAAATGTTTCCATTCTTTTTTCAACCGATGCAAGAGCAGCGTGTAAAATCCGTGGCCCTGGCCGACGTGCAGGTGGAACTCAATCAAGGGGTCAACTTATCGGAATCGTTCTGCCCGGGTGGCATGGTGCTTTATGGATACTAGCTTCGGCTAGCAGAACCGGCTGCAAGTATCAGTATCACAGCAGCAAACATTTGGCAATGCATTATGGGGCTAGCGGTGGGGTTTATAACAGTTGATAATAAGTGTAGACCTGCCAGGGTGTAGCTATCATTGCTTGTACTATGGTCACGGGTTATTTGAAAGAATCAGTTTTGGAAAAGTTTGTGAGTTCCACTTGCGCAAACCGTAGTGGTTTACTTAGCGTTCTAAATTAATTTCTTTCGGAATAACAAATTAGAGATATTGATTTTTCAGTTGTGATTGAAATAATGAAACGGATGTCCTTTAGAATGAAAGAGAACAAGTATATTAGAAGATGACAATTGTCATGTATGCACCTTGCGAAAATAATCAAGTCGGCCGCGACGCGACCCCGCGACGACGCGACGAGCGTACATCACAGTAGTCATTGTGAAACAAGCTAAAAGAGCGGCTGCGTTTTATATACTCGTTGAAATAAAGAATTAAAATTGTGAACCATACACAATAACAATGAAGTGAATGGCAATCAAAAACAGAACATTCATATGAACTTGGAATTGTATCTGGTTCAACCGTTACTCTTATTTCTTTAGAATTAATTAATTGACAACAATAGAAAATGGTATTAATCGTAATACACTGAAGTGAAAAAGTAAACTATTAAACAATTAAGTCCATTATTAGGCGTTAAAATTTGTTAAAACGATAAAGATTATCGGAAATTACGAACTGATTTAGAAGAATGCCATTAGCGTTACTCGGGATCATTGTACTCCAACTGATCAATTTCACTTTCCAAATCCAAAACCCTCCGTGCAATGACACAATGAGACCTCTCTCTCGCGGGGCATACCTTGCAAAAGCTGCTAAATTACCTGATGCAATAAGCAGCAACTGCTGGAGCAGAAGGGGGAAAAAAGCACAAAATCAAACAATAATACGGGGCAAGATCGATGATG
>NC_064874.1:25474402-25486902 GCF_943734745.1 Anopheles darlingi | reverse complement strand
GTTAAAATCATACAAATGTGGAGATTTTCTTCATAGTCGTTTCCATCCCTTGTTCTCCAAAGCCAAATTAAGCCGCTGTTAACCGTCCAAACAACATCCCCATGTTTGACCAAATAAACGTTTATACTCTTCCAGGTAATCCCTACCTGCAATCGACATACACGCCATTTCTGCAATGCGCATATCCCATGAGCTCGGTCGAAAACATGATCGATCATCATCACTATTAAGCGCCGTCCGGTGACGCGCGACCTAATGTGACTCAACCGCCTTACTTCCCTCTCCTCTCCCTCCACCAAATTACTATATCTGACCAACTGACACACCGACTGACTGAAGGCAAGCCTTTCGTTAGCCGATCATATTGACTTGATCTGTAGGAAGAAGGAACAAAGTCGTCAACCGTTAACAGAAGAGCGTAGTGGTTTAGCTAGGCAGCTTTAGAAGGGATAAGGTCTAGCCACGGGTGTGAGGTCAATACAGAGTCACATTATCTCACACGATTTCATGTGCCACCGTTAAAATGTATGAACACACGCCGCGATTGAGACTGGGACTGAGATTGATCATTCATTCTTTAACGACCCAGCAGACAACCTGCTCAATCTCCTGTAGGATCTTTTCAAACAAGTGATGAGACTACCGACCATTGAGTCCACTGCAGTTTGTTGTTTTTTTTTCGTTTTGTTTTCTGTTTTTCAAATTGTATTCTTTATAAATCTTGCCATTTACTCTGTTCCATTAGAATTAGTGTAAGCCATTTGATTGCCATATCCATTATCCATTCTTTTGTCGTATTCTCCAGTGGTTCATCGTCTGATTTCCACAGTAAAAAGACATTTTACTAGTTAGATAGTTAGAACAGAGCCTAGGAAAGATTCCAGAATGCTTTTTTTTATTATGTTTCGGTTTTGTTTTGTGTTTTGTTACCGTTTCCCTAGACAGTTTTCTGTTGGTTTTAGCGATAATAGCGAATGCTTAACACCATCTGAATGATTGGTAGTTTGGTAGCCATCTCACGAAAGAAGAATAGCACACTCGCACACCTCGTTGCTGATAGTACAAAGCCTATAAGAAACATTAGCTAGGGTTCGTATATAGCCTATAAGAAGCAGCTGGAACGCTTCGACGCGCCACCCAAAGTCTGACCATTGTCTGACCGCTAGACAAGAATGACGCCAACGTCCGGTGATGCATCGATACAACGTGTGTGGTTCGGCCTTCCCCATTAGGTACCAGCGGCTCTGGAATAAACAGTGCCGTCACGACAAAGTGGAGCTATCGAGTGGGGCTAGGAGTATCAGACAAGCGAAACTGAAAGAAGAATTAAAGAAAGCGAAAAACCTAATGGAAACGAAAGAGAATCTTCCTTTGATGGTGATCGCACGAGAAACGAGGACCGCCAAGACGATCCAACAGGGGAACCATACCGAGAAGAGTCTGGCCGCTTTGATTTTTGTTTCTACGCCAAGTATATACCGATTTTTTTTATAATTTTAATTACCTACTATTCTCCTCGTGCCTATGTTTAAAATAGACTATGTTTCCTTACCTTCTTCTAAACTTTCAAGTATATCATGGTGCGCACATCATTCTAATACCCTCCTCCTACCGTATATTGGCCATGCTAAACTTCGTAGCGCTACACTGCATCAAGCCACACAGGTGGACATCACTATTAGTGATGTACCACGAGTAGCTTAAACCACAGTACAGTTGACCCAGGATAATATGTTTCATAAAACCAATGTATGTGTGTGAATCTGTGTGTTTGTGTACTAAACGTCGGTTGGATTGGGCGGAACCAACTGACATCCGCGCTTCTCATTACATTGACGCACGCTGGGGAAGGTTGATAGTATCATATACCAAGTTGTCCACGGTTCTGCATGTACAGTAGTGTGTACAAGATCTAAATTCACAATCACCTACCACACCATACGGTCTTGTCCAACTACTCAGGGACAGTGGAATACATCACAATTTACATCGCCATCAGCACAAAGAAATCCGAATTATGATGTAGCCTTGGGTACATTGGTTTACTAGAACGCGCAGAAAGTTTCAGTTCCAGGGTATCATCCAGTTTGTGCTAACAAGAGTTGTAAAAACATTCACGTAGATTACGAATTTCACATTTCTGGAACTCATCTTCATCATGGTGTTTGCATAATGTGATGCTTACGGGTAACGTTACGTACCAAGTTCGTGCTATGAATGTTTCATCTCATCAAAGTTGTGCTTGGGATAATGGTTCCTACATTGTCCAACAATGACACTGCGGTGCCAAGTGGAAGTAGATGTTTATTACTCTCTAATTTTGTACAAATGGACTGACCTTCGTCAGGTCGATTTTTCTGTCACTTCGGTTGGCTGAACAGCGATAACAAATGTCAATTTCAATTATAAAACTCAATTTTAAATGATAAGATGAGGTAGATGATAACGTAGATAAGAACAAGGAAACGATTTTGTCAACTTTACTGTGGTCAGCCATGTCTGTCGCTTGACTGTGTAAAGGCCTACGATTTCTCTATCCTATGCTTTTCCACATACCTCCTACCGCTGTAGAACTGTCCGCTTTACTAACCGGTGATGGGAACTGCTTCTATATTTATCTCCTTATAATGCTGCATTATTCGTTTGCCAGCAATCACGACTTCGACAGTTTCCTGTGTTTGTGTGAAGGTGCCTCGGTGGAAACAAACGGAGGACAACTGTCGCTGCGTATTGCCGCTGCGAACAACGCAATCAATTTGCGACCATCGATGACTAATGTTTTGTCTTTTTTCCCACCTCCCCTTTCCTGCCACGGTACAGGACCGGCCGGGCGTAGTTTGGTCGAAATCCAGCACATATCCGGAGCAAACATCCAGATCTCGAAAAAGGGCATCTTTGCGCCGGGCACACGCAACCGGATCGTCACCATCACCGGGCAGCCGAACGCGATCAACGTGGCGCAGTACCTGATCGAGGAGCGCATTACCCAAGAGGAGACGAAGCGGGCCTGCCAGACAGCAGCGGCGGCCAATGCGGCAGCGGCCAACAAAACGTCAGCCGCCTCGGTAGCGGCAGCTGTGACGCAATAGGGTTGCGGGAAGCTAGCGGCAGCAGGAGCTGGTGCAGCAGCAGCAGCAGCAGCAGCGGCCGCTTTGGCAGGCACGGCAAAAAGCCGTCCCCAGTCCGCCATTGATGAGTTCAAGGCAAACATTCATCTGTACGTAGCGCATCCGTTAATCTGAGTTAGGGGTCTGAGACGATAATATGACGTGTGATAAGCAAACGCTATCGAGCGAAAGAAGACGAGATCGTTAGCAGAAGACGCGCTGCCTATTCCGGCGAATCACATGCTGCGGGCAGCCACCGCTTTGTTCTTCCACTTTTTTTTTAATATTCTCTGCCCTGTCCCATTTGTTTCAACAACTCGACGTATTTTGATTGATTCGTGTGGCAGTGTTTTGAAGTAGTTTGTTTACCGTTACCATATCACCACACATCGTTTCATAGATTCATTGTTGTTATCCATTTTTAATTCGCGCCGTTAATCCTGCACGTGCACATGTTCTTGTTTAGAATGCGATTCTTCGTTAGAACGTGCGCTAAAAGCCACGCCATAGTAGTACGCTCGGTAATTGAAAAAACAAACGGCGAAAGTAACCACAAACGACAAAAGTGTATGTGGAAAAAAATGGAAAGAAAAAAAATCAGGAGAATGCGTCCAATTACAGCGCATTGTGATAGGGCGCTAGATATTTGTTGAGAGTGACAAAAAGGAGTAAAGAGTAGAACGGAAGCGACAAACAACGTAAAACATACACAAGAACAACAATAACATCAACACGAAGTTAAATGAATTTCATCTAAATACTAAACTAAAGAAAAAAGAAAAACAAGAGCATAAAACTAGTTATAACTAATATTTGAAAAGCAGAAAAAGAAAAAAATAACACTGATCCCCATACACAAAAAACATACACAGAGCGTTAAGTAGAAAGGTTAAGGGAAAGGAAATAAGCAAATGGGGAAAGCGTAATTAGCTATATACATATATAAATTCATATATATATATATATATATGTAGTCTAATTGTTATTTTATTAGATTAAACGATCCGTGTACAAGGGTGGCCACGGTTAAACAAATCACAGAAACACACAAAACCATCACAAATCAGTGCAACAACATCATCTATACAGCAACTTATGATTCTAGAAACCATTACAAGATTTTAACGATGGAAGAGATACGTCACACGTGTGTGCATGTGTGTATGTGTGTGGAGATATAATCAAACATTTAGTCCTTAAAGGCGATCGAAGCGAAGGAAAAGATGAAAAGTTGACGGACTCTTTTGTACAGAAGGAAGGCTCTAACCTTTAAAACGAAGCATCACGAAGAGAATGCAATGATAGGTGAAAGCTTTGCGTCAAGAGCAAAATTGCAGGGCGTGAACTATCACATCATTTGCAGCTCTTTTCACTCTCCCCCGTTTGTGTCCTGGAGCATCTTGCGCGGTGCGCGCATCTGGAAAGAATAAGTGATCCTTAAACTCTAGCGAACATCATTTCACGGGGAGAGTTCATTGGCTCTGTTACAGGTTGCTGATTGTTGAGTTCCCTGCTAACCTAAGGTAGTTTGCTCAATGTACACGTTCCCTTGGTTCATTCCCTGTGATCCATCTTTAACGGTATCGATTTTATCACATACCCACTCATGCATACACTCATGCACACTACAGAATAGTTATAAATGAAGCAGTGTTGCTACAATATGCCAGTCACACTTCAACGAATACCAAAATCCGTAGCTAATCCCACATCATGTACCACAACGACACATCACCCTTTCATTACCCTCAGCAATCACTGTAGGAACAGGGCACATCACCAAATGTGAAAATGTAGCTTCCTGCTGAATATTATTTTGCTTATTTTATTCTACTCATCGTAGTGTCCCTGCTCTACGGAGCGCTAGCAGTAGCACGGAATCCGTTTGATGAACATGAAACTCGAAAAATGAGGAATAGCTTGTTAACAAAGAAGCGAATGTCCCGCGAAGTAATGGTACGCTTCTACCGTTGAACCCTTCATATGATACTTTCTCTATTTTTTTAAACATTTAATGAAGTCCTCAGTCGGATAGGGAAATCGTACAGTCTGTACTCGCGGTGTAGTAGAAAGCAGGGTTTAAGGTTTAAGGGGTTTGTTATATCGCAAAAGTTGGCGAGCAGGTTTCGATAATCTTACTTTCGTGTTGGATTCGTTTCCGATTCCGAATTGTTTGTTTGTTAATTTCCCTCGTTATTTGTTTCCCGCATATCATTCACCGTCACACCGCCACAGGGCAACATGAGGAAGGGGTAGAGTGCGGGAACGGATACAGGCCAGGCCTAAAATGTTTCATTTCTTTCAAAATGTTTTTTTTTCCATTTTACTTGTTTTAGCACTAAGCCTTAGTGGTATAAGTTTTACTGGCGATCGATTTGGGGTGTGGGTTTAGCCAGCAGCAATGCGAATGATCGCCATTCAGTCGATCAGCACGATCGGCCGCAATCATTCGACTTGCTCTTGGACGCCTCGACGATCGACGTGTGGCAATAGCGGCAGAAGTGATGCAGCCAGCATAGGGATGTAGTGGAGCAGTAAGGTAGGTTAGTTTGTAACTTTACTTTTTCTTTTTTTTTTCGGTTACCCAAAGGGACCCGAACCGCGCATGAGGAGCAAAAAGCAAATCCTGCATAAAATGAACCAAAAAGACGAAAACCCTGTCTCAGACAGAAGAATCGAGCGCGCGAATAGATCCGCCGAAAATAAGCCGGAAGCGCATTTGCCGCAGAATAGCAAGACACAGCTAGGGGATACTATACACGGTTACGTTTGCCGCGGTAAAACGTTTGCCCAGACCATGGTTGGTTTAATAAAGGGAAGTAAGCATTGCGACTTACCATCCACTAGCACACTCCCACTGTCTCCCTCCCCTAAAAGACAATTGTCCCATTTTAATGTGCCACCACCACCACCACGATCACCATCACTGGAGAGTTGTACATCTTCCAAGGACGTGCAGGACGAAGAAGGGGCTCTCTAGTTATTGTTTTTTGCGAGGACTACGGCGGTTTGTTGGGGTGTGGTTCTACGTTCTCTACTCTGTTGTTTGCACTTTTTAAAATTGCAAGAACTCAACACACAAACCATCATTACCACGGTCTCTTCGCCGGCTTTCGGGCATATATCTGCATTGGTTGGTTGTGCGTGATAGTCCTTCCGCGGTAGTGAAACGCGAAGCTCTGCACGGAGTGTGTCACCATGTAAACCATGTCCATGGGAAAAGAAAACAGTTGCGGAGGGATAGATATGGGGAGAAGCTTTACAGTGGATGGCTCTTTCATAAGCCAACCATCGAACGGCACACGAGCGAAAACGAGCGAGATAAGCAAATTACAGTTCCATTCTTCTTTGTTCAGTTACCACATCATTAACCGATGCGCTACCAGAGCAACATCGATCGACCACGAATACTGTCGGAAAGATGTAAAACCATACAATTAAAACCCTGCGAATGAGTCCACTAGTGCAACGGGAAAAGAAAAGGATCCTGAATCCTACGGGCCGGCGAGGCAGTGATCTTTACAACCGTACGATCATTGGTCGGTCCCTGGTTCATGTGGCGGATGTTACAAACATCTGATCGCCTCGGCAGCCCGTCAGTAACAAAAAAAACAAAAACAAACAAAAAGTAATCCGTTTGTGTAACACAAAACGCTAGTTCCAAATAATGTCGTAGTCAATCGATCACCAGTCACATCTACTCTGTCTATATGTGGGTGTTTGTGTGCGTGGGAGGAGAAGTCACTGGATAACCATTAATGCAGCATACTTTTACCATCAACCATAATCATTCAGTGAAAACTGCCCTGCGTGCACCTCCACGTGTGTTTGCACAGAGGAAGTAAAAGCCATCTCCCACTCACCTAACACATCACATTCACACATACACACACACACACACATACATACATAACATACACATAAGTACATACGCGAATTAAACATGCATCCCCCCACTCGTAACATCCTAGTGTCAACTGTGTTATGTTTTATTCAAAGTTTATCTATATTTATAGGAGAACCATAAGGGAACGGTGGTATACAGGAGAGAGAGGGGATGAGAGAGACAGAGAGAGAGAGAGAAATAGAGAGTGTGTAAGAGAGAGAGAGAGAGAGAGAGAGCGCTGGTGGGAATAAGGCAACCAATCACGGTCGAAATGAAAGCACTTGCTCTGAATAAATGTGAACAGTGAGAAAGCTGTTATACGTGTGTATGTGCTTGTGACTCCTTGAAAGGTTACCGATAAGTCGAAATACGGCGGAAATGGCGAAAGCAAGGAAGGGGCAGTGAAGGGAATTGCGAAGGGACACTAGCAATTTAACCAATTATAGTGAAACGAAATAGGATTGAAGGGAAAAGTTAGAATGACTAGAAGAACGGAAAGGGTAAACAGTAACAGCCCTTTTAAATCGTTACCGTTATGACTAGAGGAGAAAGGGGAAACCGGTAGAGAAGTTGGTATAGCAATGAGTTAAGGAAAAACGGACAAAAGAAAGAAAGGAAACTGGAAACAGAACGAAAGTGAAATAGTAGTAAAGCGAGCAAGGGTACGCTTTATAAGAACCGAAATGTAGCAGAAAATACATGAATGAATATAATGAGACAATTTATGGGACAGAGTTACCAACTAAAAAAAAACAATGTTTTATTTTTCTTCTCGTTTCTTTGTTTTCTTTTGTTTTTTATTTTGCGTTTGAAACCATTGGCGCCATTTCCAGTCTGTATGTATCCTTCTCTCCTTTAGGATTTTCCATTTGGATTCCATCTTTTGTTGTTGCCCTTTTTCTCATTTGTTCCGTTTGTGGTTCTGATTTGTAGAGAATTCGATTCGTAACCTGTCTACTTCTTTGTACATTCGTTTACCATTTTCTGTTCGTTATTTAATATTTGTTTTGCATTTTTCCTCTTTTCATAGCCTAGCATTCGATTGTACTTAAGTGCTTAAGTAATCAGTGCTCTTCCAACGCATGCCCGCTTACATTGGATCGACGGATAGGAGAGTTAAACGTGAAAAAATGAATTAAGTTAGTAATCGATAGTACAAACGCGCGTTTGTGGGCAAATCGTGAAAGATCGCGTATCGTGAAAGATCGTGCAAGCCACGAGCCCAGTAGTGTCCTGCGGCTAGAGACAAGCTCCAGATACCATGTTAAAGATGAGGAAAAGATGGATCCATCCACCGGTATAGGATCGCACTACGAACCGCGCAAGTAAGTGTGTAGATACTAGTATAGTCAACGAATGTTCGTTAAGAGGCAAACAAAGCAGAAATGGAAAACCATGCCAGATGTGTTGTAGAGTGCACGGTCGCCACACCCTTAGTTGTGTGTGTGTGTGTGTGTGTGTGTGTGTGTGTGTGGAGTGTGTCTGTGTGACGTTGTGATGGTAGATGACTCTATTGTTGTTACTTGTTGCATGTATGTATTAAAAAAGGTGTGGTTCGGAGGGAAATTGTGGGAGGACGAGGGTCAGGAACGTGAGCTATATCTGTTTCGCGGGCCCGCAGTGCGTAGTAGTGGTCAACGCTGCCTGCCAACTCACTACATTCGCAACTTTTACATTACTTTAGCTCTCTGTGGTTGCGCGGTGAGCGTACGCATCGCACGCATAGTTAATGTTCGAACCAAATACTATGTAGCTTTGCAAGGAATTCGTCGGCCTCGCAAAATGTTGTCGTTGTTTTTACACAACAACAAGCAACCACAGGGACGAGAAACAGTGTTCTAAACGCTCTTAAGAACTGTTTTGGTAGTATCGAATTTCTAATATGAAATGTTTGTTGGTATAACACTTGGTTTTCATCTCTTATTATTTAAATAATTAGCTTGCCAAGAGCCAATCCACTTGACAGGAGGAAGCTCCATTTCGATTTACTCTGTCGTTCTGCAATATCAAACTCTTAACATACACTTTCTCAGTTCCCAATGACGCCACAAAGCATGTGTCGCGGTGTATATAAAGATCAAGGAAGAAGAAAACTGACATGAACAAAAATCAAATTAAACAAAACGAAACAAACAAAAGGCAGACATGAAACGCATGAAAGCAGAACAGTAAAAGCATGTTTTCATTGAAATAAAGATAAAACAAATAGCCAAACAGAAGCGTCCGTTTAATGTAGACGAAGAACTGTGTGGAGAAGCTGTAAATGAAGGTGTTGCAAAAGAAGGATATTTTTCTAATGAGTAAGCCAACTATTAATCATCATCCCGCTAGCGTTAGAGAGTGTGTCTCCTAAGGGAGGCGAGAGGCGTGTCTCATATAAAACATTCGAATACCATCTCTTAACGTCAACATACATCACCCAAACGCAAAGCCTGCAAAGCTTTGTGTAGTAGAACTCTGTATAAGTAGACTGAAACGTAAAGCGAATCAACTGTTTTGGAGAGAGATAGAAAAAAAAACAGGAAAGAGAAAGAAAGTAACAGGTTGCAACATATTTTCCACGATTTTATCCACATTCAACAACACGACAGCATTGCCTATCTCTTGACCTAACCCTTAATAGAAAAAAAAACGCACATACATAAACAGCCATACGCACGAGGCGTTTGCCTATCCTCTCTTTCCCTCCCTACCACCTTCCTTGCATTACAATCCTTTTTCAACGTTACAGGACACTTAAATACAGGATGTGGATGTTTTTTCTACTCACCCACTAGGATGCCCTACCGCGGCGGGCTTTACTCATCTGTCACTTAATGATCGCGTCGCGTGATGATAGAGAATCTGGGAACCTTTTTCTTACCTCCCAACAATTTATAGCACCAACTCTCTTTCTCGCCACTCTAAACAATCCATTTTACAAATCTACAACACTCTAATGGTTGCGCTACCTTACCGAACATCGGGAGGACGGCGAGCGTGCAGGTACCGGGGTACCGACGGGGAGCACGTGTGTGGAGCTTCGTGTACCCCCCCGTAGGCGCAGGAGGCGAAACGCTTGTTCGACGTGTGTTCTCCAAAATGCTCCCATCAGTAGAGTGATAAGCGTTTAGGAACGTTGTGGAAGAGGAGTGTGTTCCATTTTATCAACTCTTTCTCGCGTCTCGCGTGTACACGTTAGTAGTCTCGTTCCTATGTTCTCTGCTTTACTGGCCCTAGGTGCCCATCAAAAATTGAACAATTGAAGGCCACTTTTTGAAGCGCACATTACCCGGCATCAATTATCGTCATACAACACAATCTATGAAACCCGCAGCGTACGATACCTTAGGATGGAATTAAACGAATTCATTAACAAAGCATAAATGCATGAAAACATATAGATACATACTTACACATATATAAATATATATTTAAAGCAGATGAGAACAACGTTAAAACCTGAAGCAAAGAGCAGCGTGATGTTTAAGCATCCCTCTTACATAAGGCACCAGTTAAAGTGTAACGGCGAACCCTTCACAATGATAGACAATATGTTTAGCAAAAAATCAAGAGGTTACAAACCGCTACTCCAACTGTGCAGCGGTTCCATTACTCGGAACGCGGGCATCACCTACTACAGGAAGGTTATCGTACATTAGCGTTCCAACGGTCCCGTTTAACACCAGTATAGCTAGTGGCATCGTCACCAATCTTCGTCACCGTACGGCTTTAAATGGCCTCAACACTTCTCCTCCACTTCTTTCTTACACACGACAGCAGCTAACATACACGCACGGCTCTTAATGTAATTGTTCTCGTTGTTATCTCATCTTTGCAAAATGATAATAAGGGTTAAGGGTAAACCTGTGTGCATGCATGTTAGAGAAAAAAAAATCATGGACGAATGCAAGTAACTCCATAGCATTACATTCAAACGGATCGTAAAACAAACCTGAAAACACAAGCACACACAAAAAAACAATTGAAACGCCTTCCATTTGTAGGCTTCTGCCTTGTCTTTTTTTAGTTCTGGTTAGGTTAAATCATCGTTACTATTGTTCCGTTCCATTTGCCATTCTCGTTACGACCTATGGAGAGAGGAGTTTTCTCACCGTTTTCTAGTGACGTTTTCTAGTGGTTGACGTGAGGCAGTAACAGGCAGTCGCCGCTGTTGTTTCATTTGTTTTAGTGCAACTGGTACACATGAGTGGCATATGAAGCGTGGGTAGGCAAATAACAAAACAAGCGAGAAACAAATGAACATTAGCAACAAAAGCAACAAAAACAAAACAACTAACCCAGAGACACGGCCAGAAAAGGAAGCTTTATGAATGCCACTCTTTGGAAAACTTCTGCAGAAATAAAAAACCAAAAAGATAGAAAGCAAGAGCGCAAGAGAAAAGCGCAGTTTAATGGAGTAGTCAAAAAGAAAAGAAAACTATAATAACGTTAATTTGTTGATTTGAAAATAAGTAAAAGAAAAGCTAATGATTTGTTCAGCCGAGTATAGAAAATGAAAGATAATTGAATTATAAATTAAATTAAAAAAGGACTAAGAAAAACGAAAGAAAAAAACAGATCCCAAAATGATAACTGTAGAATAGGTGGCAATAATGTGTTAGGAAAGCAACCAGGCATCAAGAAGGCAGAACGGAACTGGGGAAAATGGCGGAGTGAAATTTAGTACGAAACAAAAAAAAAGACAAGTTTATTAGGAAATATATTATTAAAATAAAATAAAAAAAAACACGATGAAAGTGAATAGATAGTGTCAAGAGAATTGTTTATAGAGGAAGATAACAGAAACGAAAAGAATTAAAAAGAAATAAAAAGAACTAAGTAACTTCAACTTACACGTTACCGTGTTACCGTCAAAAGATGACAGCAGCATTAGCAGAGATGATGATGATGATGATGATGAAGAACGGTAAGGGACGGTAAACGGCCGGAGGGACGGTATCCAATCAAAGAATGCATTGGAGATCGCAAATCGGGAATCGTCGGGGTATCGCTAGCTCGACAAAGACTGGTAAGAGCGGGACTGGCGCTAAGGCGTATGTGGACGCAAGAGCTTTACCTCATCTGCTCTATTGGAACGGATGAGTCATTCAATTGATCGTACCACATTAGCTGTTCGTCATTTTTACCTTCGGCGGCATGGCGAAGCTGCTTCATATTCTATCCACTTCCTTCCTTTTTCTGTTTTTACGATTCGTTCACAAACTCATTGTCCTGATGACTGATGACTGGTCAGAAGGCTTTGATTTCTGAGAAATGCTGAGCAGCGCTGGTAGCTGCCAGGTCTCATGTGGAGAAAAACATTTCCCATAACTTCATATCCAGCGATTTCTGGTATCAGCTAGACGTAGATGAAATGTAATTGCAATGCGTTTACGGTACCAGCAGCTCCATTGCTTTCTACTGTCACAGGATAAGGTACAATTACTACCCGCACCCAAAATCTCGTCAGACAAACAGTTAATATGTAAGTGCGGTAGGGTAACGATTGAGCAAACAAAGCAAAA
>NC_064874.1:25431902-25469402 GCF_943734745.1 Anopheles darlingi | reverse complement strand
ATCGCCACCATCGCCTCCGCTATCTCGGCAATTCCACGCACAAACATGGCAGACATCGTGTTGGCCAATATGGCATAGTAGGTCGCTATGACGAACACGCGAGCTGCCGTTATCTCATCACCCAGTAGTGCCATTGCCATCATCGTGCAGAACAGGGCCATGCGGGTGGTAAATAGCAGGAACGTCATGTACAGACCCCGCACGTACGCACTCTTCCGCACGATCTTAAGTTCGAGCCGCCGGGCGTGGCTGATCAGCTTGGCGAAGGGGCGCTCCCACGCGTACATCTTGATCACCTGAATGCCGGAGATGATTTCGTCCATCAACCGGATACGCTCGTCTGTCCGCAGGGCCGTCTGCAGCCGGAAACGGGACGTTAGCTTACCGGTGTAAGATTGTATTGGTGTTACGATTGCGATCACGATCATACCGATCAGACCGGCGATACCGATTTCGGCGTATAGGAGCACACCGATGATGATCGCCAGCAGCGGTGCCGACCACATCGAGTGCAGAAACACGGACACGATATCGAATCGGTTCACATCGTTCGATAGCAGATTTACCACCTTGCCGGGTGCCGTATCACCGAGTGCGGTTCGGGACAACCGAAGTGCCTTCCGATAAATTACACTACACACCGCTATGCGCACTTTCATGCCATTTTGGAAGCTCCCCAGCACGTACTGATTGATCGTAATGACGCTCAGAGCGTTTAGTAGGACAATAGCTCCCGCATAGTAGAAGGCACTCTCGCGACTCACTTCCGAGTCCTCGCTGGAAGAAACAATGCGGGAAAAGCGTAAGAAACGATCACATTTTTTTAATACACTGAATGCGTATTCTTACCGGAAGTACATCAGCAGCCAACCGAGAAAGATGGGCTGCGCTAACCGAATCACGATGTCGTTGATGATTGTTATTAATCCAAGCAAACCATACTCGCGCCAGAACGTCTTGAAGATCGCTTTCACCAGTGACGGTCGACCAGGACCGGCCTGCTGTTCGAACCATTTTCTGTTGAAGGGAATAAATGTGAAAAAAAATATATTAAAGTAAACTCATAGTAGCATCGTTTTGAAAACCATTTAATTGTTGTTGTTTATAGCAACTATCAAATATCAAACAAGAAAGCCTGCAGCAGGTTAAATCCTTTTTACCTTTTATAATCTATCAGAGACGTTTTAGACACTCCGTTAGATAATTTGAATGAAGATTGAATGAACAATAATGTATAGAAGATTATGATTTGTTTGAAATATAATAATTATCCAATAGAAGACCCCGCCGCTCGGCACATAACACGAATGTTACACATGGAAACTCCGCAAACGAACATCGATTCATGCGATCGATCCAGTGCCATGATCAACAATTGCCAGCAGGTACAACCCTAGAAGAATAGCAATTATCTATGCTTTTGAATTGCAACGCAGCGCAGTGCAGAATGACAAGTCATGAAGTCAGTCGCATTCAACTATGAGAATCATTTGTTCCGGGTACAATTGCAAGTCTACCGGTGTGGTATTAATGTGGCGAGCATCGAAAATGAAATAAAAATAGTTATGATCGGGCGTGCTTGTGCCACCCACAAAGGGATTCCTGTGCAACGTGGTGTAATCATTGCTCAATAATGCGCCGCCTGGCTATCGATGTACACGCCTCATCTAACCCATTTCGTCACATTATGTATGCTAGCAGCGACCTGATAACGTCGCTCTGATGAGGTGTGAGCAGGTGACGTTCCCTTTGGCAAAATCGTGACCGGGAAACATGGAAAAAAGTACTGTACGGTATGACCTCGGGAAGCAGCATGGAGAGCTCGTTACTACGCTCAGCAGTACAAACAAGCAAGGGCACCCAATAGAACACCAGTATGACGAGGCAACTTTTTGTGGTAGAGCTTGGCGGAGATCGGGGCGCGTAACCGCAATGACCGCAGCACGCCGCACGCCACAGCAGCAGCAGCAGCAGCATCATCATCGTCAGTGCTTTATCATTTTCCACGGTGGTAGACAAATAATCAACATTTGCGTACACGGTACCGGCAATGAGTTGAGAGAGCAAAAGAGAGTAAGGGAGAAAGATTGAAGAGTGAGACCGGGAATCATTATAAACCGTGGCCAAAGGCTGACGAACTGGAAACCGACCGAACCACAGTATCTCGTGGTTTTAATCGTTTGATGCCACCCAACATAGCGAGAAGTTTTGAAAAATTAAACGAAAAAGTCTTTTACGGATGAATGCACCATGACAGGGAGGGACTTTATCGTCGCTTCAGTTGAGATTGATTTAAAAGTCATCGTAAAGATCACTGGAAAGGCTAGCTTTGTAATCAGTCATACGACATAATTAACATGATAAATGTATTTTTGTCCTTGAGAATCGAATACGTTTTAGTGTGTAACAAGCTTACACCACGTACTATACTGTAATGTAGTACGCGCTAGAATTACCACCCTGCAAAGGTCCATTAGTACACGTGATTAAACCGTTTTTGCTGCCGTCCGAGTATAGTTATTACATTTCCATAGTAAAAACGGGTAAAGGTAAATTACAACATTCTTTCAATCACCAATTTCAATAACAAATACTCATCTGTATTTAAGAGCAGCAGAATATGGTTTCTGTTCTTTTTTGAAAAAAGAAACATTCTACATACAAATTTGATGTTCCGTCAGTCCCCACAACAAATAAACGTTACTGTGATCGAATGTTTGAACAGCTTTTCAACAACTGCCAATGTTCCAAAACACATTCACAACTCTCCTATTTAGCATAGTTTGTTTAACGACAATAAACTGCCAAAATCGCTGCAACAACCTGCTACTTTGAAATGTTAAAGTTTTAAAACATTAAAAGTTATGTTTAATAAATCATTTAACATCTTCTGTTTTTACTTTAGTGTATCAAGGTGATAAAAATATGATGAAAAAAACATGCGTTCTTAAGTCGAACTGTCTTAAGACTGAACTGTCATTCGCTAGAACATAAATATGACGGACATATGATTACAAAACAAACCGAGACATTTGCCGATCGCCACGTTTCGGCAACGGCTTCTTCCAGGGTTTCTTCTTCTTCTGTATCTGTCCGGTTCCAGTACCGTGAGCTGTACAGTCGCGGAGCCACCACAGCAAAACGAACCGCGGTGACGATGCCGCCGGCCAATTACTTTCAATGAAGATCAATCATCGTATCATCGTCGTATCGAGGCAGTGTCGGTCTCAAGCTAGCGTCGGTAATATGGCTCGAAGACCTCCGGGGAGACATGTTAACTATTCTGCGCGTTGGACGCACAAGTCGTCTAGGCAAATTGACCGTCCCCGACTCAATTTCATTTAGTGTCGCGCGAGTGCGAAGTGGACGTCGTTCTTGCTGTGGCGCGTGCTCTCCCCAAAGCCAATTGATATGCATACCACGCAAAGTGGCGCCGATGGTTTGCGGGTTCTTAAATATTCTACTTCTATATTATACACGGAATGGTAGTCCGCAAAAGCATATAAAATAGATCTGCAAAATTAAAGCACATATGATCATGAATTGTGAATTAAATGTACGAAAATTACATTTAATGCTCTTAAAATAAGACCTTACGATGATATGATCAGCGCGTTTCGCGCTCACTGTTAATGATGATCGTCAATCTTGGACGTGCTGTCGATCGTGTGAGTGCGATGGACTCCCCGTAATGGTCGAGAATTCTGCTGACTCATGGAGCCATTGGTTGACGCCATTGATCACGGAGAGCACTCCCCTCGAGCTAAGCGTTTAACCACGAATCACAAGACCACATGCCAGCCAGCTTACACATGTGTTGAGGAGGTTAGAAGCTCACCGCTACATTGATCATGCGATCTTCTTGCAAACATTAACAATTACAGGAACGAAGCAAAAAAAGAAGAACGGTTATGATCTGAACTTACTTTTCTAGTCGATCGCCCAGTGCATCCGATTTGTCTACTTCCAGTGGCCGGAAGAGATCCTGTAACTCCAGCACCTTGCTGTAACCCTTGCGGAACAGATCGATCGTCCACCAGAAGGTCAGCACGGAGAAGATGTTGGCGTTTTGCCGTGGATTCGGTGGTAGTTTCCGTGTGATTGCCTCCATCGTTTCTTCCCTTCTCCTATTTCCTGCTTATCGTACGGGTTCGTTTCAGCTAGTCTCTAGTTGCCGGCAGGCGACTGTTTGCATTTCCTTCACGACTCCGTTTGATCTCGTACGGCAACTGGCACTCCACTTCACTTCACTGCTTGACACACTATTCGACAAACGTAGGTACTTCAGCTTTATAAGCATCACACTTTAAAATACAATTTAAAGCATCACTGGCACTGGTACACCCTATCATAGAACACTTCCGGTACGTACTATGTATCGAAGGGAGAAAAAAGCACCGAAACCCCGTTATGTTATGCTCCAAAAGCTACGGGAGTGCGTTTATGGATTTGCAATTAAAGTTGCCACCGGAGCACGATGTCTAGGAGAGGAAGATGGCAGCAGCACGTTCGTTCCAGCGCGCAACATACGACTAACGGAGACAGAACGCGGCACAGGCCACCGTTGGTATAGCGAAATTATCGTCGCATCATTTGCTATACTTTTTCTGTTTCCCTATTCTTCACTGATGTACTCTAAATTACGTTATAGCAATTCAATACTCAACAAGTGATAATTGTTATAACATGTTCGCTCAGACTCAATAGCAGTAACACTCGAGCGCACGAATTACCATCATGAACTGGACCGCTCTGAGGAAGGAAACATACTTGACACGCTGACACACAGCGAGACAGAGGCACACGAGTTCTCCAGCGTTGGCGGGCGTATACAGTGATCGGCGATCCGGAAATAGGATGCCATATAGCTCCGTCGTAATCAGCCATCAAACACACGCGTGCGAATGCTGGCACCGCTATGTAAATGCGGGGTTGCATTACGACAGGCATGAAGTAGTTGCACTGTCATCATCAGTACGCTGCAAGCAGATCATTCTTATCGCAAGCACATCAACGAATATTTGTTGAAGTACCACAGCATTGTAAACCTGTCCATGATAATGACGATGACGATGATGATGATGGTGATGACGATGTGAAAGTGTGGGCGTCGAGTTTGCCATTTCCTGGCATATGTTTGACCCCCCGGCATATGCCACTACCCAAAAAGATGGAAGGAATCGGCCAACTTAATCCATTCTCACCGTTCTATGACATTCTAGGTTTCTAAATGAAACTTCTCTCAATAAACACCCTAAAGAAAGCGTTCCATGCGAAGGCTTATCGCAGTGCAACGAAGGTTTTCCGCGCTACACGGCACGGCGCAGCCGATGGACGATGTTCGAGGGCTTGCCGTTTGATATTAGATAACGGAATTCAATCAATCACGCGTGACCATGAACAGGGCGCTGCTGGTGTGTACTCGCGCTCTTCTAAAAGTGGAGTCCCATTACTCAGTGATAAGTAACGGATACAACGACGCAACGCAGCGACATGTGACGGCCAAACCGGTATTTTGGCGCCATAGCATTTAGCATTCTACTACTCCGTCGGTTCTTCCAGCTGCTGCCGCGGTGGCCGTTTGCGATCCCCGGCAATTATACCATGTGGTGGTTCAGAGAATTCTTGCGCTATCATTATGCACACACCGGGGACACTCGGTATCTCAAGGGATTTGCACGATCACGACAGATCGCTCCGGTACAAGAACGGTCGATCATCATGACGGTGCAAATAATACAGCTGCGCCAGGGCCGTCTTCTATCTGGTATTCATTTAAACTTCCTCGATCTACTACCGCTGATACACTCGCGCTAGAAACAGGTGAACTCTCGCGAGCCATTCGCGGTTTTATTGCTACGTCATCAAGCTAAGTATCACAGCACCAACCACCCAACCATTGGTGGACGAACAAACACGTGTGAAAGAGCACTTGAACTGCTAATAAAACAACCAGGGAACCACATGTGCGCTGTGGCTGTCCGAGATCTTGCCCAATTCTCGGACCATCTTTTACCAAAAAAATGTGACCGTTCCGCCGTTCACTGATAAGAGTCCGCCCGGTCCCGAGGCTAACGCCCTGTTGTTTTCGCGTGGTCGTCGATCGTCATGACGTCCTTTGTTTAAAAATAGTCCCACAACCTACAGCTCAATCGCGTTGTCGATTACTATAGTAGTAGGCAATGCCGCAAATCGTAATCAAACACGTAAACTACGCAAAATCTGTCAAAATCTCAGGTCCGGCAGCGTTCGCGCGCGTTCCATTCATCGCGGTTCCGGCACACACACGCACACTACTGCCAAGCGCACGCACAACAAACGCCGTTCAAGAAGACGACGAAGAGACGGAGCGTGTTGGAAGAACTACTCTGGTGGACAACGAACGTGTTTTAATCGAACCAGCATCACTACCATCACCGCCACCTGTAGCGCATACTCGTTTTGTGAATGGAAACAAAGCCACCGGGCTGAAATCGCAGCTGCAAGGCACGCAAAATAGCACCTCCGAAAGGGTGCTTGGCAGTCAAAAGCACCGTATCCGCAAAAGGAAATGATCCCCCTAGACGAACGACACACACCTCTTGAACCTAGCACTAGCCCTATAAATGGCACAATAGAATTGAGAATCGCGAAAACCAGTGCGTACCCGGGGAGAAATCTTGACGGCGACAACGGCGCCCACTTCTTGACCGTACCGCGGTTGACATTAAAGTGAGAAGGAAAAAGAAGAAGGGCGCCGTTCAACCCTCAGCGCTGCTGCTGCTGCTGCTGCTGTCGCCACACCGGATCACGTTTGTGTGCGTTCAATTGAAGATCGAAGAGCGCGAGAGAAAGAGCGAGCGAGCGCACAAATGGGAGAGCGAAAGATTATGCGCGAGATAATTTCACACACCAATGCACGCACGTGCAGCATGGCAAAAAACATAGAAACATCACAAACATTTATAAAACCAACTAATAAATTAATCATTAAACAATTCAATTTCTGTGACGAAAGTATGGAAAATGTGCTAAAGCATAAACAGCATAGAATAGCGGCCCCAGACAAAACACATAACCAAGCATAATTTGTTATTCTTGCTTTTAAAATTAGTTAACTGCGTGCGTCATAGACGTCGGACGACCGGCAGAACCGCGAAATCTGGTGTACGGAGTAGCAGCTGATTGACCGACCGCAATAGTCTTCGTGGGATCTTGGAACCGTCAGGAGCAACTGTGTGCCGCTCAATACCGTTATCGTCCCCAAGTATATAAGGATTCTCCATCCTCGCTCCCTGTCTAACTCTCTCTCCCGAGTACTTGCGTTGTCTCTGTTACGCCATGCGTCCCACGTAACAGCCCCCCATTTACCACACCTACCGTTGCCAAGTGAAACAGCTGATCGGGCCCCCGGTGACCGTGAAAATAAGCCAGCAAAACCGAGCTGACCAGGAGTGCTAGTAGTGTTGGTTTGCCCTGTTGCGCCTGTGTCCGTTTCGCACGCCGCTCCTGGCGTCCAGCCAAACACGCGCTCAACAGAAGCGCGACAAAGTTTGCTCCCCATCGGGGCTGCCCCAAGATTTCTGGGGCTCGCATTCCGTCCGAGGGAAAACTCGTTCGGGCGCGTTAGTTCTCGTTAACCCTTTGCGCGACGTTCATATCAAACGAGAGTGCTGGTGCCGGAGGTGACGCACTTGCTGCTTCGCGGTTGGGGCCTCGGGGTCTGGACAAACATGGTGCTCATTGTTTGCGCTTACTGCTGCTGTTGAGTATGCTCATTCGTGTCACCGCTCTAGTTCCTGGAGTGAAGTGCGTGATAAATCAATCCTCAGACCACCGAGATCAGTCATTTATCAGTGCGGCGTGTGCCAAACACATAGTTCGCGTTGTATCTTGCGCTCTTCCGTCGCTTCGCAACCATCTCATCTCAAATCAACGTAGTCGTCGTCGTCAGTAGCACCAGAGTGAGTAGCGCCGTGATGGAGGCGCCACGCGTTAAGCTTAGTCCGAACCCACGCCAACGGGCCGGCCTCCTGTCGGTGCTCACCTTCTGGTGGACGATCGATATGTTCCGGCAGGGCAACAGGAAGCGGTTCGAGCTTCACGACCTCTACACACCACTCGACGAGGATCAAGCCGATCGGTTGGGTGATCGGTTAGAGAGGTACACAAGCGATTGCAGTACAATCGCACGATCGATCGCTCAATGATTCATCCCTTACGAACTTCCTTTGTAGATGCTGGAACGAACAACTAGCTCGCAAACAACGGAACCCTGCCTATCAATCGTCGCTAGTTCGAGCGATCTTTCGTTCGCTATGGAAGGAATGGGCGATCCTCTCGGTGTTGGCTCTGCTCGCTGAGGTTGTGTTGCGACTTGCGCAACCAATCTTTCTCGGCCGACTGTTGCTCTACTTCCGGTTAGTATTCTGATCTGGATCTGGTGCGTTCTTCTTCGCTCACACCATCCTCTCTTCTTCGGCACAGGGCACAGAGTAATATCACGCATCAGGAAGCCATCTACTATGCAATCGCCATGATCGTGACGCGTGGCATTATCGTGCTCTGTGACAATCAGTACGGCATCCTTACCTGCCTGACCGGTGTAAAGACAAAGATTGCAGTGTGCAGTTTGCTGTACCGAAAATCGTTGCGCCTCTCGCGAACCGCACTGGGCGATACGTCACCGGGGAAGGTGGTGAATCTGCTATCGAATGACGTTAATCGCTTCGACATCGCTTCCTATCTCGTGTGCTTCATGTGGACCTCACCGGTGGTGATGGTGCTGTCCGCCGTCCTGCTCTGGTATGAGGTCGGTTGGGCCGGTGTGATAGGCTTGCTAGCGGTGGCAATCATTACACCGATTCAGTGTGAGTAACGTTAGGGGCCATTTTCCTCTCTGAGTATGAAGTGCAATTTTCAATAATACCGGAAATAAGGCGATGAAGGCATTTTTCAATTACTGGACATTACCTGTTCACGTTCTAGTACCCCCACGCTCTCGCTTAAGGTTTCATTTCCAGTTTCAACAGATTAGTTAATTGAACAATCGTCATTCCTTCAATGGTCACTTTGCTAAACAGATTTATTTTACTAGCTTACTAGGCTTTTCTTACTTTCTTATCCCTGGCAAATGTTACCAAACTGCTATTCTGCTTCTTTTTTTTCTTTATTACTATGTTGCATGTTGAGCAGATGTACAGCTTAAACTCGCCAATCTTTTTAATTATCCTAAAATTTTTGTGCAAATAGCACTTACAGTACTTGGGCACTAAAGAATCTTTTTCGTTTCCGCGTTTTCTAGCGTACACCGGTAGCCTAACTTCCCGTTATCGCCTACGGACCGCATTGAAAACCGATGAAAGGATCCGGCTGATGGATGAAATCATTGCCGGCATAGCCGTGATCAAAATGTACGCCTGGGAGCGCCCCTTTGCCAAGCTCATCTCACAGGCACGCTACAAGGAACTGCGCGAGGTGCTCAAGAGTGGCTACTTGCGAGCCACCCACATGACCTTCCAGCTCTTCACGACCCGTGCCGCCGTGCTAGGCGTTATGCTAGCGTTTATTGCACTGGATGAGGACATATCGGCGGCGAAGGTATTCGTAGCCACTAGCTATCTTTCGAACGTTTCCTACACGATGGCGGGCATGTTCGGGCGTGGTGTTGCCGAGCTCGGTGAAGGATTGGTGGCCACCCGACGTCTACAGGCGTTCCTAGAGTATGATGAGGTTCGCGAGGACCAGAAGACACAGAAAGTAACAGCTGGTCGCGAATCGAACGGTCATCTAGTGGATAATTGTGAGCCAGCAGAAAGAAAACGGTTGCTTCACGAGGACGATCATCCAGCGGAAGACGTGGCCATATCGATGCGCAATCTTACGGCACGTTGGACCGTTCCGAATCATTCCATCACGGAATCACCGATCACGCTGAAAGACATTAACGTTGACTTTGGGCGCGGTAAGCTTATCGGTATCGTCGGGCCGGTCGGAGCGGGAAAAAGCTCACTTTTGCAGGTCTTGCTACGGGAGCTTCCCGTCGAACAGGGTGCCCTCTTGATGGGAACCAGCCCTTCGCCTACCATCGCGTACGCTAGCCAGGAACCGTGGCTGTTCAGTGGAACACTCCGGCAGAACATTCTCTTCGGGGAGTCAATCGAACAGCATCGTTACCGGCAGGTGCTGAAGGTGTGCGCTTTACAGCCCGATTTAGCCCAGCTGCCGGCCGGTGATATGACGCAGATAGGTGAGCGCGGAGTATCACTGTCCGGTGGTCAGAAGGCACGAGTTTGGTAAGCTATATACTCGTGTCCACAACACCTCCTGCGTTACCCTCTATTTGCATTTATCTGTCTCTCTCGCAATAGCTTAGCCCGAGCTGTCTATCGGAAGGTCGATGTGTATCTGCTTGATGATCCACTGAGCGCGGTTGATGCTCACGTTGCCAAGCACCTGTTCGAGCTCTGCATTGCAAATGGAGGCTTCCTGACTCGACACAATTCCCGGGCAACCCGGATCCTCGTCACCCATCAGATACATTTCCTCCAGCAAGCGGATTGGGTCGTCGTAATGAAGGAGGTATGATCGATTTGTCGTTTTGGCAGGAAATAAACGTTCAACTAGCAACTGGATGCCGAACTTCCCTCTTTTGCAGGGTAGAGTCGCAGCTCAAGGAACTCCACATGATCTACAGGAACGGGGTATCGAACTGGAGCACATCGAAAATCCGGAGGAGAAGGAAGCTCCGATTGCTCCCATGCACAGCAGAACGATATCGCACACCTCAACTTGCTCGAACGTTACAGTAGACAGTGTACATCCGATGGACGATGGCTCCGATGCACTAGGTGCGGAGCGGGATCGTGTGACAAAGGAGGGCACAAATGATAAGCCACATCGCGATAAGCTACCTGGCTCAAAGGTGTTCCTGCAATACGTTTCCAGCGCTGGCAGCTGGTTCATCTTCGTCATGTTGATCGCCTTGTTTACATTCACACAACTAGCGGTCAGCGTGACCGATTGGTGGGTATCGTACTGGACCACAGTCGAAGAACAAAGAGCCCTGCAACCTGCAATACTACGGTCCTCTAATACCACCGCGGACACTGAAGCGGCAGGACCTAACATCATCGGGCAGGATATTTGCGTTTACATCCACGTAACGCTTGTAGCGACTATTTTCATTGTGGCCATGACACGGGCGTTTGGGTTCTACAAAGCGTGCGGTCGTGCTTCCCAGTCAATTCACGATCGCGTATTCCAGGGTTTCATTGCCGCACCGATGCGCTTCTTCGAGACGAACCCATCCGGTGGCATACTGAACCGATTCTCGAAGGATATGGGTTCGATGGATGAGCTGCTGCCGAAATCGATCATGGATGCGACGCAAACGTTGCTCATGTTTGCCGGTGCCATGCTGGTAGTGATGTTCGTTCAACCATACTTCCTTGCCCCTATTTTGCTTTTGCTAGCCGGGTTGCTCGTCACTAGGCGCATCTATCTACGAACTTCTCAGAGCACACGTCGCCTAGAGGCAGTTAGTAAGTGTAGCGGCTAAAATGTTAAGCTGTTAGTTAGAGAGAGTGGAATAACTTTGTATTTTTTCTGTCTTTCAGCCAGATCACCGATATTTACGCACATTGCTGCCACACTGACGGGATTACCTACGATACGTTCGTACGGTGTCCAACGGTTGCTCGTCCAGGAGTTCGATACGCATCAGAATGTCAATACAGGAGCCTGCTTCATGTTTCACTCGGGTCGCATTGCCTTTGGGTTGTTACTGGATACGATTTTCTTCCTCTTCTTTGCCTCGGTCACGCTGAGCTATCTGTTGTACGACGACGATGCCATCGGGGCCATCGTTGGGCTTGCAATCACGCAGATCAACAGCATTGGCAGTCAGATGCAGTTCGGCATTCGGCAAAGTGCGGAGATGTTTAATCATCTGGTAGCGGTTGAGCGTTTGTTTGAGTATCGGAATCTGACTCCGGAAGAAACCCTTGCAGTACCGGAGACAAAATCATCTGCAACACCCAGTATTGCTGCTGTCGCATCGATCGTTCCAAGTGAATGGCCTGCTCAGGGAGTGATAGAATTCTGTAACGTTGCGTTCCGTTACGCCGAACAGGAACCGACCGTTCTTCGGCAGCTATCATTCCGCGTGATAGCACGCGAGAAAGTGGGCATCGTGGGTAGGACGGGTGCCGGTAAGTCGTCCATAATAGCGGCCCTCTTCCGGATGGCGCAGATTGTTGAGGGAGAGATCCGGATCGATGGCGTTAACACGGCGAACATTATGCTAGAGCAGTTGCGGTCGAAAGTTTCAATAATTCCGCAAGATCCGGTCCTCTTTTCTGGTACCTTGCGACGTAACCTTGACCCTTTCGAGAGCTATCCAGATGCGGATCTATGGCGAGCGCTGGAACTGGTGGAGCTACGTGAACTGGCTAACGAAACATCCTCAGGACTGGGCCTGCATGCATACGTGGCAGCCGGTGGGCAGAACTTTAGTGTTGGTCAACGGCAGCTACTGTGTCTAGCGAGGGCTATTCTGCGCGGCAATCGCATCCTAGTGCTGGACGAGGCGACCGCCAACGTCGATCCCGACACGGATCGATTAATACAGCGTACGATACGGGAGCAATTTGTTGATTGTACCGTACTGACGATAGCACACCGGCTCAACACGATCATAGACTACGATCGAGTGGTAGTAATGGAAGGTGGACGTGCGGTGGAATTCGGGCAACCGGCCGAGCTGCTCAAGCGCCCCGGAGGAGTTTTTAGGGAAATAGTGCACGCTACCGGATCCAACGAGGCCGAAAATCTGCTCAAAATGGCACAAAGTGCGGCAAATCGAACACTATCTCGAATAGAATAGCGCAAATTTCAAGGGCTTGTGATTGAACCGACTTCCAGTACAGTACTTACAGCAGATAGAGTAAATGTATATCCATATCTATATACGTACAATAAAATGTGTTGTAAACATCAGTTTTGTGTTTATTAACTGATATCCATTAACGAACAAGGGAGCGAAAGAAGTTTTTTTAGTGCTTCTGGAAACGGACTGATATTAAACTGTCATTTGCTGCATTGCGCATTTAAACTCCTTTTAAACTTTTCATTTGAATTGCTAAGAGCACTTCGTCTGCTTTTGTTACTGCCATTAGGATTACTTCATGTTTAGTCCTATTCGACTAGGTGCCGCATTCAGCCGTTACTTCATTCGCAAAGTATTATGGCATTCCATGGCAAAAGAGGAGGATTTGATAAGGAATCGAATAAAAGGAAGTAGTAATTTAAAATTACTATCAATAATATATACATCACCCCACACTCCGCACATTAACCATTGTTGCATATCACAATCACCACTTTAGTGGTTCACCTGCATTCCCCACGCTGCTCCTACGATGCAGCTTTGTCATCCCCGGGAGTGATCGGATCGTGTGTCAGCGCAAGTGTCGCTTTCGAGGGCTCAGTCTGGTTCGTTTTCCACGACAGGTACGTGTTCCAGAACACGGCGACCGACTGCACGAGCAGTACCTGGTAGTTCAGTGGTACCAGATAGAAGTTGGCCAGCTGCACCCACGGCCAGACGTAGTAATTTGTCAGTAGAATGTCGGTATACTCGTTGTTTAGCTTTCGCTTGATTTCCCTCAAGTTGTTCCCTTGGAGAACGCCGATCGTACCGATTAGCGTGCCTAGGAAGATCGGTGCAAAGATAAGCTGATCCAGGGCAACCTTCTTGAGCGTTGTGATGGCCTTGCTACCACCGCTGCTGCCGATGTGTCGATCAAGTACACCGTACCACTTCCGTAAACCAGGACCCTACGAAAGAAGAAGAAGAAGAAGCCATCAGCCTGCGACACCGCGAGAAATTGCAGTCGGGAAATGGTACATACTCCAACGCAGAAGCCAATGGCAAAGAACTTGGCAGCTCGTACCCCATCGAACGATTTCCAGTCCTTTCGTTCAATAAAACCCTGTGCAATGACGTCGCCAGCTCCCATCAGCAGGCCGGATTGAACGGATTGCACTAGCACCGGGTACCGCACGAGGGCTCGTTTGTACAGGCTCGACAGCGACATGGTGCGTTAGGTAACAGAGAGCGTTCGCCGTGTTGCGATTGAAATGGATATCTTCTGCTCCCTATTTCTCTGCAATTAAGATTCTCGTTACTCTCACTCTAAGCCAAGCCTCAGCCGGAAGGTATTAAAAAGTACTACAGGACCGGTCGCGAGCCACGTTTTTCTACGGTTTTTACGGCACCGGACAACGACGAACACCACAGAAAGATCGATAGTTTTCGTCCTTCCTCACTTGGCCCCCAACAACCGCCCAACGAGCGACCTCTTCGGCAAAAAAGGCTTCCTCGTTCGGTTATCGGCGTTTTTGTGTTTACTTTTTGCTATTTTTCGTTTGTTTACTTGTTTTGAACCGCCAAAAACCACACCGCGCAGGCAACACTGCTCATGCGAATTCGAAATTCGAAGATGTTAGATTTTGAAATCACCGTTATCATGGAGATACTTATTATTTTTAGTTAATCTGAGGAATATGCCCCACCAAAACAGTTCCGATTGTGTATTCATAAAAAAAAAAAACATGCATGATGTTATAAACGTTTCTTTTATTCGTCAGTAATACATACGATCATTTTTCGTTCTTTTAATATAAATATGACCCTCCTAATACAGTTTATACACGCTTTGCCCCACAAATTATGCAGTGTATTTATGCGTGTGAAATCAATGGTGGTGTCAACAAAGGGTAAATTGTTACTGCTGCGTACTATACACAGCGCCAGAGGACTGATCTAGCGACACTTGCTCGTACGCGTCCAGATTCATCGACCAGATGGCAAAGCTTCGGTGCTCCAATTATCAGCGATCATTTAGAGTTGCATGGATAAATGGTTTTTTTTCAATAATAATAGCAACAAAATTCACACTGAATGTATGTTTATTGTTTTGGGCTGGGCACGCACCTATTTTCCTTCCGGATCCTTGTTACGTGTGCCAATCGATTGTTACAACTTCACCCAATTGTTATCTACCCCTAGTATTCTTCCCGCATCACTCGTACATCGTTGCCAATATAATTGTATAGCTTTTTGTAAATTTGGTTTACAATTGTTCCTCCTTCCTTGCCTTTCTCTCTTTCTCTCCATCACTTTTCTTCTATTTCCGCCAACCGGAAATGGGGGTTTCGATTTCAAATCACCTGCTACGAGAATATAGCCTACGAGTACGCGATATTACAAATTCTGTTCGCAATGTTTGCTTTGATTTTTGTGGTTCACAATTGACACATAAATAACAATGACTTTTGGTATCGTCGGTCCGCATCATCTCGTGTCTCTCTTTATTATCGCAAGTTCTCTATCTTCTTTTAATCGACCTTTAATCGACAAGAATCGGTATGCTCCTTTTACTTCCACTTCGAGCCCTTATACACAGTCATCTGGAGTTTCTGTTAACGTTAATCTACCATTTTTTTAGCATCTCGCCAGTCCGCCCCCTACTCGCTGTACGACAATCTCTAGACAACATTCAAAAAAGCTTTGCTAGTACGATACGCAATTGTTTGCTTAAAGATAACAAAACCAATCGAAAGCCTTATGCACAAACTTGCGATATGAACAAAATGATATTACCATATTAGTATGGAACAGCAGGACAGAGAGTGTATGTGTTAGCGTGTATGGTGTACGTTTAGGAGATAGAGAGCCAAGCAATTAAGTAAGATATGGGATGAAGTAGTACACCGCACTGGCACTGTCACGCACTAGGCAAGGTAAGTTTTGCTAGTTTTGTTGGTCTAATTATCACATGGAAATACTCTTTATGCTTAGAGACACACACACACATACATAATGATCCTGTTGAAACTGCAAACGCTCCCGGTCTTAAATCAAACTGAATCAGTTTAACAAAAGCACATCAAAGTTCTGCTAGACGAGCAACCGATACTCGCATAAATACCCCAGCCAATACTCGACCAAACTCTGGACAACCAGTTACTTCCCGCTACATAGTTCGATGAAATATGTTAATGTTAGCTAGATGACTGGCTAAATAGAGAGGGCAAGAGGGACAGAGAACGAGATAAGGGTGTGTGAATAAAAGAGAGATTTTACATGAACAACCGAACGTCCAAACAAGCGTTCGAAGCAGTGTTCGAAGCAACGTTCTTCGCAACTAACCACAGCAAAATTATATTCCATCTAAAACTCCTGAAACACAGCACTGGGACACTGAGACTTGCTGCTTTGGTTTTCGTTTGGAAATTAAAGGAACAAATAGACAATACCAGCAACGTGCAGCTAATGGAACACTCTTTACAACTTCACCATAAAACAGAAATATTCCTCTTCAAGAATTAATCCTCCCTTCATCCTCTACACTAAACTTAAATTATAAGTTCATTGATATCGATTCTCCATCAAGGAATTCGTCTAAGAGAAATAGATTTAGAAACAAGTAAAAGGATATAAAGGATATACTGATACGGTTAAACCGGTTTGAGCGCGCGTTGGAAGAAGCGCAAACCGAAAGGAACCAAACATTACATGCCTTCAACCGGGACCACTCGAACCACCGACCAATCCGCCGGTGTTGGTGTTTGTACTTTGGGAACTGGGTGAAGCCCATCTAGCTAGGGAGCCCTAAATGTTTGTCTAAGGTTTGATGAGAATCCGCCAGAGAGAAGGCAACCCTACCGTGGAAGTAGTAGCTTAAAACACGGGAACAATGGAAATCCATGCTTCTCCGCATTTTGCAAAAGGAACAAATAGTGGTGTGTGGTGGATGTGTGTCTGTGTGTGCATTTATGTGTGCAGCTAGTAGTATTAATAGTAGTAACAGTAGTAACATATAGCGCATCCACTGGTTTACAGGGAGACATTACCGAAGAACTAACCAATGCTCACCCATAGCGCGAGTTAGCCACACAACAAGCCTCGTCAATTCGATACAAATCGTCCGGCAGCATTTAGCGGCCCCTTACCGTTCGTCACATCACAATGTAATAAGTATTATTGTTGGTTGACAACATAATCGCCTCGGTCGGTGCAGACAGTGGGGAATCACGGCTGCCGACACGACCATTACCACTGCCTACCAGCAGCGCACGGAATAGGCTTCGTTGTCGATCGAAGCCCAATACTTCGCCATCGATACCGCGTCTCCTGTTCCTACTGTGCGCAGAGACCACACAGCAGGGATATACTACTATCACTCTTTCCTTTACTACACACGTACACACACATACACACTCTTTGCTTGTCTCTTACTCTCTGCCTCTCTATCCCTTTACGAAATTATCTTTGGCTTAGCGGGCAGAGCGTACACAAGAGAAGCTTTGCTTGATGGATCGAGAGTTACGGTGGTCGTGTTCCCCGATTGGTGGATGGTAGTCATCGTGGTCGTCCTCATGACGTCTTCTTACGTTGCCGTCGTGGTGGGCGGCTGTGCTCCGTTGTTCGCTGGTGCTAGACTTCCGTCTTCGGGCGATTTACCGGTACATTCTGTGGAAGAAGGAACACAATCGAACAACCTTAAACACATCGTTGTAACGTTCACAGTCCATTGAAGATGATTAAGCAATAGAACTCTCGTGCTTCATAAACGCATAATGTATCTAGTAAATGAATTTAGTAAGGCGCCACCCGTTACGAGTTACGTCAAATTGTATTAATAAGAGGATCCTCTCCAGCTCCTCCAGTTCCACCACTGACATCATTACAAAACTCTATCAGTACCTGCGGATCACATTTCAACGGAAGAGCGTTCTCCTATACTACCTAGGATCCAATGCGACTCGGATTATGCAATCACTATGTAAGCTTGTGATAACTTATAGCACACCATCGTGAACAAAAGCCAGTCCCACCTTCTGCTGCTGGTGACACTTACCCGAGGTAGAGAGGGCTCCCAGTTGCGACGAAAGGTCGGCCGTGGTCGTCGTGCAGTGTGTCCCCAGGATGTCTGGTAGCGCGTTTCGGCGCCCTATCCGACCGGTGTTGTAGAACTGATGGTGGTACTCGTCCGACGGTCCGTCACCTTCCCTCTTTACTGCTACTCCGACTCCTTCGTCGCCGGGTGCTACACCCGCCTGTTGCCGGATACTACCGCCTCCGGCCGGGTCATCCGCTAGCTTGTCCATCGTCGCTAATTTGATAATTCTTAACACTGTCCCGGCAATCAGGTGCGACGATGGTGGAATTCAAAGCGATAGACATCCGATAGAGATGGTCAGCCGTACCGTGTACGAACCGTCGTAGAACGTATATGAAAAGAGAGGTGAAAGAAAGAGATACGGGAAAAATGAAAACAAAACTAAAAAAACAAGGAAAGTACATAACCACATTACACGGAAGCTTCGGTTTGCCGAGCGCTCTTGGCGGCTCTCCATGTCCATTGGATCTGTCTCTATGTCCATGTTTGCTCGGTCAACAATACCGACGCCCGTCCGTCGAAGAATGATACTAATCAAGGAGAGCATTAGGACAATCTGGTGGTAGCATTTGAGATTCTTTTCTTCGCTGATTTAATCATATTTAGTTAAGTGGGAGCCTGGTAGGTGGGTAGGGTAGGAGGCACACAATGTAGGAGAGCGAAGAATGCCATCCGTCTGTACGGTTCGGTTCCTTCACCATCAAACGGTGCGGCCTACGGTATACACGATCGATTGAATCAGGCCCCGGGAGAAGTTGAGAATTGAATGTGCGATAGAGAGATTGTTGAAAGCATAAAAGGAACAGAACAACATTTGGCAGACGGTTGCGAGCCAGCAAGCGAGCATGGGGGTTCGTTGGCAACTTCTGGATTATATAGTGCTTGGTTTGTTGTTTCGGAAGCAGGTTCTACTCAATCTTTAAGGTACCTAAAGGTACCCGATTGAATTGAATGGCACACAACAACCGCCTTGCGCTTTGAAGCAGAAGAACTCTAATCGAACGTAAACTCGATTGTCCCGTTTCTTTGCCAGCTTTGTACACGCAGCACACATGTTGCGAAAGAAGGCATCAATTCCGTCCGTCAAGCAAAAGGGACCAAGGGAGCAAACAAAACGGAAGCAAATGACTCACTTTAACTCTAAAGAAACCATCAACACCCGGGTTACAACATAAGGCGAAGGGACTACCACTTTTGACCGGTCGCGCATCAGCGACCCGGACTTTTCCAGCCGGTGAGTCCAGTCGACTCGACCCAAAGCCCCAAGTGGATCCCACAGGCGATGGGACGCAGAAAATGAAAAAAAAAGAAACGATTTATTCAACGGCATGTCAAGTGTCCGGTTCCCATTTTCCGTAGTTACTAACTATGGCAATACCGATGGTAGTGGTGATGAGGTTGGTGTCTGTGTGCATAAACCATAAACACGCAAAAGCCTCCCTCCCGACCACCAACAAGACCAAGTCAACCTCTCTTTATGAGCCAGCAGCCATGCGAAGCACTCGTGGCAAACGGACATGTTGGTGTTGCTGCTGCTGCTGCTAATACTACTGCTGGCGGTTGCGGTTCGTGGTCCATATGTCACGAAGTGGCACTTCTGGGTAATGACGGTTCCCGGGAACGGTATCGTTGGGACACGTTATAGCGCGCAAACACAAAAAAAACGCCCAGAAAAGATCGACACAAGAGCGTGTCCTCGGGTCTAGCTGTTGCTTGATGTGTTCTGCTTTCTAATGAGTTGGACCGCCCGGAACCGGAAAGAATGGAAAACGTGAGAAAACGTATCCTCTAGGAGGCGAGGCAAGGTGCAAGCGCCTTGCTGCCACTGATGGCAAAGCTACTCCAGTGCGCCTCGCATTCGGCTCGCACACCTCTTTCCGTGGACGTGTGGAGCAATAAATTTGAACAAATCTGATGTATTCGATGAATAATTCTTACTGTTAAGATACCAAGATGTATGGGACAGCCAATTAGAGAGAAATCCAACTACGTTGAGCTTCGCCAGATTTACTGATGAACTGGCAAGCTGAGATGAAACGACCGGATAGAATGATTAGAGGACGAGGAGTTTGTCTATGACACAGCAAACCAGATTCATCTGGCAACAATTAAAGCAATAAATGCGAATGGCACACCAATTCACCTCATTGGCGGCAAATTGAACAGAGAATCTCCCATCCAACAGACAACTAGTGACAATCTCTCCTCCATCCAGCATAACGGCAACACAATTGGACCACAAAATTGGCGCGACCACCAATATCTTCCGCGTCTTTGACGTCAGATACCCGGTATCGTTTGCAGAAAGTGACGCGCTTGATAACACAATCGCTCCCATCGCGTGTTCGTGCGTGCTTCGTCTGATAAGGAACTACCGCGGCGTGTGTACGGTGGCCTTTTGGGTTTAGTGATAACCTCTCCTCTGCTTTCGTCTCTGTGTCCCTTGCGCCTCATCAAACTGGGTCGTGTTTCAAACCCCAAAAAGCCTAGCAAATTACTTAGCATCGGGGCATGACTGATAAGCAGTATGCAGTGGTGGATAAGTGAAAACCATCACCGCCTGCGGAAGCAATGGTATCGGCCTGGGAAAATTGGCCATTTAATTAATATTCCATTGTGGTTGCATGAAAACTTTGGCGATAGCATCAGACCAGAGATGTGATCGTCGATTCGTGCACGCGTTCGAAAAGCATTTTTGTGGTTGAAGCCATATCTAAATTATATATCAGCTCATTCCCATTACAATACGGATTTTGAATAGCAGAAATGCGATTACGAGAAACTAATTGCTACTATTGCGATCAAGCAAGCCTTCAAAACGTGGAAATAATTTGGAGGTGGAAACTTGGAACACAAAAAACTAGATTTCATTCTGATAATGCTGTTGGAAAATTGTTAAATTTATCAGCATTGTAAACGGCATCTACTTATAACTTCAGCCACTTCGAGGTCTGCAGAAAAGACGAAGCGATCAAAGCTGCTTTCATACGTCCAGATTTTAAATCAAGCGTCCTTGAGCTTATGTTCCCATAAAAAGAATTAGTTAGTTAAATGGTAGAAGAAATTTAAAAAAAGGATTTGTAGATAAAATTACATTGTGTTAGTTGCAACAAAGAGCAAATACAAAAAAGCATCGGACCCAATTCACAATAAAGTTTTAGTCGGATAGGACTGTACAAAACACAGCAGCCTATGCAAGTTCCTCTTACTCCTCGTGTCTAAAAGCAAAACACGAACAACACGTCTGGCTTTCTTGTGTTCTTGTGCTAAAGCTTTGCTTATCATTTTAATTATTATTTAATTACCACAACTTTCTGTCGAACGCACATGCCCTACAAACTCGCTCTGTCGCCGTATGACGATTGTGTTGAGTTGAGTGATGACGTGGGGTTCAACTCCTGTTCCCCCTCATCGGTCTAAGTAATTAAGTGTGCAGCAGGTGACGCACGAGTGATGATAGCATGTAATGCTCGCCAGTGTGAGAGGTTCCGTGTAAATGGTGTTTAAAGGATCAACTCTGTTCAACTTCGACCGACCTCACCGCTGTTGTCTAACTTTACTAACGTGTCCCATCTGTCATTTTTAGCTATATCGTCTTTTTGACAGAATGCGACCTGGGTGGGCGCCGGGAGTAGTCTGGTTGGCAGCCGATCTCACGGGAGTTTTCGATATCATCTTCACGTGACCTTAATATATCGTCACCGAACCAGTGGGATGGTGGGGTGGTTCGATGATGGAACACACATTAATCATTTACAAACGTCCAACAAACATTACGTCCCATCACCACCACCGTAAAGGGACACTTCTTCCGTTTGTCCTAACCCGATCGGCTGGCTCTCTATTGCCGACAACGCTCGAAGTCCTCTTGCTCTCTGTTTGTTTCCTCTTTCTCTCTTTGCCTCCCTTTTCCTCTCTCTCTGCCCGAGTGCGTCAATCGCGTTGCTCTCGTTTGCAATTGAAAAATTGAAAATAGATCGGTCGCGTGTTTCCGTGTTTCGTGCGAGAACACCAGAAGCGTTCCCCGTGATATGCGGTTTCAAGTGCAGTAGCAGTATGCGGTCACTATTAGGGATTGGTGGTGAGGCCGGGGACAACACACCAATTCAATCAGGGTTCGGGATACCATGTCACGACCGTTTCCATTCCTGCGCAATCCAATTCGCTTCGTCGCGCGAATAGTGCTAGTGTCCACCCACTGCATACATACACGATCACAACTTTCGATCGAATCCAAGGTCACACTATTCGCCGAGATAAAAATGTCCGCATGAGCGATGGCCAACGGAAATGGGCAAGGCCAATCCCATCGAAAAGCCATTCATGTATGCTAATGTATCTTCAATCGGTAAATCGGTTAAAATGTGGAGAAGAATATAGTTTGCTTGTTACGACGATAGACTCGAGCACATTGCACAGCAAACAATTCAACCATTTTCAAGTCAAACATGCACAATTTTCTGTATCTTTATATACTTCTTGCGAAAAAAAAGTTGCAGTAGTGAGAATGAAACCCATAGGTTGGTGTTAAATATGCAAAGTCAAAATCTGATAGTAAATGATTGCGACACGTGTTCTGGTGTTAAAATTGACGGAGAAGGGCAGGCGTTAGGAAAGGACCACATAAAACCACGATCCGTTCTGTAGAGCTATGGAGCAATTAGAGAAAAGCATAGGGAGGTGGAGGAAGCGAGTTAAGCACTAAATGAATTAGTCAAACAATCAAACCACACCACACCCTACAACCAACGTGGCTCACTCCGGGCACCGGGGTTACAATCACGCGCACGCACGGCAGGTGAGAACCAGCAGTAAGACCATAACCATGAAATGTGTACCTTGAAGGCGCGTAAACCGTGGCACTAGTTTAGGTTTCGCGACGGAATGGAGCGACATTCGCCTTCTGGTTGGTGGCCGGTGTTCTTGCAGCTCGTTCGCTGACGTTCGTTGTTGGTGTTGTGCCTGCTGATACCGATACATGCTTCCACAATATGGTTGTTGATGGTCCTGCTGCTGTTGCTGTTGCTGCAGCTGCTGCTGGTTCCGTTTTACTGATCCATCGAGCCTGCGGTTATCGGCATCTCGTCGTTGGTAACCGCTTGTGCCGGCGGTTTTACTCCTCGAACGCTCAAGCGAAACCGTACGCGTACCGTTTGCCTTCATTTTTACACAATTTCGTGTCCACGCTATGTGAACCCCACCAAAGTATTGTCTCCAAGTATGTACAGAGCTTTGGCGAGGCGTCGAAGCGCTACACCATTTCAAATGTAACAAAAGTAGAAAAATGTAAAAAAACATGAAATAATCCCCCAGAGGAGTTTCCCAGTACACATCACAAGAAGAACAGCCAGTTTGAAAGCAGAGAGAAAAGAAATAAAAAAGGAGAAATTAAAGAAAAGATAGAAAGATAAGGAAAAAAGAATTAGATAAATAAGAGTGACAGCACTACGGTTGGCTAGATAATCGATATTGATGATGATAGAAGAACAGAAAGATGAATGATGAAAATGATATAGTACAAAATGTTGGAAAACGCCGATATTATACACACAGAATGAGTACAATCAGATGCGCTAGTGTGAAGGGAACGACACATTTCATGAGAGGAATAATCACCACAGAGTTACACATCAGTTCGGAAACATATGTCTCGCTAGCTCCAGATGAGATCGTCACTCTGGGCTTGTCAACCACTCCATCTAGTGCTACCACTGGCCAAACTCACCCTCCTTCGAATCCTTTAACCAAGCCTCCGGTTTCCTCCTTCCTGTCTGTCTGTGGGCGCTGTGAGATGAAAAGGTCCTGCGATGTTAAACGGTACACTCCTTCATCGAGGTGGCTGCGGAATAGAAGGAGAATAAAGGGAAAATTAAATAACATACATACACACACACACAGGAAGGTGATAAGGCACTTGACACCGTTACGGCATTAGAGAATTGTTTCAGCCCAGCATGCCTAGGCTCCATGAGACTATCTGAAAAGGAAGAGATTCATCCGCATCGCAAAAGCCCGTGTACGATGGTGGTCCGTAAGGGAGGCCGTAAGAAGCGCTGACGGGATGGTGATAAACAATGAATACTTCTCCAGCAGCCCTCGGTTGACAGTCGTACAGTCAAACAAGAATCACAGGGACTCTGTCATAAAAAGCAGAGCGAACTCTTCACTGCTGCTGCTGCTGCTGCTGCAGAAGACTCTGGAGGTGGCGCTTGTGCCACCTTTGGCCATTTGTTTTGCCCCCTTGCCAGTGGGTGAGTGTTTTGTGGTTTTTTTTCCGGTCCCTGAACCAAGTCACTTCCCGCTGCGAAACATTCAGATAGCCCTAGGGTGGATTAAAGCTTGGAACAGTTAATACTTGGCCGCACAAAATAGGTAATATCTCAGCCAAAAAATGACGTATAAAGAAAAAAAGGTGTCATTTTGTAGGTTTTCTAATTGCCTTTAATAAGAAATGTTGATGCAAATTATTCATTAGCTTTTTATATGACTTTTTCAACTTTTACTTTGACGTCACCGAAAAATGTTTGCACAGTACTATAGGTCACATCATTTGCCCTCTTGTTGCACAACACCCTCATTTCAGTTGGTTTTTATACATTTCTGATATACTTTTTAAGTTTCCTTGTGATAATTGTCGAATAGAAATCGATGTAACGAAAATCCAGACATTTTTGTAGATTGATAATTTTCCCTGTGAAATCGATCTATTTGAATACACTACATAAACGCCATACCTTCGGCAAGAACAGCTATCTAATTCATGCCAAACTTACACAGGGTCATTGGTGGACAAATGCAGGACAAAATCCTGTTCCGTTGCCACTCTTTTCTCGCACAAATTTCGAATGAACGTTGCCCGAATGGTGAAAACATTTGATTTGTGCCATGAATGCCAAATCCTCATCTTATGGGCAAATTTATCTCCGTAAAGATACCAAACCCTTCCTAAACCATTCCCTCTATGATTGGCAAAGTATTTTTTTGCCCGGTATTTTTTTAAATGCATTTTTTCGTTTGTTGCACCGTCCTCGAAATGCATGGTTTGAATTCGGTCAACACTTGTTCATTCAGATTCCTTTCACGGATTTGGGCAATCAGGCTGTGCTCTAGGGTCCTATTTGAGGATTTTCTGACATGATACGACTTTAAAACTTCTCTTAAACATATTTGCCGAACTGTTATGACGTCTGTCGTGAGTTTTTCTTGGAGAAATCGCGCTGGGATATCCCAGGATTGTTGATTCACGTTTGTCTGCCGAATTGGGCATTTGTTACACTTTTCGGGTGTTTTATTGTGCTAAAATCAAGGTAAAAGTCCCCCAGTAACGTTTGCATACGGTATTTCCAGTTAAGTTTGGAAATTTGAAGACTTTCGCGGTTTTTCTTCAGCCAAATCGAGTTTTAGTCATGAGTGTGCAGCTTTTTTTTTCGACTTTCGCGTTCCATCGGCGATAACTTATGAAGGCATAGATCAATTTTGATAAAAAATTTACCACTAAATAAACAGACTACAATGATTAAAACGCTGTCAACGGAATGGCAAAGTGACCATTATGCGCGCTGCAATGATTAAACAAAAGCGGCCAAATATTACCTGTTCCAAGCTTTATATGTTTTTATGCGAGTTTCCTGATTGCTAACTGAGTGTGCACTGTGCGCCAGGCTTTTCCAGGCAAGAAAATGTGATAGAGCAGTAGAGCACTGCTTTGACCTGGAGGGAGGGGGGGAGGAGGGGGGCTCCCAACGTACCTTCTTCAGCATCGAGCCCATAAGCGAACTGGCGATGATTTTGCGGTCACCGAGCGCTACTGTTAAGGAAGTTATACAATCATCAATCATAAGAAAATAATATATGAATGTGTGCGTATAAAGGTCATGTGGCGCCAGGATTGTGACGACCGGGCGAATGATTGGCTTCTTGTGATGGTGGACCACATTCAGCCACAAGGGGCGCCCGACAACGACGACGCATGGAATCAATTAAGTATGCAAGCAAGGAAGATTGACACGACACCATCGTGAAGCTGGCGTGCTGTGCTGGTGAGTTTGTTGACAACGTAACGGACAACCTGATGCGCGCTACTGTTTTCACTGATAGAGACCCTTGGATGCTTGCGAAGCAAAGCACAATGATTTCAGACTATTATTAGCCCAAGGATTCCTTCGGATTCTACATTAAGCCAACAGCTACCCAGCTGTGGCTTTCACGTTGGACGTTCCCCATGACGAGCGCCATGGCATTCTCCCCTCCAGAAGAGGAGGCCGTTTGCAACGCCGATGCAACGCCGAGCGCTGAGTCAATTAGGAAATTACGTTTTCATTTCTAAATAGTAAAGAGCACGTGACCGCGATACATAAACTGGATTGGAAAGGATTTGAATCGATGGTTCCGCATAAAATCCTAGTTCCAACCATGCACCACATGGTGTCAGGATGTGTTACCTACACACAACAGTCACACAACAATCCCCATAACCTACCACTGACTGTGCTGTAATGGTTCTTTCCTTTCCCTCTTCGATGCCTGCTATCGGTAGCGATATACCAAGGGACACTACTACTTCCAACACTTCCACGGACCAACTACTGCACGGGATGCAATTCTCGACACCCCCGTAAGCGTCTAATTAACTGCAGTTTGTGCTTGGAATAGAGTCCCCATGACAGACCATGGACAGTCTCTGATATGATGGTCTCTGATTCCGTTGGGATTGTTGGTGTACGAGTGAGTGCCTGCACTGAACAATGCTTCAGGACAATTTGTTGCTAGAGCTCATGGCCTTCGGCGAAAACACGAACGTCCAGCAAAAGGTACGTGAGACACGCACCGCATCCGTGTCTCTCCACCATAATCAATGATGGTGGACGTCGGTGGCAAACGGCGAACATGTTGGCACGTCATCACGACCGCAAAGCACCGGGGTCCTGGCACTAGGTTACCATGAACTTTACAATCGTCACACAACAACAGCAAACAACACTCCTTTTCCCTTGGATGGAGCAGCACAAAATTACGGTTTCAGCGGCTCGAGAAGGGCTCCGCCGTCCGTCCAAGGACAGCAGACAGAGGAAAGCAACGATTTATATTAATGGGTCACCAGGCTTCTACCACCCCAAAGGAGCCAGCCAATGAATGTACGGAGATCGATTGGATGTTCTAGGCGTGCCGTTGCTGACGCTGCGACCAGGGCCAATCAAGACGTGCACGCCAAAAAAGCCCCCCGTACCCCAGCAGATACCAGTGGGCTGATGAAATCGATCTTCCATTAGTGACATTCTAAGCTTCTACGATGTGCGTCTGGATGGGAGGCATATCATCGTTAGTTTACGCCTCAGTTTCCCATATGTTCTAGTGCCGGCATAAGCCAGGCACCAATTTGTTGCCACGAATATTGCCTCCATCATTTTGGGCGGGATTCCATCCATCCAGTGGTTCCAAAGTAGCGTCACTTCATCGAACGGCATCGAACATTGAAATATGGCTAATTTGTAAACAAAGCTATAAACTAACTTGATATGAAAGCCGCATCATCATGTAGATGGAACCATTCCCGTTCCCATAAAACCACTGATTAAACTCATTCAAATGCAGGAAATAGAAGAACATTGATCTGTTTGGTTGTGTGTGTTTGTGCGTGTGGAGTTCTATCGATTGTCATAAGAATCACTGCCGCTGCCATTGCCACAATCAAGGGGACAAGGCAATGATAGCAAACCAAAATGCCACAACAGAACCCTTCCACCGATACCATCCAATTGGCTGCGGGCAACCGTGTCCTGCCAGCCTCACCTCACCCTCCCCTCATCCACGTCATCCGTCATGGCGACAAAAGCTTCGTTATTTATTGGTCTAATTAATTGATAGCATAATCGACGCTGCTGCTGACGATGAACAGGACAAGCGACGTCGGTGCTGGTGGGGCTGGGGCTGGGCTAGGTTGTTGTCGTCGTGCCGCAAATTGGGCCACTCAACACCTCGAACACCTCGGACTTCGGGTAGATTTCGGGCCGGTCACGCATCAAGAGAGCGAGAAGAGAAGGTTCGTACAATGTTGTGACAATGTTGTACAATGTTTTAATTTACGGCTTCATGGAATTTAAATTTTCCACCAGTGGAATGTAAATGTCCAGGCCATTCGGAGGGTCTGGAAGATGTGCTGCGTTTAATATTTGATCTGAGTTCGTGGCACCATTCCGAGAAGAGATACATCGGAAACCGTCGGGTCAAAACATGACCAAGCAACAAGCAAAAAGGAGCTAGCCAGCTTAAAGAGCAACCACCGACGACGAACCTTGGACAGGTCGTTCGCCTCCGGATCGACCTTGTAGGTTGGCAAGAAACTCTGCCAAAGCATCATGAGCAAATAGAACCGAATGGATCCTACGCTTCAAGTCGTGGGCGCGTGTGCCGCATTGTCAATGTAGATTTTTTTTACGATCGTACAACATCCTCGGGGACATGATCGCCTTACGATGAATGTTATGGATTGCAGATGAGGAGCGAAGTTTTGCGACAGTTAGCTATTGTAAGCTCTTGAATTATCGATAAAAGCCACTTACAACATAAATAAAGTGAAACTAATTTACGTTTATTTAGAGCAACATTTCTCTTCTGTGGTTCTTTACACCCCCTAGCCCTACTCACTCCCACTTCCAGCACTCGCCAGACACCTCGTTTTCGAGAAGAAGGGTTTTCCCGGCAAGTCTGCCGGCCTGGCCTGGTCGAACACGTTGGCAGACGAATTTAATTAAGATACGCTTTGTTGCGTTTCGCCTCCGCGTCGATCTGGGGCCTGTGGCTTATGGTACGACAACGACCAGCAGCACCAGCGTCGCCTCTATACCAGGGCGCAATAATTAACATCACCAGGGCGGACCCACCGGATCTCGGGGTGTCCCGGGGAGGGGAAAGCCAACAGCGGTGAGTAATTGGCAGATGACCCTATTGTTTTCCCGCACTTTTTTTTATCATGTTGTTCCAATCTCCTCTCTCTCTCTCTCCCTCTCTCGTGTGTCTCTGCCACCCCAAAAACGGTTCACCTTCCGCTCATTTCGGGTTCCGATGATGATGGTCGTGGCACTGGCACAACCGATCCCCCGAAATTGGTTAAGTGGGAAATTAGGATGAGTTTAGGTCGCTGGCACAAAGCAGGCATTTTCCTTTATTTTCCCTCTGGTTAGAGTGTTTGTCAACGTGCGCTACACCAATCAACTCGGTAAGTCACAAGATAATCGAAGCTCATTATGAAAGGTGTGCGCGTTGTTCCGCGGTGGTGTGTTCAAGGCCGGGGGTTAAATCCGCTTTTTTTCTTCGTGTTTTTCTCAGAGACAGACAAATTGTGTGGGGTCATTTCAAATGAATCATTCGGAAACTGTTAACCATCCTGTCGCAAAGCTCCCGTCTCGGCGAATTACTTTTGCATGGCACACTCGATCACTCAAGCGTTGACATACCATCGATGCAGCTAGAGCATTCCTACTGTTCATCGAATTGCTTTGATTGCCTTGGTCACAAGAGAAATTGTTGAAGACGAGTGAGATACTAAGCATCCAGTGAACGAGAACTACTCTTTCCAATAAAGAATAGCAATGCCCATGGTTGGTATGCAACTACTTTGCAGTAAGCGGGGAAACGATTTCCCGAACATATTTGCCACACTTTTTCCACCCAATTTTCCGCTCTTCGTCAACGAATCGGACAAAAACCGTCCACTGCAGAGAGATGGTGCCACCGCCTAAGGAAAGACAGAGCCCGCTGGTGGGTCCGGGAATGACCAGAAAGGAAAATAAACTTCGGAATCCAATATAACTTCCTTCTTTGTGAGCACCGAGGAGACGAGGATTAGGTGCTGCTAGGGATTAGCTGAAATGAAGAGCCATCTTTGATGTTAATGGCCCGGCTAGAATTCGCTACATTGACCAACCACTGTTGGCTTCCTGTGAAGATTCGTGGTTCGCTCGTCCAACCATCACCAGCAGCAGTAGCAGTTAAGTGGAAGTAAACGGCTCTCACCTTCAATGTGCTCTTAACCTTCAGCCAAATCCACTTTTCGCCAATGGTCGCTTGGCGTTCTCCTTTCTTCGTGCGATGCAATTGATGGGCACGCAGCAGAACACTAAAACACTCCCTCCCCCGTCTACACACGAACAGGCGACGGTCGGATGAGCGCCGCCGATTCGATGCAATTTTCACCGGATATCTTGTTTACTCTTTCACTTCTACACCAGCACTGCCATCATCTCAGTAGGGTGGCTTTTCCGATTTTTTTGAATTTATCCCGGGCTTTCCACAGCAACGCGCTGTGACGCACTCTAATCACAACAGCATACACACGCACAATTCCGCACCGTGTTACGGCGCCCCACCCCCGCCTGCTTAATATGGTTGGATGCTGGGTAAATAGGTGGGTGGGTGGGTGGGTGGTCGCGGTGCGAAACTACGTACTTCACACGCACGCACGAAGGAGCCGAGAATGCGAATACCACGCAGCAACCGCCGGCGATATCGTCACAACCACCAACACTGCCACCCCTCCCCCGGGGTGGTATGCTTCGTCGCCCTTTCTCACTCGCGCTTCCGCCTTCGCCAAACACCACACCGATTCCGCGACTCCAAGGCCAACGATACCCGCGCGTTGCGGTGAAAATCGGCGAATCGATGGTATCCCAGGTGCAGGCACAATATTACGTGGGGTGGGAGAAATGGAGAGCACTACGCCACTTTCGGTTATATGATATGCTGAGGCGACACGCAGAGATAAAACACAAAACAACACACCGCGAGATATCCGCCGCAGCACACGAAACTCACCACAACCCAGATGACCCTGATCATTCCCAGATGAATATAGGTACCGCTAGACGAGCTGCGATTGTCCCGCGCGACAAGTAGCTCAGTTTGAGCTAACACCGCACCTAGACGGGCAAGAGAAAGCTGAGAATGAAAAAGGCGAGAATTTTTGCTCAAATTTTTGAAAGCTGAGAATGAGATGAGAATAAAAAAGTTGAGAATGTCAAATCCATACAAATCCGGAGCAAGAATTTTTCCGCTCGTGTAGAAACCGAGAATGGAGAGAATGGAGAATTGAGAATTGAGCTACCTGCAAACTACCTGTGAAGCAATGCAGTAGGCGTTTTTTGTGTTAGCAACAGTCGTGGTTGCTAAGAAAAATGACCTTTGGAATCCTTGGACAGCGCTCCAAGCGGCAGCTCGGAGAATTGCTTATGTTCAAAGCGAGATAGCTCACTTCTCAAAAATTTGAGCAAAAATTCTCGCCTTTTTCATTCTCAGCTTTCTCTTTGTCGTCTAGACGCAATGTAAGCCTGTGTTTAAAGCGCGCTAATGGCGCGCATTGTATCCCGAGTTGCGTACATGTCAATTGTGTAGAACATAAATAAACCGGGCGCCACGTTCAATTTAGTTAATTCACGATTATTTTTCGATTGATTTGTAGATTATTCAAGGGGTTATTCATTTTTTATTCCTGTAATTGCTTCTCGGTCAACTTGGTGATGTTGTGGGGGTCACTTTGAGCAGGCGGCTGAAATCGCGGTATGTGAAGTGCAGTCAGAGAAAAATTAAAGTTCTCATAATTTTATCTTAATTCTGCGCACAATCTTAACTAATTAAAGCAATTAAGAGTAAGCGAAATAATGGTCTGATAAACCGTTGTGCAAATAATTAAAAAAGTCAGCTCGTTGACAAGTCGGGCGGCTGAATGGGAGCCAGCAGGGGCGGCTGTTAAACAGACGTTAAAAAATCGCCTTGCGGACGGAGCGTTCGATCACCGCACGAGTTTTGTGAAAAGCAAAAAAAGGATTATTCCGGGGCAGGTTTTGCAAATGTCTGCCGTTTTCGGCACCATTTGCGGTGAACGTTCTTGGAAACTCGCGATTGGGCAAGGAAATAGAGTACGTCCTTTGGTCTGGTAGGTGAAAAGTGCGAAAAGGTGTGGTTCGTAGCCAGCCTAGCAGGGCGCTGGATCGAAAGTTCCTCCCGAGTTCCTCTGCTGAGCGAATATTCTGCAAACCCGGGATACGGAAGCAGGCATTGAAAGTCCCGGCAATCCCCGGGCATTAAGCAGAGCAGCGTGTATCGAGGGAAGGGTGTGTTCGGTAGAGGCTCCGCGGAACGGAGACGGCGGAGATCACCGGAAATTTTCTCGTAGTCATCAGCACCGTGGTTTTGGCACGCGTTTAGGGTTAGGACCGGATTCGCACGTCATGCTCTCTCGCTCTATCACACGGGCAGGCCGCTTCCCAGTAGCCACGGCCGTTAGAGGGCCGACTGCAGAGTTGGTAGTGGTTGTGTGTGCACACGCTGCCACCACTGAACGATGGCTGCTACTGTGAATTCCGAGTAGAACCCGTGGTGTGGACAGTTCGCAGCAGAGCGGGGGGTATACTGAAAATACGAGAATCCGGTGTGCCTGCCTAGTTGAATTCGATGGACAACACGTTTGCGAAGAACCATATCGAATGTGGTGTTGCTTAGCTCTCTGGTAGGGACACAAACGATAGCAAAAAACCGTCAAGAAGCCACGTCCCCCAAAGCGGGGAGCAGGCTGTGGGAAGATTGGTTCGAGACACGAGGTTTGGGAAATCGGAAAAGTAGTTGGCATAGACCTCGCTCACGCCCGATCGGACGATATCCGTTTTCCAAACTCAATCGGGTGGTGGTGAGGTGCATTAGAACAATCGAATTTGATATGGTTCCTTTTTTCCAGCTCAACCCGTTCTTCAACGATCGAGTGAGAGATCGAAAGGAGCAGGGAAGGAAGAGGAAAAAAGCGAGAAGACGAGGAAGGTATATCGAGCACCACCGAGAGAACGGAACGGACGTAATCGTCGTTCTTTTTGGTCGTCTCGTCGTCACCGTTCTTAGCTCGCACCTTTGCCCTTGTGTGTGCGCGCGTGTGTGCCGCTCCATGGGGAAAGGAAAATGTAAAAGAAAATCATTTTGGTCGCCCCGTGCAAGTGTGTAATCTCTCTTTTCTTTTGTCACTTCTCTATTTTTCCTCGTTCCGTGCGTTCCCCGGTGTGCGGTTGTGTGTGCGCGTGTGTTCGGGATCGCGCAAAGAAGAAGATAGTTCTGCGGCCACAGCGACGTTGAGTGTGTTTGTGCAAGTGGACTGATTGTACACGCTTGTGTGTCACTGTGGCATGCATCAGCGCCGAGACGGCCAGAAGCAGCAGCAGCAGCAGTAGCTAGAGAATCATCTTCAATCGAAATTGGAAACCAATAGCTAATCGAAAAAGTGTCACGGTGCCGTTGTGTGGCTGAGTCTGCTGCGTGTGTGTGTGTTTGTGTGTGCGTGTCTGGTCCGTCGCATTGACGACGAAATCCCTCACTCATCGCCAGCTACACGCAAGCAGGAGCCAGAGGACGGCACGTCGTGCTCGTCTGCCGATGAGTCGGCAGTCAAACGACGAGGAGAAAGGACGACAAGCGAAGGAAGGAAGAGGTGCTGTGTGAATGCAGGAACAGCCATAGACAGCCGGACCGCAGTGCGCCGCTTCGCGTGAAAGTACAGCACCGGAACACATCGGCAGCATCATCTGCTGCCTGCACTGTGCGTTGCGTCGAAACGAGCGCAACAAGATGTCAGCGCTTCACTTCGTAGTACATCCACTCCCGGGCACAGAGGATCAGCTCAACGATAGGTAAGTGAACGGAACCGAGTTGATGGATGGAGGAGTGGGCATAAAATTCTCGGTCGGAGCGTACTACCGAACGCGTCACCGCTGCGGTGCTTCCGGGAAAAAGAAGGCCAAGAACACTACGATGTCTAAACGTGTGTGTGGCCAGACGGTAGTTGCATAAATTATTTCTGTTGCTCCCCAGCAGCAGCATGCTAGTTGTGTGTCTCCCCTTTATTGGGCGTATTGTGCCGTGGTTCCGTCTCTACACGATTGTGGTTGTATGCTTGTGTGTGTGTATCTGTGAAGCGAATATGCGGAAAGGATGTTCTTCGCTACCTCATCGCTTGCCTCGATATACAACTGCAACCCGACAGGCGGAGGCTTTTCCACAAAACTCATCCATTGAGTGATTTTTTACTGACCACAAAATGGTTTTTTAATGGCCCGGTGATTGCCACTGTCCGTGCTCGACGGTACTCAAATGTGTACGCTGCCGGTCGGAGAGAATCGATGAAAAGAATTAACCAAAAGTGCCACTTTGCTTAGTCGTTCGTAGGCTGATAGTGGCGAATGGAAAGATCACGGGAATCCAGTTTGCTTAGATGAATCAGACAATGAATCACCGAGAAAATAGGATGTTTACTCCGCTAAAATACTGTTGCATTATATGAGGCAACCTTCCGGCTCGCCTGGGTTCTGCCTGGATTATATCATTATCTAGCTTTTAGAAAGGATAAATACCGCTATGCTATTGTTTTTTATTTTTATTACCCTCTGCCGTTCAATGAATCCTTTCTGATCCATTCTCTCTCTTTCAGAATACGGGAGGTAGCAGATAAAATCAACAAATATGGCGTACAGACGCTACCGGGGCTGCAGTCGCTTAAAGTGCCTGTCAAGCAGATCGTTATCGGACCCGCCCATCTAGGATTGCTGCTCGAGGATGGCCGTGCTTTTCGCGTGGCTTTCTCCATCATCCCGGAGCGGCTAGATCTCAGCAAACAGGATGCTTCGAAGGCCGGTGTTGGTGGTACCGGCGGTGCCGGCGGTAGTAATGGTGGTGCAGGAAGTGGCAGCGGAGGAGGAGGTGGTGGCGGTGGCAGTGGTGGCGGAAATCCTTCCGGTGGGGGTGGCGGCCAGGCGAACAACAACTCGAAAAGTACCCCAACATCGCGCCAATGCCGCTCGCGAGCTAGAATCATGCGCACCAGCAGCTCAGTGCGGGGAGGAGGCAGCAGTTCCGGCTCGGGATCACGCAGTACGGGCGTGATCATGGGTACTGGATCATCTGGCAGTCGATCGATCGTCTCCGTACCGCCGCAATCGGTACCAGAAGAGCTAGTCGCGCAGGCACAGGTGGTGCTACAGGGCAAGAGCCGTAATCTGATCATCCGAGAACTGCAGCGCACCAACCTCGACGTGAATCTAGCGGTCAACAATCTGCTTTCGCGCGACGATGAAGGTGGGGACGATACTGAAGAGGGCAGTGATAACTATGTGGCTGAGGATTTGATTTCGCTGCTTGACGGTGGTTTCCACCCGGACAACAGTGTTATCATCGATGCGGAAGCAATGTTCTCCGAGGACGTGTTTGGCTTCTCCAACATTAGGAAGTAAGTTGTTTGGGATTGGTACCGACGTACTCATTGTATCCCCGTTGTGTAACTAACACCGATTTTTTTTCATTTCCATATTCATTCTACCAATCATACTTTCGCAGTCTTATGCTCTACAGCCGAGCACGCAGTGAACGCAATCAGAACAATTCATCATCTGCTAGCGGCGGAGTGGCTGGTGGCAGTGGTGGTACCGGAGGTAGTGGTTCCGCAGGAGGTAACGGTAATGATGGTCCACCTATCGGAAGCCGAGCTAGTGGTGGTGTGCCAGGTGGTGGTAGTTCTTCGGCAGTCGTCCTAGGAACAGCACAATCGGGTGGACCGTCCGGAGGAGGCGCTGGAGGCGGCTCATCTGGAAGTGCAGGAGGAGCCGGTGGTTCTGGTGCTTCCAGCGCAGGAGGGCTAAGCAGTGCCGAACGGGAAGGCTTTGGACGTTGGCGTGATCGGCAGTACTTTGGTCCACGTCGCTGGCTACAGGGTGGACGAGAGGATGTCTGGGAGAAGGAGATTGGAGGTAAGGCAATTGATCTGAAGGCCATTGATCGACAGAAACGATTCACGTTTTGCTGTTTGAATCACTATCCCCTCGCAGATTCCAAGAAGAAAGACTATTCATCCGGCTATCCGCTGTGGGTGTCGGAAGAGATGGAGCCATGGCAGGACCGAGATCTGTCCTTCGTGCGCTTCGCTGCTATCGCTTCACTCTACTCGGAGTTCATCGGTGTTACGACGAAGGGTGAGCTGCATCAATGGCGTTGGAGCGATGCCGAGCCATACAGTCGTAGCAACGATGCAGCATTACCGGCAATCATACACCATCCTAAGACGCTGGCGCTGAATCTGCAACACGAGAAAGTGACGCATATCTCCGCCTCGCTCATTCGCTGCTCGGTGGCGACCGAGAGCGGCCGCATAGCAACCTGGATGGATGAGTTGCTTGGTTACGCGGGTAACAAGCTGGAGCATGCGGCCACCAACTATCCTGAGTTTGCGCTCGATCGCATCATCTCGTTGCACACCTGCACGCTGTACACGGTCGCGCGCACCGAAAGCGGCGAGCTTTTCTGGTGGGGCGTGTTACCGTTTGGCCAGCGCAAGCGGCTCTGGGATCGGTACAAGGCGAAGGCAAAGAAGCCCGTTCGCCCAAGTGTCAATTCGCCCGAGGTGACGGTTGGTGCACAGGTGTGCATGAAGAGTTGCCCGATGTATCAGCACGGTGCGATCGGCTTTACGATCTCGAACGGTGTACCGAAAGTGGGACAACTGATGAATGCCGCCTGGGATCTGACGAGCGTTTGCCGGTTTAAGCTGCTCTCGATGTCGACCCTTTCGCAGCAGCTAGCCGCAAGTACGGGTCTGACAGGAGCAGGAGGAAGCAGCAGTAGCTCAGGTGGCGTATGTGGAACCGGTGGTATCGGCATTGGTCTCAACTCGGCGCTCAGTGGAGCTGGAGTGTCTGGCACCGGCATGACTCTCGGCGTTCTGGGTGGCAGTGGAAGTGGTGGAAGTAGCAGTGGTGCTGGTGTTTCTGGTATAAGCGGTACCATCAGTGGTCTGCTCCTAGATAAAGACTCCAAAGCAGTTGGCTCATCGAGCAGTGTTGCCGGTGGAGTAGGATGTGGAAGTGGTGGCATCGGCGCTGGAGGCAGTGCTTCTGGATCTTCGGGTAGTTCCTCCTCGAAACAGGGCGGTGCCGGTAATAAGGAATCTGCTGATCGGCTCGATATGCCGCCGCCTCCTTCACCGGCCTCGAGCACTTGCAGCGATACGGGCAGCGTCTCGAACTCTCACAAACGTCCCAAGCGTATGGCTCCGAAAGAGGAACCGGACTCGAAGAAGGATGAAGAACAGTGGCTATTGAAGTAAGTGAACAGCCCTCTGTACCATCCAAAGCGCAACGATATCCAGCATGATTATTCTTTCATTGCTTTCTTTTTAGGGAAGTGATTTTCGTCGAAGACGTACGATCCGTTCCGATAGGTCGTGTTGTCAAGGTGGATGGAGAATATGCCGCGGTCAAGTTCCCACCACCACCTGGCACGGTGTCATCGACTTCGTGCTCCAACAGCAATGGAGGTAGCAATAGCAAGGATAAGTTCGACGACAGCATCGAAGCGTGGCAAGACTGTAGGTTGGTGCGTAAGGACGAGCTACAGGTGATCAAGGCGGCCACAACGCCCCGAGTTCCGGATTGCTTCCAGAAGATACCGCGCCGCATCGTGCTCAACCCGACACCACCAACTACCGGCACTGAGGCGACTGGTAGCGGCAGCAACAACGGAGGCGGCGGCAATG
>NC_064874.1:25414402-25424402 GCF_943734745.1 Anopheles darlingi | reverse complement strand
AAAAGCTGCGCCACGCGCAGCAGAAAGACCTGGCACTTCTGAAGATGGAGCGCAATCGGGCGGCACTATTGACGCAAACGTTCAAGGAGCTGAACACCCTGTACAACAACCGACGCGTACAGCAACCGCTCGCATTCAGCCGTGTGAAGGTCACGTTCAAGGATGAGCCGGGTGAGGGTTCGGGTGTAGCGCGCAGCTTCTATACCGCCATCGCCGATGCTCTGTTGGCCAACGAGAAGCTGCCACCGCTCGATGCGGCCCAAACTGGACCCACCAAGTATGGTGCTGGTCCGTTTAACAGTATGCTACAGAAGCACCGTGGTAGCGGTGCCTCCGTCGGCGTTGGTAGTGGTGGCGGTAGTAGTGGCGCCGGTGTCAGTGGAAGTGGCGGCAGTGGTAGTGGCAGCGGCAGCAGCAGCTCACGCCGTGGGCTTTCCAGCAAACAACCACTCTGGCGTCCGAATCGTGAACCTCGCAAAACGCTCAACTACGATGCACGACCTTATCGGCCGACAGTGGAACTGAATGCTGCTGCCGCCGCCGCAGCAGCAGCAGCAGCGGCGGCATCGGGCTCGTCGGCAGGAGTTGGTACCTCGGCCGGTAGTTCATCGGGCGCCGGTGGTAATAACAGTCCACCCTTCCTTCATGTACCCGATGGACAGTTCGCGCATCATCAGCAGCTCGGCGAGCGGCTCTATCCGAAGGTGCACCAACAGAATCCGACCAATGCGGCCAAGATCACGGGCATGCTGTTGGAACTGCCACCGACGCAGATCCTACTACTGCTCGCCTCCGACGACAATTTGCGCCAGAAGATTGGTGAAGCGCTCGAAATCATTCTCCACCGGCAGCGCATGGAGATGGAAAGTCTCACGAATGGTGCGCAATCATCCGCGTCATCCGCTTCTGGGTCCGTCGCCACCGGTATCACTGTTAGCGGCGTTAACAACGCGAATGTTGCTGGCGGTGTACCAGGTCCATCTTCTTCTGCTTCTCTGCTCAGCGGTGCAGGTGGTAGTAATAGCGCTACCGATGCAAACAACATCGCTGGAGCAACAGGGACAGTGGGCGCTTCGCTTTCGAAAAAGACCACACCGACCGGCAGTGGCTCGATGCTGATCCTGGACGACTATCAGCTGGACGCACCCCTTTTCTACACGCCTGGCAAGCGTGGTTTCTACAGCCCCCGACAGGGTTATCCGTCGAGCGAACGAATCAATGCATTCCGCAACGTCGGAAGGTTTGTACACCCCATACAGCATCCCCTATAAGAGATACGGTTTTTATGCTGAAACTGTTCTCCTTTTTTTTCTCTCTCTCTCTCTCTGTAGATTGATCGGATTGTGTTTGCTTCAAAACGAGCTATTTCCACTGTTCCTGCAACGTCACGTACTGAAGTTCATTCTGCGGCGACCAATCCGTTTCCACGATCTAGCGTTCTTCGATCCGGTCGTGTACGAATCGCTGCGGCAGATTATCAAAGACTCGCAGACGAAGGTCGGCATCAGTGTGCTGCAGAGCTTGGAGATCAACTTTGTGTAAGTGCAATGGCCATATACACCTTCCATCGTGCGCACTTCAGCTGTGTATTGTTATGTAACACAAGCACATTAATGGCTTTCTCGGTTACTGTAGGATTGATCTGATGCCGGAGGAAGGTTCCGGTACGGCCGAGCTGGTTCCCGGTGGTCGTGATATTCAGGTGAACGAAAGCAACGTCTACGATTACGTGCGCAAGTATGCCGAGTATCGGATGATCAAAACGCAAAAGAAGGCTCTCGAGGTAAGCAGTACGGAGCACAATCACGAACTACTGTTTTGATTGTCCGTTTTCATTCTCTACAACTCTCTTGTATACGCTTCCACAAGGCCATCCGTTCCGGTGTATTTGATGTGTTACCGGATACGGCGCTCGATCAGCTGACGGCTGAGGATTTGCGCCTACTGCTGAACGGTGTTGGTGACATTCACGTCGGTACGCTCATCTCCTACACGACGTTCAACGATGAGTCGAACGAGACGAGCGACAAGCTGATCAAGTTCAAGCGCTGGCTCTGGAGCGTGGTGGAAAAAATGAGTATCCAGGAACGCCAGGATTTGGTAAGAGATCGTCACACAGCGGTTTCGTGTCTTCCCCTAATCTCTTCCTAATGTGTCCGCTCCCTTTATGCGCAGGTTTACTTCTGGACTGGTTCACCCGCACTGCCCGCTTCCGAGGAAGGCTTCCAACCGATGCCTTCGGTCACGATCCGACCGGTGGACGATGCACATTTGCCTACGGCCAATACGTGCATCTCGCGGCTCTACATCCCGCTCTATTCCAGCCGGGCCGTCCTGCGCCACAAGTTGCTGCTGGCGATTAAAACGAAAAACTTTGGCTTTGTTTAAATAAGGTACCAGTACCGTGTTTTGTGTTGGCAAATTTCCCCTCTGCCGCCGCGGGAGGGTTGCCTGCTTTTCGGTTTTCTCGTGAAACCCGATCCCCGGGATCCGGTATATCCAGTCATAAATAGCGAATCGATACGTTGGAATAGGAATACATTATTAGTAGTTTTTCTCTCCTTTTAATTTCGCGAATATTTTCTTCGAGAAATTTTGATCAAACGTACATGCTCCTACCAAGTAGTTTGTGAAGACAAACGATCCACGATCCGGGCAGGGGAAGAATGTTAATTTAGGTGATACTAGTTTAGAGAGCAAAAGGCATAATGGAAATGTTTGCCGTAGAGCAAATTAAAATCAGAGGCCGATTGGTTGAGGGTGGTTTGCAGTGGGAATTCTGAGCGCCTAGAGAGCGCTTCGTCGAGTAGCGTTAAGGGCGGGAAGGCAAACTTGAATTGAAATATGCAGCTTGGAAAATATCGTGTTCATCACCTACGGCGAGACGCAACCAATTCACAAGAAATCTACCTTTGTCTAGGATTTGTTTGTGTGTTTTCGGTTGCTTTAGCGTGACTTCACACTGATCGGTACGATTTACACGAAATGCAGCGCGTACATGATTGAGCGCTGTACCGTAGCCGTAGTTTATTTCCTTTTATTTTAGTTGCAAAAGTAGAACATGTAACATGAAAAGCATAAAAATAATGCCCGCGATTCGCCCTCTCCCTTCCTCATATTCTCGTAAGGTATGTAACGTGTATGTAGAGTATCGCGTGGAGCCAAACGTTCTCATTCAGTGGTAGAAGCAGCAGCCAGCAACACTTCATGCAGCATGGGCGTACATCTATGCGAGGAGTAAGTGTAAGCTGACTAAGAACGTGAACGAATACATAATAAGGATAGCACACGATGATCAGTAGAATTGGAAATTTTAGGGCATAGCAAAGATAAAGAGAGAAAGAGAGAGAGAGAGAAGAAGAAAGTGGAGTTTAAGTGAAAAACATACTGAACCACTGCATAGCTATGAAGCAAATAAAGGGGAAAAAACAAGTTTACATACTACACTCCTAGGGTACACCTATACATAGCATGCAAATATTATAACAAAACAAAACGATATCTATAAATATAAACATATATTTATGATCTATAGCAATGTATTCGTTTGTGAGATGTTTAAGAAAGAAATAATCGTTTGTGCATTGTGTGTTTTCAAATTTGAAGGATTACATTGGCGTAAACAGTACAGCATAGCACGTAGCTAAACATCGACTATTACATCGGAATTGTGGCACCTGGGAACGTTGCACGTCTCAGATATACCCCCTTTTCAAATATGGATTCCCTCTCAGCAACCACGTTGTTGCTATTGACAGTCATGAAGGTGGCTGTTTGCTTTGATCTGGCTAGAAACGCACTCATTCCACTTGTCAACCGATGCAACCCATTCCACTGGGCCATTAAGACTCAATTCAAAACAGTTCCATATCATCCCCTTTATCATAAAAGCCGCCGGCGATACAAAGGGGTTTATAGTGGCGAAAGACATCGTTGTTCAACCATCCGTATTGGCATTGTTCCGGTAATAGCGATCAGGTTAAATTGCTCCGTGTTAAGGGGGTTCAGTGCAAATCACTTAAAATGCATTTTTTCCTATGCAAGGGACGTCGTAAAATATTCCAACCTTCGTGCATCGTCGTACTACGTGCGTTAACGATAAGCTACGCTTACACCCGATCGAGAGAACTAGGGCCGGTGCACAGCACGCAGTGAGCCACGCGATCATGGTTGATAGCGTTGTGCCACCGGATAGTACATTCCCAGTGGCACAATATCGATCATGCTGATTCATTTACGGTAGCATCTTAAAATACTACACATCACTTATGCGGCTGTTCGGCCAAGCTTGCTTTGGAGGCTTTGGCGGGAATGAATGAAACACATGATACCCGCAAAGACGTTCGAATCAGCGCCGATAAGGATATGCTGCTGGATATCATTAACACACCGCACATGACAAGCATAATCAACCGTTCCCCGAAGGCCTCATAAAGATTGTGGTGGCGCTCTTTAGTAGCGTGGTACTAGGAAGCAACAGGAGGGACGAGATAAGATAAACCAACTGTGTTGTGTTTCGGAAATGTACAATCGTAAATCATACTAATTCGGTCCAAATATGAAAGGCAACATTAAATACAACAGTGCGATTTGTGGAGGTTCTGTTTGATATGGCATTATGTATTATCCACCGTAATGATCATATTATCAAATACCTACCGTATGGCTTTGGATTAAGATATTGATAGGCATGACTTGAATTAATAAACAAAACTATCTCATATTTTCCAGATGGAATGCTCTCGACCAAACTTACCTATCAATTCTACCAAATCGAAATGATGTGTCATCGGAATACAGAAAGAAGGTAAATTTAATGCAAAACAAACACGAAGAAACTCACGGTCAAGTTTCAAGTTCTTAACTTCTTCCTTTCTCTCATGTACAATCGTTCTATTTCCTTGCTGGCTCTATCGACAGAGAGTACGCGTGCAAGAACCGCAAGGGTTATAAAACGGTGGTCGATCTACATGTTGTTACGTTCTGTCGCAACCTTGCTTTGTCATTTCATACAACAAATTTGTATAAATTTTCCAGTACAATTTTGAAAATTCTGGTTAACAGTACTAAAGCCACCAGTCTATTCTCGATGTACCCAACCATTTTCATACACGGCCTACTGGGTGCGTACTGGCAGGCCAACCATCAATCGCGTTCGCTGGTACTCTACGCTCCTCGATTAGTAGTCGGTTAGTGAATAGTTTTCATTATAAATACATTTAATATTGTGTATATCTAGGTATATGTTCATATATTTATACTGTTCACATAAGCTTTAACCTTCCTTCCTGGGTTTCTGGTTTTGTGTGTATTGTCCCTACCTTGGGCTTTCCCGGTTCTATGACGGCATTACGAAACACAGGTAGTAGTTGGCCATGCAATTGTACGCCAAACTGTGGTAGCTTCTTAAAAAAAATGATAAATCCTGGAATCGTTCATCGGCCCCCAGTGAGCAGTTGCTAATGCGAGCACAAGCGCACACACACACACACACACACACACCGTATCTAACAATATGGCCGTAGTATTCGGTATACGTGGAGGTGCGCGTGTGTGTTATCTATTAATTACGTTAATAAGGATACCTTCAGAAGTACATCTGCCGCCGCTCTCCATACGCTTATAGCATCCGAGAGCTAAGCAGTACATAAAGGGCTGGCCAGATAGCCATCATCCTGGGTTTGCTTCTACAGCGTTCGACTAGCATTCATACACACATTATCGTCGCACTTCGTGGTATCGGGCCACTAATCATTTTGTTTGAAATATTTACTGGACCTCTACCAAACAATCCAAATTGTTAACTGATTCGATTTAGTCATGCATTTCTTACGTCCAACAATTCCTCAATTCCTGCGCAGTCCTGTGCGGCGAATCTACCGTGGATACCGGGGATCATTACGGCGCTATCACTAGATTTTAAATGTTCAGAAGGGAGTTAGCTACTACTTGGGAATATTAGTAGTAGAAGTATCGATAGTGGTATAATAGTAGTAGTGGCTATTAGCATACAGCAGTATCAATAGTCTTACACTGTAGATATACCCGGTACCGGTAAATGGGTTTTGTTCACTTGCTAATTCTTGTATTGCAGCCACCATCGCTCCCTGTTTGCTGCGTTAAGTACTTTGGAATATTGATTTGAGCCAGCTGGCCCCTCCATCGGCCACAACCTTGTATCAGGCGGCTGGGCATCAGATTTCTTAGATTTTCGTCTATTCTTTCTTTCTTTCTCAACACGGTCTACGAAGTTACTGTAAATTCTTATTGTCTTATCCTTTGTTCGCATTCGCGACCACTCGCCCTTCAAGAGCTTGAGTGTACGTGAGAGTGTTGGCAGCTGAATGGAGATTCGATTCGAAATAATAATTCAACCTTCAAATGATTACTGAGAACACCCTCTTGGGCTCTTAGGAAGAAACACAACGACAACATCGAGTAGTTCCACAAACGTTTACGGTTCAAGTCCAGCTTGTACTCACGACGCAACGCAACCCCACTAGGCGCTAGTGACGGTAGCAAACAAACATAATACAAAATACTACGAGATGGGACTGTACGCGGGACCGACACTAACGGAGCAAAGAACCCTTTATACCTTCCACAGCAGCAGATGGTTTGTGCTGTCTTCACGGCCAGCCACATCGCTCATTGTGTTGTTGCCAGTACTGCGGAAGTCCTCGTAACCGTCACCCCCGGATATGACCAGTAATGGTCGATGGTTGTGCACGGTGGCCGCCACCTTACCCTTTCCAACCGATGGCCCAGTACCGCTTGCGCGATCCGATCGTTCGGATCGAACCGTCTCCTCATTGGTTGCTCCGTCTCCATCCAACTCGGGCGACTCGACGAATGTGAGAAACCGAACATGGCCCGTGTGGCCATGGGGAATGCCTGCAGGAGAGATAGAGAGATAGAGAGTGTGTCAGCGCATCAGTCAACCGCAAGATCGCTCCAGATCGCTACCGAGTAAACGCGAATCACTTACCAGTTACCACGGGTAGTGGCGACCCTTTTGCAACGTTGTGTGCGGCAATGGTAAGCAGCACGCCAGCACTCGTACCGACCCAGATCAGGTCCTTGCAGGCCAGGAGCGAAGTTACCCGGAGACAGGCGGCCTTGTGCTGCCGGATAATGTCATCACAGTTCGAAAGCATCTTGTTGACCGACGGTGCCAGGTTCACTTCGAAAATTACCTCGAAGCTGCGGAAAGTGAACGGAAACCCGGAGTGTTATAAGAGGTAAGGAGTACTGCTGGTACCGCTGCATGCCAAGCTTACCTTTCGTGATGGCAGCACTTGATGTGCGCCGAGTTCTGCACCGAAATCCACACGTAATCATTTAATACTGTCATATTTGTGATTGGTTTCGAATCGTTTGAGATTTGAATTTGACTGTCAATCTGTAGGGTAGAGCAAAATGGCGAGACAGTTAGTGTTAATGAATCTATTTTTTTTCTTTAAAGTTACACATCGTTCTTAAAAATTACACCAGCGAGCTCAGCATTTCCACACGCGCCCCTAGCCTAGACTCTTTTACAATAAAAAATCGCATAAGATCCTTCACTTACCTGCAAACTTTTTGTATTTAATACTTTAATGGTGCCCTGTATCGCACACCACAGCTTGCCGTGTACATTCAGCAGCTTCACCACCGGATTGCTCACCGTACCGACCGTAACCGTCAGAGGGGCGGACACATTCCAACCGGCTGGAAGGAAGAAGACAGAGAAGCGGAGAGTGCTACTTATTAGTCAATGAATACTAAACCACCGGTCACGATCACTGGCACAACTTACTGCGATCGCGCGAGTACACGCAGATGTCGCCATTGGCAAGCGAAACGAACACGCGGTTATCGAGATAGAGGATCGAGTAGACCGCACTCACGTGCGGTATCTTGATCTTGTTCTTCTTAATTCGTATGTTGTCGGTGCAGTTATACACGTGTATGCAGCCATCCTCGGTCCCTAGCCACATCGTTGACTGTTGATTCTCGGTCGTCTCACCGCTCTCGGTGCCACCGGCCATCATGGGGCAGCTCGCGGTCGAGTCCTGCTGCCGATGGTTTGCCGTCAACCCACCGATCGGGGATTGGTTCGTGGGGCGCTCCGGTGCACCTCCTCCGCCCTCCGGTTCCGAATCCTCACTCGAGCTGCCCGAATCGAGCTGAATGTCGGACTCGTTGCTTACGGACCGGCTGCCCGTATTGGACCGGGCCTGCTTGAACGAACCCTTCCGATCGTTCGCCGCTTTGGCCGGAGAAGAATTGACTGTCGACGAGTTGGTTACCGTTGGTTTACCGATGGTGCTACTACCACTGCTCGATCCATCGATGATCGAAATATTCACGTTCATCAGGGTAGAGTTGGCTCTAGAGTTGGGAGAAAAGGGAGAAGAGGAGTCTATGATGATCGGAACATGCCGGCGCTAGCGCGTTTCGCGACGCTTACCGCTCCTCACTGGCTGGCACGGACGAGACGCACAGTATCCGCGCGTTACACACCCCATTACAGCTCGTTACGGACGGTTCCGGGACGAGGCTGAGCACACAGACCTGCCCCACGTACCCATCGCTATTGCACACCCAAACATCCTTCTGCGTACCGAGCGTCGGCGAGGCGCAGGTGAACTGCAGACCAGCCCGCGTCTTACGGATCGGTACGGACACGAAGAACTCCGGAATCTGGCTGCGCTCGATACTGTTGGCCAGCTTCTGCTTCGCCTCCGTAAAGATCTCCTCCCATTGGGTGCGCTTGTCCGGCTTCGAGAACACCACGGTCATGTTCTGGGTACCGTTGCTGTGATCCAGGATCCAGGGACAGAGAGAGAGAGGCAGAAAGAGAAATCATTTATTTGCAAGGAACTTCCTCAAGACACGCGCAAGCTACGAACGTACGATGTGGTCAGCGTTAACTCCAGCACGTTCAGCTGTGCGTCGTTCGTTTGCCGTTCAGCTAGTTGCCGCTGAATCTCACGTTGCAGATCACGGATCGCTTCCTCGAGCGGAATATGGGAGCATCTTAGGCTGGCCGCTAGATCCGCTATCTGCACCAGCTTCCCGCTATCGTCCGTCAGGTGCTCGATCTCCTTCATGATGCGCCTCACATTTTCATCCTTAGCTGCAACGAGAAATTACATCGAGCCAAATTAATGATCACGATCGTCATCAATCACACGACCTCCCATCGCCCGCAAATTGCAGGAGATACTGCATCATGGACGCCAGCGCGTGGATTAGGACACGAACGCACGAGCAATCGATATCGCAAAGCAGTGATGTAGCCACCGGTGATGTCGGCCCCCCGAATGGTTGCCGGCCATGCGCCCTCACCCGTCCTACCCCTATACGGTAGAGATAGGGCAAATCGGTTATCACACCGACAACGATTGATATAATTGTTTGTGGCTTGGCGCACGGCGGACCGCGACGGTCGTTTATCTAAGCCATTAATTGATAGTAGAGCGTCGAGAACCTAGACACGACTCGGTGAACCTGAAAGTTGCGCCCGACCGAACAGTAGGTTCACGGTGCTCCTAGGAGATTCACGATATTAGACGTTGCTTCGTTCCGATCGCGTTTTCTTTTATCTGCCACGAAAATGCCGAAAACACAGGAAACTAAGTTCATCAATTCGCTGTTCCTCACCAACCTCATCCAGTCGCAGTACAACGAGACGGAGGTGAAGATCAAGGTGTACGATGTCGAACCGGCGACCGCGGACATTAACGATCCGTACGCGCGCTCTTCAATGAACCGAATTCTGGTGAAGTATGTATGCCCCACGCCGGTGCTACGGATCGTTGGCAAAGAAATGCACCCCATTCTACCAACGATTCACATTCTATCAGGTACACCTCGAAGGAAAACCCGAGCGATGCGGCGATAACGTTCGTGGCGAAGATTAAACCAAGCGAGGGTCAGCTGGTGCAGCAGTTCCAGAAGACGGACGTGTTCGACAAGGAGATTCTGGTGTACAAGTCCATCCTACCGACCATGG
>NC_064874.1:25404402-25409402 GCF_943734745.1 Anopheles darlingi | reverse complement strand
ACAACGCCAAAGCAGCAGCAGAAGCAGCAGTAGCAGTAGTAGTCGTCCGAGCTACTGTTTCGCTTGGTATGTGCGCGGTATGCGAACTGGAATGGCGGCCAATGAAATGCACGGAAGTGGAGTATGTTGTTTTGCACGGCTCAACGGCGAGAGGCAATATTGGCGAGGCCAATCCTAACTAACCACTAACCACCTCCCCCCTCTCGAAAAACCGCCCCAAAACACAACCCTCCTTCCGTGCGACGGAGAAATCGAACGCTCACACTTGCGGTGCGAGCAACACCTGCGGGAAAACTGCGTGAAAAACAACCTCGCACCACACTCGAGGAACGGCGCTAGTTCCTCGGTATGGGTTAGCTTCAGCTGCCCTCCCCTCACTCATTCTCTCACTGTGTATCTTTCTCTCTGTTTCTCTCTAGCTTCCTGGTGGTGCGCTGAGATGAGATTCGCGGTCGTATCTCTTCGAATCCGCATCTTCGAATACGTTCGACTCAGTTCCGTCCGCTCCAGGATCGTCCTTCAATCTCGAGTTTTTATAATTTTTTCTCTCGATTTTCAGCTTCGATCGTTCACGAACACCACCGCGCACCGTAATGTGTGATCGTTTCGCGCGGATTTCTCTTTGGAAGCTTCCTCGCACCCTGTCTACTAGATGCGAGTGTGAAATCTCGGGCGGCGTGCTGGCTTGAAGGTGATGCTGTGGTCGAAGTGAGAAGGGGCCTTTCTCATCGCTCACTACATCGGGACAGCTTCTCACGTCAAAGAGCTCCAACTCTGGACTCTCCAAGCAGAGGTATGGTTCCCTCGCATAGCAAGCATTTGATAGAATAATAATTGCTTATCCCAATACTGCCCTTCGCTCCGGATAACCGCAAATCATAAGCCCCTTTATTCCATACGCTTCGTGGAAAAGCGTTGTGTGAGAGAGTGGCAGTGTCTGAGTAACAGTTACCGGCTGGCCAACAAAGCGATGAAAAGCTGCGCTAAAACTGTGCGATTGTATGTGGTATGTGGCGTACTTGTTGATTGTACGCCAGACAGCCAGCCAGCCAGCCAGCGTTCACCCGTGGCGACTACCCCTTGCCATAAAGAAAAACATTGCGTCTGCGCATGTGGTGTTCGCGTGCATTCGTGAGAAAGGCACGAAGAAGGCGACCAAACCAAAACACTACTACTTCTCGCTGATTACCGCCACGAACGCACACGCGGGCAACTCACCACGGACACTAGGAGAACGTTGTTTGGTGGTGAATTGACGGAGAATTGCGATTAACAGAGTGAGTAGCAGCGAGAAATTTATTTACATACACGCTTGGTACGGAACATCGATCGTTGATGTTGTGGTGGCGATGGTATCAAGACGAAGGCGGACCCCGCAGCCGTTCGAAAATACGAGCCACCAAGCGTCTCCATCGTGCGCCGTGCGTGCTCGACTCGACAGCGGTTGGCGCCTTGTTTATACTGTCAGCTAGTGATCTGAGCTGATTGTTTGGTGTTTAATGGTGTACTCTGTTCATGCTTGGCCACGCGCTGTGCAGCGAATTAGACCGAAGAGCCGGTTTGCATTTTTGTGTGCCATCATTATTGAACATTTGTAGCACGATTTAAGGTACTGGGCAAGTGTTCAATGAATTAACGCGTTCGAGAGAATTAACGCGTTCGAATGCAGAATGAATCACCCAATTTAGCAATAACTTCGCACTTTGAGGTTATGGTGCCTGATCGATAGCAGTATGGCTATGATGCTATTTAATTGGTAGCCCATCTTCGAGTAAGTCAGATGCATCGAGCAACTGTAAAGTGAATGCGGTCACTTACCAAACAGTTCAGTACAGCCGAGGGTAACGCATTGCCGGCGTTCGGTCCCGGACTGCCCGTTGCCGTCGTTCCCGTCACCGTCGTCGTTAGCTGCTCGGTGATCAGCTTCTCGCTCGAACCTTTCAACAGTTCGGCAAGCAGTTCCGGTGAGGCGGCCATTCCCTTGGACGTTCCCAGCATCTCAGGCGTTTGCAGCGTTCCGATGCTGCGCTCCGACGGTGTGCGACTGTTCTGTGACAACCGTACAACCTCGTCCAGGCTACGCTTGGGTTGCTTATCGCTGGCACTCGAGCAACTACGCTTATTGCCGGTGCCATGATGCTTCTCGTGCACCACCATTCCTCCGCTGCCCTCCGAAGCCCTCTTCGAGACCTTTTCGGACGCCGCATGATGGTGACTGTCGAGGGAGAACTTTTTGCCACCGAGCCCGTGGCCTCCACCGCCACTGCCGGATTTTTCCGACCGATCCGAGTCCGTACTGCGCTGCTCGATATGGCTAAGGTGTCGCCTGGATGCAGCGGAACCACCACCACCACCACCTCCGGTCGAATGTGACGATGAGTCGGACAACTTGGAAGGACTGGAGGCGGTCCGGACGTGCGTTGGAACTGGCAGATTGGCACTCGTTTTCCGTGGCTTTCCCGAGGATTTACCACCGGTGTGCCGATCGTTGGTTTCGTCCATCGATTGGCTACCGGCACCGCCGCGACTTCTCGTCGTCGATACGCTCGTCAGCGATCCGTGGCTAGAAGAGATCAAACAGAGAGCTCATATGAGTCGTCAGGGAACACGAAGCCACACGAAGCGAACTACTTACCTTTCGTTGCGTGTCAGCTCCTCGAGAATTTCGTTGTACTGCACTTTGGCCGTCGGTTTCTTCATTTCCGCCTCCAGCATCTGACCGTACGGACCACGGAGTGGTCGCTTCGAGTAGCGCTTCAAATCGGCATCGGTGCCAGCGCCAGGGGCCGGTGAAGCGCTGGTACGATCACGGGACGAAGCACGATCACTCTCGCAATCGGATACCGAGTCCGAGCGTAGGAAGGTTGACTTGAGCGACCGGACACCGCCCGTTGCCGCCGGGGCCAACGCCAAGGTATCGTCCTTCTCATCCGAGCTTTGATACGTTAGACTCTGCCTTCGGTGATGGTTGGCCGCCGCATCACCCTTAACCGGCCACACCGGTGCGTTCCTGCCAGTGTCCGAATCGGGCGTTGTCGGATCCAGCCGATACCGGGCGTCCGGTGAGTACGTGCCCGGTCGCTCCATACCATCTTTTCCACTGACACCATCTTCGCGGCCACTTAAATCGGTGAAGCTTTCGCCGCTTAGCTCCAAGCTCGAATCCTTCTCGTTACGGACCTTATGCGTCCAGTTGCCGGCATGCCGGTCCTCGCAGGAAGATCCGGTGACCGACGATGGCGAAGCTACTAGCACGGAACCATCACCGGCACCGGCACCGGCGGTGGTCCCATCCGGTTCCAGTTCACTCCCATTCCCATCGATCGCCGGCCACTGGATGTAGATGCCTTTCCGGCGTGACTTACGTGACTCCAGGCGTCGCTTCTCGTCCAGCTCGTTCGAATGGCGGCTACTCGGTGTGTCCCCACCGGCATCCTCGTTGTTGCTGTGCCGTTTACGGACTTCAACCACCTCGACCACCTCACTGCCATCATCCAGCACGACCGATACCTTGTGCTGGGTACCACTAACAACACCACTGGGGGTAGTACCACCACCAACACCTCCTGCACCATCGATGATCGTCGTGAACTCGTTGCTTTCCGGCTCGGTGCAGATGATCGAAACGGGCGGTGTACAGAAGAGGGCACCGACATCCGCCTCCGACAGATCGATGGTCGTGTCGAGCGGTTCTATGATTTGTGGTGGCCGCGCAATCGTGATCTTCTCCACCGGTAGTTCCGCATCCTCATCCTCAACTTCCTCTTCCTCGATCGAGGAGGATGATTCCGGCATCGATGGTGGTGGCATCGGCGGCAGTACCTCCGCGATCGCACTCTCGTTCACCTCCTTGATGCTACCGAGACAGTCCTGGAACTTGCTGTACTCCGTCATCGACGCATCGATCCACTGTTCCGATGGTTTGGCCGTGCTCCACTCGCTCACCACACAATCGTAAACCGGCACCGGGATGAGGCAGGTCGTGGCCTGCTGCAAACACTCGTCATCCTTCGACAGCGAGCAGGGAGTGATCGGAATGCCTTCCTCAACCGGAGGTTCTATTAGTACCATCTCCGATGCCTGCATCACGTTAATACTAGCCGCGGGGTTCACTATTAGCGTCGTCGATCCTTCCTCATCACCCGGAGGAGGAGGAGGAAGAGGAGGAGAAGGTGCAGGAGCAGGATTCTCCACATTCTCCACGTGTTCCGCTACCGGATCCTCGACGATGGTTTCGATGTCCGAGTTGCGGTTCGAGGCAAGATCCTTACCCTCGAACCGCTTCATCCGATCGTCACACACCAAACGTCCAAAGTCGTCGGCCATCGGCATCAGGTTGATGCTCAGTTCCGTCTTCTTGATCGTCAGTTTGGCCACATCCGTGTCTTCCGCGTACCGGGCGGTCGTAGTAGGACCACCGCACAGTTCCGTTGGGCTACAGCTACGAGCAGTCGATTCCAGCTTCCCGGCACCGGTTTCATCACCGGTGACTGTCGCGGAATCTTTGCCACTGCCACCCTTCGATGACAGCAGACTGTTCTTGAGTGCACCGAGTGCCGACCGGATGTACTTGCCGGACGAGTAATCGACCTGCGAGAACGATGCACTACGGAACGGGATCGTCTTCTGCGTGTACGAACCGACGATGGTGCGCGATTCCGGTCGTGACAGTTTCACAAACAGCTGCTGATCCTCGTCGTCCGCCATCTTGAGTGTCGTTTCCGAGTCGGCTCCCCTTCCAGGCGAGCTCGGTTGGCCTCCCTTTGCTAACGGCCGTGCCGTCGTTCCGTCGTGGAGTGCTACCTCCAGGTTCGAAGTGCTTACGTTGGCCCGCAGCAGACTGAGCTGGGGTTTGTGTTCCGGTTGCGGTGAGCTCGGTGTCGACATACGCTGACCACTGTCCGCGAACCGGTACGGAAGATCGACCGATCGGGATACTTTGTTCTTGGCGGCCATCGGGCTCATCTCGCCACCGGTGGACTGACTGAGGATCGAATCGA
>NC_064874.1:25386902-25399402 GCF_943734745.1 Anopheles darlingi | reverse complement strand
CAGACGCCCGGGAAACGGGTAGTCCACGAATACACGCCACTAATCGGTGAATCGGTGTTCCGATTGAGGTAGATAAACAACCGCACACCACCACCCGATCCTCCGCCCCAAAGACACACATACACACACGCACTAACGCCACAACGCACGAATCGTAAAATTTAATTTTAGTTTTCCTCCCATTTCCACGGTGGTGGGGGATTTTCCGAGACGCCAAAGAGCGGCATGTGCCCGACGACCAACATAAGCCAGTCCGTTCTTTGTAGTCGCAATGATCGCACGATTTGCCCGCCAAAAAAACCCAACCCTCTAGCGGTTCTGTTTTCGTGTCCATCGATATTTACCATTCAAGGATCCGGCACCGTTGCCGGTGGCCGGTAAGGGTAGCTTGGTACGCGTTCCGTAGCTGTTGGTCCACGGTGGTATCTCCACGTTGCTGCTAGGATCGTTGCTCGATGCTCGGATGCAGCAACAATTGGCCGCCGGTTGCTCGCTACTGCCACTGCCCGTACTGCAAGGTATACTTCCGGCGCGACTGCCACCGCCTCCGTCGCTACCGTTCGAGAAGTGATCATACGGGGCACCATTACTCGATCCACGTGAACTACTGCGATGATGATGATGTTGGTGATCGCTTACAGCCTTTCCACCACGATCAGTAGTCATCGCATCCTCCAGCAGGCCGGTGTTCGAAAGCCGCACGCCGTACCGAAACGTACCGAGCTGAATATAGTCATTCTCAGGGATCGCTCTGGAAGGATAGATGGATGTGATAATTAGATGCATTGATCCTGAAAAATCTACGACAGTTCGCAAGTGATGATATCTTGTCCATTCGATCAACGAACGATTTTGTCCCCTAAGAGGATTTGCATCATTCCCTATCATTTTCGTTTCTGTGTAGCGGTGCATGCTGGATCAACTGAGCTATTCGACGTACCGATGATCGTCAGATGATGTTAAGGTGAAAAGAAACATGTTTTTAATTATTTTTTAAACAAGGTATTATAAACAACTCCTTTCTACCACGATGGAGGCGCTTGGTATGGACACATTTCGGGATTGAGCAATACCAGTTTGGCAACGGATTTCCGTGAGAAATTTTCTTGGGGTTCTTTGTTACAGTGAATCCTGAGGGTCCCGCACCAATTTAGCCAAAGCTCGCTGCTGCCCCAACGACCCAAAGAACTTATGAACCTCGCAAGAAGCGAGGCATGTAGGGTGAATTTTTTTTTATCTATGTCATTTCTGCATCGATTGATGTAAAACTTTCACAAGATACTTTCGATAGGTTCAGCATTCAGAGAAAAATGTTAAAATTAATATACCAACCCATTTTTTTTTTTTCATATTTCGTAATTTACAACACCCGATTCCAAGCAGCTCGATCTTATCGAAATAAACGTTTACACCACTGCGGTTTTAGGAGTCGAAAGTTCCGGGGTTCGATTCTCGGAACATTCGACTCCTGGATCGTGTTTATAACAGAACTTCGAGCACATTGCTGCAACGGCAACAATTTCGAGCAGTATGGAAGGGGTGAAAAGCTTCAAAATGGGCGGTGGGAGGGGGTTGGGATGTTTTCCATTATGTTAACCCTTTAAATGGTATCCTGTGAAAGTTTCACATTAATCGAACTAGAAATGACAAAGATACAATTTTTAAACGAATTTCCATACATGGCTCGCTTCTCGCGGGGTTTATTGGCCTGTGGGGGAGGGGGGCGGGATACATTGGGTAGCATTCAGGGTAGCAAAAGGGTCAGGATCTCCAGGAATCGCCATAATCCCTCGCCAAAGTGGCGTTTCCCGAAATGAATATAAATGCGCCTCCATCGCGGCAGTTCACGTGGCGATCGTTAACAGGATTCTCATCGAGGGAGGCAGGTCAGTGCTTTAAAATTAGAAAGAATTATGTGAACCCATTTTTAAGCCAAATTTTTTTCCATTTCAAAATGTGCCCAAAAATTGAAAAATATAAAATTTAACAAAAACTCGACGAGATTATCAGTAAAAACTGCTTATCTCACCAACGAGTATCAAGTTATTTTTTCTCAGATCAACAACACAGATTTGACTTGCGCCTCCCTGAAATTAATGCCATGGATGTATTTTTTAGATAAAACTTCTCAAACTAAAACAAAATATTCTTCAAAAGTTATAGCTTAATATGACATTCAGGAATTGTTTCGTTACAAAATCTTCAAATCAGCCCCCCTTAAGTTGAACCATTCCGCTCCTGTCGTGCTTACTACACCGTGCCAAAGTCTCCAACTCACCGGTTCCACGATTGCTGGATCCCGTCGGCCAGTTTTTGGCAGTTCGCTGGCAGCGCTTTCATGTTCCTTCCCAATTTGTCTGCTGGTTCCGGTTTGCTGGTCATATTTTAAACGCATGTTGCATTTTGTGTCATTACCTTTTCTCGGTCTCTATCTCGTGCGGTGCAGTCAGTGGCTTCCTTTCGTCCGCAACGGCTGAGGGGAAAATGAAGCAAAAATGGAAGATGTCAGGTGAGATTCAGGTGGCTACGCGGGGACGGTTGTTGTGCGGACACGGGACCGGGCCACAAGCAACAAGTGGGATGCTTTAATTTATGGGTCCACGCGTAGGCCGTATCAATTATCGGGACAAATAAATTGTCTACAACCATAGCGAATGCCGCCTTCTCTTTTAGCTTGATGCCGCTCCAGCCACCACACGTGGCCAGTGCAATGGTATGATCGCTTACGAGTAATTTGGTGAAAATGAATGATACCATCGAGGTGGAATACGAATGTAGCAGGAAAGGGAATTAATATACCGGCGGCGAATAGCGGAGAATATGTTGAAAGGTGCATAATGAAGTTACATTACGGCTCTTATCAATTGAGCTGATACTAGCTTAAGACGTGGTCATCAATAATACCCCAGCCCCTATAGGGATGCGAAAGGAAATTGAAAAGCAAACATTACTCTAAATGAAATGTGTAATAGTATATATTATGACGGATACAACATCATATAGAAATCATATAATGCGGTATTTCTAATCGAAACGAATAGATTATTTAGAGAAAATTAATAAAATTGCAAAGCTAGTTGTATAGTAAATCAAACGATCCCAATAATTACTTAAGACTCAATGTATTACTACAAATAATATATCAAAAAAGGCGATAAATTTATTCTACTCTTCTAATATTCAAAGAATCAACCGCATGCACCAATATTTTATTCACTTTTCAAAATTATGGTCACAAAAAGTTCGCGCTACTACTGTCCCCGCAAACACATCCTGGAAACGGAACACCAAACGGCAGCACCTCTTGGGATCGTATTACGAAACACCTATCCTCACCTTCCAACCTTCAGCAACACCGTTAAAAACTGCTATCTCAGCACACTCCGACGGCGATTTCGCGAGATTAATGCTAAAACAACAAACAGCAAATGCTAGCAATAAGAAAAACGAGGAAAAACAAAAGCGAAGAACAGCGCCACGCATCACAAATTGATGCCTCCAATTTCAAACGTTCGATCGCACCAGAAAGTGAATGTTTGGTAGAGCCGGAGCCCTGATGGCTGCAGATGGACCTAGTAATGTCGCACGGACTACTCGAAGCCATACGCCTGAAACCTGAGACTCGAGAAGCTTGTGGACAGACCACGCCGTTGACCAACTATTCGTTTTGCGGAGCTGACTGGCTATCTTGTGGAAAGCAAGCACCACCCCAAAGAAGGGGTGGTGTCGTGGAAAGAAGGGGAAAGCGGGTTAAAGTGATGTCCGCCTGTCATGTCAATAATCACGGTCCGTGCGCACAACCATAATAAAGGATGCAAATTTTATGAATTATTGCCTTCGCCACCAGAGCTCTTCCCCTGGCTCTTACCCACTCTCCTCCCCTCTCGTTCCCCGTCTTAGTGCAAATCACCTCACCGTTGCGCACCGCGTATCGCCGTTCCGTTCGCGTTCGCGTTCGCGTTCCGTTCGATGCACTGCACACTGCGCCGGGCTGCACCGCAGGACCACAGGATCAGATCAAATATTGAATGTTTGATTTAATTGAAATTAATGGCCGCCACTAAGCGCCCGCACGCGGTCCCCATCCGGCCTCTGGTGGTGGAAAACGGCATTGATGGAAGTGGTGTTGACTGCTCAATAAAAGCGAACTTCATCGTTAAGGGAAGGGGGCGGTCTGTCGGAGGAAATAATCGGTTCATTATGGTGATTTTTCTTTTCTCTGGTTTCCCCCCCCCCCCCCCTTCGCGAGTGGCCAGAGGCCCTCGTCTGATGCCACTGTCCCCGATCCGCACCCTTCTGGGATCGAATAATGTTGATGATCCATTAAAATAGGTCCACAGGGTGGCTAGCTGGTGAGAGTGTTCGTTCGTTCGCGTTCTTGCTCTCGGACGCCGGACACTTGCTTGGCCAATGGCACGGAAGGACCATTAACGGCTGGTCGCACCTTGGATGCCCGGTGCCAATCAGTTGCGCTGATTCTTTGCCGCAAATGGCCCCCGCTACAACGGCTCTGGCTAATGTTCCCATTCAGGTTGGTCGGTTCGGTGCGGTTTTCACGTTTCGGTAGAGCCCTTCTTGACCCGGGGGGCACCTAGGGACGGTGGGATTATAAGAGGTTCCATGGATGATGCGGCGTAGCGGAATTCATTCTGTTTTGATTGCGAAGCGAGTACTAATAGAGTGCCGCTGTGGAGCCGCCCGAGGCAGTTGGATGGATGGATCGTTCGGTTTAACGACAGTTTTACTGACTTATCACTTCAGTTGCATTTTGGTTTACACTGAGGTAATCAGTTTCGATCGGGTTGGGGGTGGCTTATGCTTTAGCGTGAGGACAAATTTATGGGGATTACTAAAAAAAAAGTATTAAAGCCTTTGGCGAACTAGGTCCAGAACGAACTAGATGCTCTTTTCCAATTCCATTGGTTGGTTTCAAGATTCTTGCTTGACAATAAAAACAGCATTACAGCAAAAGTATGTTTCCAGTATTCTATGCTTGTTGTATTTTATTTGTTTACTAGCTGCCCCGACAGACTTCGTACTGTCTTTGATCGGTAGTGGGTTTATCGTAAACAGGAACTTTAAAATTTCAGTAGATATGATTTTATCTATTCCATAATTTGGTAGTATTCGATTTATCAATGAACCAAATCAATAGCTAGGTCCGTTAGTGATGTTGGAAATAGAGATGCGACGTGCTTGTAAATATGAGCTGGAAAGTTAACATGATGTTTGAGTTTTAACATGACGTCATTTGGAACAACGAATTATATTTTCCCAAGTATTTTTAAAAAAAGTTTGACTTTAGTATTCGGCTTGCACATACCTCGTTAAGTTCAAATGCTGTGTATTTAACGGCATTACAATACGACACACTTGATCCATTTTTCCGGTATTCAGCTTACGGTGATTTAAATAGTCACATGGTAGATCATAACTAAAAGCACCGCACTTCAAATCAACTCAAACGTCGATCGATCAGATCGAGGGTCTTTCTTTTCTCTCGGACATTCTCGGTGATCATTCCAATCGCAAGTTGTTCTTGATAGACAGGATATGTTGGTATTGGTTTCTATTCATAATCCGATTCCCATTCATAATCCGATACTATTCCGATTTACCATTCATAATCCGATACGTTGAAAATTGTCAATGATAAGAGGCACGTAAATCAATAGTCGAAAATTAATATAATTCTTGATCAATTCAAATATTTCACAACTGAATAAGTTTTTGTTATTGTTTCATGTAAATTGATTTGTGAAAATTAAAGCAACTTCTTAATTAACTCATGACTTAACTAAACTTAAGAAATTGTTAAGAAAATTTAAACCAACAATAGACACACCAATAAAAAATAGTAACGATTTGCAGCATTGCCGGTCCCATGGTTATCATTCCACCCTAGCCGGGCTCCCTCTCTCTCTCTCTCTCTCTCTCTCTCTCTCTCTCTCTCTCTCTCTCTCTCTCTCTCTCTCTCTCTCGTTCTTTTCCTTAACATCTATTGGTCTCATTTTTTAAATTATTATTCATGAATTAAACGCAACTATCTAACCATCCCACCCATCACTCTGCTCTGCAAGATGTACGGAATGGAGGGTGGTGATGGTGGATAGGTGAAAGAAGCAAGTAAAAGAGTATTAAGTGAATCCAATCGATTTAGAGACCATCAAAACCTACGAAACGATACCCATATTGCCCTAGGACGTATTTTAAGGATTGGGGTTGTATGGAAGCTCCCCTTTCCCCTCATCCGATGTAGACCAAATTTTGTCCCATGGTTTTTCAGATGATCATCAACAATTGTGCAAGTTTTAATGGTATTCGGTTCATAACTCGCGGAGTAATGAATGTTTTTAACAATCAAGTGTTAGCGAAGGGCATGAAGGAAGGTAGTGGGGGGTTTCTAACCATGCCTATAGCACTCACCGGCCCCAAAAACCCCCACATACCTAATTTGGAGTCAATCGGTCCAGTAGTTTCGGAGTCTATACCGGACATCCGGACAGACACATTCATTTTTATATATATAGACTAGCTGCCCTGACAGACTTCGTACTGTCTTTGATGGGTCGTGGGTTTATCGTAAACAGAAACTTGAAAATTTCAGTAGATATTATTTTATTTATTCCATCATTTGGTCGTATTCGATTTATCAATGAACCAAATCAATAGTTAGGTCTGTTAGTGATGATGGAAATAGAGATGCGACGTGATTGTAAATATGTACTGGAAAGTTTAAAATGATGCTTGAGTTTAAAGGCTAAATGACGTCATTTGGAACAACGAATTATATTTTCCCAAGTTTTTTTTTAAAAAGTTTGACTTTAGTATTCGGCTTGCACATAGCTCGTTAAGTTCAAATGCTGTGTATTTAACGGCATTACAATACGACACATTTGATCCATTTTTCCGGTATTCAGCCTACGATGATTTACATAGTCACATGGTAGATCATAACTAAAAGCACCGCACTTCAAATTTATTCAAACGTCAATCGATCAGATCGAGGGTCTTTCTTTTCTCTCGGACATTCTCGGTGATCATTCCAATCGCAAGTTGTTCTTGATAGATAGAATATGTTGGTATTGCTTTCTATTACTATTCGGTTACTGCTGCTTTATATGTTTGTGCATGCAATTCCGATCGTTTACCATTCATAACCCGCTACGTTGAAAATCGTCAATGATAAGAGGCACGTAAATCAATAATCAAAAATTAATATAATTTTTTATCAATTCAAATACTTCACAACTAAATGAGTTTTTATAATTGTTTCATGTAAATTTACTTGTGAAACTTAAAGCAACTTCTTGATTAACTAATGACTTGATTGAAGTTAAGAAATTGTTAAGAAAATTAAAACCAACAGTAGACACACCAATAAAAAATGGTAACGATTTGCAGCATTGCCGGTCCCATGGTTATCATTCCACCCTAGCCGGGCTCCCTCTCTCTCTCTCTCTCTCTCTCTCTCTCTCTCTCTCTCTCTCTCTCTCTCTCTCTCTCATGTATTAGTCTCATTTTTAAAATTATTATTCATGAATTAAACGCAACTATCTAACCTTCCCACCCATCACTCTGCTCTGCAAGATGTACGGAATGGAGGGTGGCGATGGTGGATAGGTGAAAGAAGCAAGTAGAAGAGTATTAAGTGAATCCAATCGATTTAGAGACCATCAAAACCTAGGAAACGATACCCATATTGCCCTAGGACGTATTTTAAGGATTGGGGTTGTATGGAAGCTCCCCTTTCCCCTCATCCGATGTAGACCAAATTTTGTCCCATAGTTTCTCAGATGACCATCAACAATTGTGCAAGTTTTAATGGTATTCGGTTCATAACTTGCGGGGTAATGAATGTTTTTAACAATCAAGTGTTAGGGAAGGGCATGAAGGAAGGTAGCGGGGGGTTTCTAACCATGCCTATAGCACTCACCGGCCCCAAAAACCCCCACATACCAAATTTGGAGTCAATCGGTCCAGTAGTTTCGGAGTCTATACCGGACATCCGGACAGACACATTCATTTTTATATATATAGATTAAGCTGTTGTATTTCATTTGTTTATTAAGCTTATCGTCTCGGTCAATATTCTAGATTCATTTATTTTATAAAGCATATTTTCAAAAATTTGAAAATTTATTAAAGAGACCGAATACGCAAAAAATGATCAAAGTAGACTAGAATATTGACCAGTAATAGAACCTATTGCGGTTTAAAAAATAATTAGGTTTAAAAAAAAGTCAATTAAGCTTCATTTTTAAATTACAGAGCCTGTTTGCCCTCCCGTTTGGCAAAATTTTGAGAGGGAATACTTCACTTCAACGACCGAGCAATCACCGCACTATGGTTTGCGAACGGCGACTCGAATTCGAGTTTTTTTAGCGTTTATCCTCTAGGCCATTCGAACGAAAAGCGCCAATGGCAAATATTACACACATCGGATCGAGATATTTCATTCGACTTATCGAACGTTAAAAAACCGCTATAGGTCCTGATATTACGCGTGTGTAGCCGAAATTCGAAATTGATGCTTCAAACTCATAGCACTCCACATTCTTAATACTTTGCATCATATGATCATAGCCTATGGAAACCTCCATCCGTTTCTACGGATCATAGCAACGGTAGCAATATGTAATTTTACTTCTGAATAAAAAACTGTGTTAGTGCTCAACAATAACGCCTGAACGAGAAACAGTAGCTGCGCCGCAAACGAAACGAACCCAAAACACCATCGTAACCACTCAAAATGACTCTTCAACATGGCGCTGTTCATACCGATGCTGTTGGCAAACACAAATTTACCATTTACCTTTGACAAATTGATATGCTTTTGCAGAATACAAGGGGCGATACACTGCCAGGTAAAAGCGATCAACAAGCGAAAAAGGAGTTTCCCTTCTCTGCCACAGCACTCCGCCACGCCAGCCCCACGATTCCATATTTGTCATCCGGGAACGGGGTTTGTGTATTGTTTTCGCTCTCAACGCTGAAAGAAGAGCACGCCACACCAAGGGAACTAAACAATAGTGTTCCCGAATGGATGCTGCCTACCAACTGGAAGCCCTGCCAGTGCTCCTCGTGAACATGATTCCTCTCCACGACGACGACAACAACGATGGCGACGATGGCGTCGAGTGTACGAGGAGGAGATGGATGAGGACAGCCCCATTATACCCGGGTTAACAATGGCCACCCCATTGCATGACTAAGACACTTCATCACACTTCCTACCGTGGCCAGGTCGGCCCGGGGGTTGTGCCGGCCGGAGCTGGAGAAGAGAAATGAAAATGGGGAAAGACGAGACAGGTTATGACCGTCGCCGACGCCGTGTCCAAACCAACTTGAGGCTCTGTTATAGGGATTGGCTCGGTGGGGATTGCGCAACATGCAGCCCAAACCCAAGGTGTGGTGTGGTGAGGCGAGGCGGATTAAATAACAATGTAGTGAGCATTTGGCACTAAAAAGCGATCGATAAAATTAATCAATCTTGCCCATAACCTATAAATCACATCCATGCTGCTCTAAACGCCACTTGCTCGCCGGCTGCTGCTGCTGCTGCTGCTGCTTTGGCGTCGTAAGCGTAGATCGCCCGGTCCCTGGGGAGAACGGGACGCCCTACTATATGTGGTTGACCACCCATGCCCCAGACCCAGCACTACCACTTTTTTTTTTTACTCATGTTTGGTCGTCACTAAGCTTCCCTTCGCCGAGCGGGCATGCGACCGCGTGCAGGCGAGTGGAGACGTCGGCGCGTCTTAACCTTTTTGTAGTCGATTGGCCCCGCTCCATGTTGTGTCGCTCTATGCCGCCACCAGTGCCCTGAACTTTTACTTGTCCCTTTTTGCCGCCGATCGACGCGCGCACACTCGGGACCTTAGCTTGTTGTCCTCTTCCTGTTCAGCGTCCCGTGTCCCGATCCCTGGGACTTTGCGTCGACGGAATTGCGTCGTTTTATGTCTGTTGCGCACCCGCCGCCAGTCAACTAACCGGCCAGATTTTGTGTGTGTTCGGGGTGCACGTTTACATGTTGTTCGCAATGTTTTATGCTCTCCGTTCGATTCTTATACCCGGATTCGTACCTTCCTACCTCATCCCGGCCGACCGGCCACTCGATTCCCCCGACTCTGGTTGTGGCCGTTACATGAGTGACGGGTTACAGGAGTTCAGGAGTAGGGGCGGATCGTCACCATCGCCAGATCACTCGCCACCCACCAGGCTAAGTAAAATCGGTCGGCTTCTTGGGTGGGGTACAAGCAGATCCACACGGTGGGGTACCACAAGGTTTTCAGCGTTTTTTTTTTCTCTCTCTCACTCGGGGTTTTTGTTTGGCTTGTACTCAACCAGCTTAGAATGCGTGTTGACTGGGAATTTTCGCTTTGTTCGCGTTTGTTGTGAAGCGAGCAGTCAACTGGCCGAGTAGGCTGTGTGGCTACTTCAAACACGCACAAACAAACAGTTCGAGTGTCTGTGGTGTTGTGCGTTTTCGGATGGATTACAACAGCAACAATCTCAAAACGGACTAAACCAAGAACGGTTTTTGGCAAACTTCAAGGGGCAAAACAAATCAATATTTACATTCTTGAGCTGTTATGGGATGTACTGCTTGTGAGAAGATCAAATATCGTGTGGATTCAAACTACGCTCTATTTTTATGTGCCTTAAATTTTTACATCGGTTTTGTGTAAAATCGTTACATTCTACCATCAAAAGAGTTTGAAATAAACCCGTGGCTTATCTTGTAGAAATACCATTACTCTAATTTATTTTATAGCATGAAATATATAAAGTTCAGAGACATATTGGTCATTAACTTGTGCTATGATCATAAACTTTAATAGAAACGCCAAATGTCATAATGGAGCAATGCAAGGAAATCCATTCTAAAGAAGATCAAGAACCATAAGGACTACATAAGGTCAATTCTTCTAGCAGCCACACGGCACACACACACATTCCCTTCCACCAATTAAATAAGTAAAAACGAAGGAATGCACAACATGTCAGCATGTTGTAACACCATTGGGTTTCCTTACATTTGTAAGCGAACAAATTGAATCCAATGAACGAGCTCGCGATCGTGAGCAGCACACAGATGCGCACACGCGCAGTCGCCGAATGACATCCGAAAGGTATGTCCGCCAAGCATCGCGCACATATTGGCCAACCATGCGCCATTGAACCGACAACACCGGCAACAATGTTGCCTGCACAACAAATCACGCGTCTCGCGGTTGCTTACACCGACCCGCAACACGCAAACGCAATGCAGCACGCAATGCGCCCCAGAACATGGGTCCTTTCACGCCAACCGAACGCCCCCCGGGGCACCGCAAGGGGCCCACGAGTCGAGACGATCTGGAGCGATCTGGAGCAGGCGAAATCGCGTACGCGTACCTGACACGGATCTGTCTGCGCAATTGTTGCACTTCAATTACGCATAGGTGGGTGGAACTGGCCGCTCGCCGCTCGCCGCTCGCCGCACGCCCGCTCGAAACGCTCAAAATTGTGCCCCTGGGTCCGGGTGGCCGTGACGGTGATGCTAACCTCCAGACCCCAGGCATGGTGGGGGTTTTGCAACTAACTTGCCCCACAACGAACCAAAGGCCACCGAAGCCTGAGCTGAAGATGAGTACCGGGACTTGGGTTTTTCGTTTTCCACGTTTCCATTTCCCCATGGCCCGTATCCGTAGCCCCGGGTTTCGTCGACGTACCGGGCCCCGGGTTTCGTTCGTTTCATATTTCGCTGACATTCGCAGCTCGCCAGCGGAGAAGGGCTACGGCAAACCGCTGCCTCCTGTTGCTTGTCGCAGTGTCTGCCCCTTCCCCGGCAACGGGACTGGTTGTTTTGAGAGTCAGAGCCCTCGACAGCCGTCCAGGCTGGACGCGGAGAGAAGACGAGGCGAGTGTCGCATTACCGCCCGGTATGGCCACCTCTGCGTTTGCTTCGCTGACCGACTTCGCTGACTTTGCCGATGCCGTGCTGTCGTGCGTCGATCTGACGTTGCTCAGCAGGAGTCAACCTAGGGCGAAGGGCGCGATGGTTTTTCGGCTGCATCCGCTGCTGCTCCTTGTGCTGAAACCTTGAACTCGGCGAAAATGATTTGTTTTTGTCGTGAGTAAGACGCACACCTCACTGCGAACGCAAAACCATGCCATCACCTTGAGCGACATACTCCAGTAATGTGACACCCCACCTTCGGTGTGCGGGAAATTCCACTTCATATGATAAAGCGTATTCGCCAAACGGGGAGAGAGAGAGAACGAGAGAATGAAGAGAGATCGTGTTCACTGCCGTGTGTTCGTGTTGTTTTCCGACGAAACGGAACTGACCGTTTGCGGTGCGACCGACCGAGACATCCGAGACGGAGGTGGGTTCAGTCGAAAGGGGCGTTCGCTCACGAAATGTGACCGCCCTGGCGACTGGCGGAACTTTGATCCGCGAGACGACGCGATTCCGTCAGCTGGCCACGCTCCAACTGTTGGATGCTGGAACG